>NC_058080.1:89215111-89572850 GCF_014858855.1 Bufo gargarizans | reverse complement strand
TCTTAGTGCCCCCCGCAGATGACTCCATAGTACTCCTCTCCCCCTTCCCCATAGTACCCACCATGTGTCCCAGTATAAAATGCTACTGTACAGAGCCCTCCCATATAAAATACCCCTTCTTTGTGGCCTCAGTAGATGCCCCTATAGTGCCCACCAATAACGTGCCAGTAACAAGAGCCCCCATCACGTGCCAGTAATAAGAGCCCAGCCCCCCATCATGTGCCAGTATTGTAATAAGCCCCCCATCATGTGCCAGTAATAAGAGCCCCCCCCCAATGTTCTAGTAACGAGAGCCCCCGTCATGTGCCAGTATTGTAATAAGCCCCCATCATGTGCCAGTAATGAGCCCCCCAATGTGCCAGTAATGAGCCCCCAAATTGTGCCAGTAATGAGCCCCCCTTATTGTGCCAGTAATGAGCCCCCCTTTTTGTGCCAGTAACGAGCCCCCCTTATTGTGACTGTAATGAGCCCCCTTATTGTGCCTGTAACAATATTGTAAAAAAAAAAAAAAATGACACTTATACTTACCTCCATGTCAGCGATGCGATGCAGGCCTCTTCCGGCCTGTGTCCCGCTCTGTATGGCTCAGGCGGCGCGATGACGTCATTGCGCTGCCTGCGCCGGCCTCTGCATTCAAGGGGCTTTGCGGCGGTGCTCGTGAAGTCAGGTCTCGGCCTCAGAGACCCCACAAATACCAGTAGAAATGAAGAGGGTCACGGCACTCCAAAAGCTATTCAGTGTTTTTTATTACACCACAGATTCAGCAGCAACGTTTCGACAACAGTCTTTTTCAAGCTACAAACATGTTCACAAGTGACTCATAATATATAAGGGTACTAATTCATACCAATTACTCAGTGGGTGTGCTCCTACGATATACCCACCCCCTCTCCGATATAAACAATCATATAGTTAATTAATCCTATCAACCACCGTGCATAATAATGTAAGGCTTACCAGGCGTTCACATGAGGAGCTGTTACTACGTATTGTGTCCATGGTGTGCGGCGTCTTCCGCATACAACTGCGGCTGCGCGAATATTCGAACGGGATTCTCATGTATCGCATCGTCAGTTAAGCAGTCACATGACCAGTGACGCTATTCTCGGTCATCTGACTGATGACGTATCAAGGCGTCTAATCGCTGTCATGGTGACCACAGGTCCTACAGAGGAAATATATCCCTCCATATGGAGTTTTTCTTTTAATATTATTTCAAATGCATGTAGCACATTGTAAAGACGCCGATCACCCCGGACACAACATCAGAGAAATCACATTATTTGATAACAATAGAGATTTGTTTAGCAGTGACAAAGGAATCGATCATCGCAGGGTATCTCAAAAGCAAAGTCATATCTATATTATGGTTCGGTACCCAACTGAGTATATGTAGAGCGGAAATGCATAACATCACATACAAATATGGCCAAAACAAAAAGATCCTTCTAAAAGAGCTGTTCAAAAAATGCGATCCTCCTAACACTCATTTACAGGAAAATGTGTTCAAAAAGTGGCATGTGTGGCATATAGGGTGCAGAGTGTTCAAACCCACCCAAAGGCATATACCCAGGGGTGTAGCGGTATGATATACTCAAATCATGCTCAACAATACTATTGGACGAGGGATACTAGGGCCACAACCATCGTCCCCCTCTATCAAAAGAGAGACCACCGATGTGTGCCCTCGCCTGGTCTGGGCCCCACCGCCAGGTGACCCTCTTCACTTGGGAAGGGGGCATTTTAGTTGGGGGGGCACATGGGGGGGGCACAGCGTGATGTAGGGGGGGCTGTGGCCCCCTCTGCCCCCCCCCCCCCCGGCGACGCCACTGTACATCAAAGGTCTTGTTTACCTCCATGGCAGCCATATAATGGCTCCATACAAAACTGAGCCACTATACGGCTGTGCAAATGAGCCCTTACAGCCTTGGCTCCAATCTGGCATTCAATTTTACAACTATTTTACAGCAAACAAAATGTATGTGTGTTCCTGTAAAAACAGTCACTTTACATTTGTATTCCAATTTGCAAGTTGTGATTCATGCAAAATGTAATTTTCACCTTAAAGGATCATTCCCAGGTTTAATTAAAAAACAATTACATTACGTAATTAGCATTTATTCAGTCTAACCGTCTCCGTACCACATGAACATGTACTGTATACGGAATCAAATCTTGCCATGACCCCGACGGTCTAGAGAGAGGCCTGTGGTTAAGAGATCTGGGATCATTTCACGGACACCACACCACTTGCTATTTGATATTATTTAATATTGCCTCAAAATCACAATAAAGTATGTTTTTTTTTATACTTTGGTTGCCATGGTGAATCTCTATGGCTCGCATCAAAGGTTTTGTTTTTAAATAACGAAAAATCGTTCTAACTCCTCATACAGTATATTAATCTAAGCTCTAAAAATGCCAATTTACAAGTGGAGAGAAAGCGGCATGGAATGTGATACATCACCTCTCCGGTCGCATTGTGTCGGCAGGGCTTCGTTATATACAAACAGAGCAATAAACTACCTAATATCCCTAACATGGGGGTAAATGGAATAGAAACTACCTTAGGCTACCTAATAAAGAGAAGATATGACAACTAAGGAGTGCAAACGCACTGCACAAATGAGACCAATGTGTCCCTTAGATACAGATCAATAAGATTAGATTTGAAACCAGTGAAATTCATTGCCAGCACTGAGAGGATGCGACGTAGCCTGAAATATTATCTCATGCATCTGTGCACTATACAGGAGAATGAAGACATTGATCCGATCTTATAGCGCAAGTATAATTATCTGCTTCTCAGATACTATGATATATAAAGTGAATGTAAATGATGGGTAGAAGATGTGGAGAACAATGCACGATGAGCATTATACGGTATATATATATATATATATATATATATATATATATATATAGTATGTGGCTTTTTATAGGACCTGTAACCTCTCATGATGTGCCTGTTTTAGCAACTACTTGCATGCCCCTTGTAAAGCAATTTTGGAACATCTATTCTTATGACTATATGATATGTAATTCCTTTATTATTCCCGCTAAAAATTATGAATGAATTACTAGCAGTTTGCAATGCAGGTCCAGATCGGTGTTACCAGTAGTGGGGGCATCTCTACACAGTTTGACATTATCCAATCAGTGCTGCCAATGTCAGACTGCTTGAAGACCCCCCCCCCCCCACCCAGTGGTCACACCCAACTGGACCTTCAATGCAAACTGCTAGTATCGCACTCATAACTTCTAGCAGGAATGATAAAAGAATGGCATATCCTAGAGTCATAAGAATAGATGCTCCAGAATTGTTATTTCATGGGGGATGCAAGAAAATACTAACACAGACATTTCAGGAGGGGTGACAGGTCCTCTTAAAAGCCGCATTAAAAAAATAATATATATATATATATATATATATATATATTTGTGGTCAGGGCGACGGCCCCTGGACGTAGAACCAGAGCTAACCGATGGCTGGTTAATGCCGGGAGCCCGCAACGAGGATAGGCCTAAAAGTGGGCCTACCCCAAGAGAGAGCTAAGAAAAAGGGGAGAGAGGGAGGGGTACCTGGCTGCACGTCCTGTCCCTTGAACTTCGCGGGGGTTATAAAGCCAAGGGGCGTGGCCTCAGCCCCTCCCACAAATACAGGCTGCCCGGCAGCCTTAACTACTTGTGGTCAGGGCGATGGCCCCTGGACATGGAACCAGAGCTAACCGATGGCTGGTTAATGCCGGGAGCCCGGAACAAAGATAGGCCTAAAAGTGGCCAAAAAGGAGACACAACCATCCTGTCAAACACTTTATTGCACTGTTACAGGGCAAGTGAACAGAAAGCATTACGAATCTCTGATTGAGGATTTGGAACGTATCTGGTGAAACAAGACGACCTCCAACGCCCCATGCACCTGATGACGTGCAGAGGTATCTGGTGCCTAGATGCTGCCGAGGCCGCCCCAATACGAAACGAGTGGCCCAAGATGGTCTTCGGGTCCTGCCCCAACCCCGCCACTAAGGAGCGTACATGTGACATAAACTGGGGTGTGGACAACGGCCCCCCCTTGAAGGGAAGTAGAGGACTACCCGAGGCCGCCGCGTGCAGCCCCAAAGACAATTGCCACAGCGCCTTGACCGGGCACCAGTCGTTGTGCGAGAGGTAAAACCTCACCAGAGTAGGAGGCCCTGTTTGAGCAGTCTTGGTAGACAGGATGCTCAGTACAAAATGGTTGTGATGCCAGGTCAAGTGCTGCTTCTGGAGATGATGGCCGTTCCGGACGGCAGTGGTGAATTCCCCCGGCCGGAGGAACCCGTAAAAACCCTAGGTATAGGGCGGCTTTAATGATGGTGCTAACCAAGGGCCCAAAAGGATCACCATCCAGAGCCAAGGACAACTGCCTAAACAAGGATCCGGACATGGGTTGACGGACCACCGGCCTACTTGCACCGGCTTTCTCAATGCCCCGGAGCGTGGCTTTGATGGCTTGCGACGTGAAAAAAGAGACTCGGGCAGGGTTGTTCAACGTGAACTGATGTTGAACTCCCGCCAAGTAAAGGCGGATGGTGTTGTGAGCGAGTCCGAGGTTGGCATGACAATGAGCAATAAACGCCATCACGAACGACACGTCGTCCACGTTGCCCTGTGGTTGATTCTTGGCAAAATCCTTATAAAGATTCCAGCCCGTGCGATAATTCCTGACTGTATTTTCAGAAAGGCTCTGGTGCAACAGGTCTTTTGCCGTCCTGATCAATGACGTTAATCCCACACCAGGTCGCTGTATGCCGGAATGCCTGCCCCTGTTGTGTCTGCGTGTAGCATATTCTGAAAAAAGACATTAACGTTAAACCGGGACAGCACATCAGCAGCCGTATTCCTGGAACCCTAAATATGGGAGCACTCAAAGCAAAAATTATGCACCATGGACAGCCAAACCAACCTATGCATGAGGGCCATGATTTTGGGGGATTTCGCTCTGCTACTGCGGATGATGTCAACCAAGTCCTGACTATCGGTGATAAACAACACCCTCGAGTCTGACCACTCGTGGCCCCATACATGAGCCGCCGCCACCAAAGGATATAACTCTAAAAGGGGGGATGACCGAAGAGCCTCCCTGTCCACCGTGATCTGAGACGGCTATGCAAGCCAGTGATTGCCAAATATGACTGCAAAGCCCTTGGATGCGGCCGCGTCTGAATAAATAGTGGGAGAGGACGGGTCCCGGGGGGAGAATAAACAACCTCACCCCATTCCAAGAGGACATGAATGTACTCCACATGGACAGGTTGCCATGGCCTGTTGGTCCAAACGAATAACACTGTCCTGTTCTGGGGCCGATGGCAGGAGCAGCAAGAGCCGGGAAACAAAGGTATGTCCCTGGGGCATGACCCTCATGGCGAAGTTCAGCCGGCCCAGTAACGATTGGAGGTTCGTCTTGGTCAGGAAGCAGGACTTGGAAGCCTCCTGGATGGCTAACCGGATCTGCTGCAACTTCTCCTCGGGGAGCCTTGCTTCCAACCTCACAGAGTCCAGAATGACCCCCAGGAAGGTGATCATCTTGGAGGGACCTACTGTCTTCCCTGGGGCGACAGGAACCTGAAGTGCCGAAAATAATTCCAGCAGGGAGGATAAGCTGGAGGGCTGCCGGGAAGGGTGTTCCACCAGCAGGAAGTCGTCTAGGTAATGGATGCACATGGGGGCCTGCCCATGTTCGACCAGGATCCAGTGCAGGGCCTGGGCCAGACGGTCAAACAGCCACGGGCTGCTTTTTGAGCCAAACGTCAGGCGATTGGCAAAGTAGTACCTGCCTGCCCACCTGATGCCGTAGTATTGCCACAGTTGTGGATGGATCAGGAGTAGGGATGAGCGAACTCGAACTGTATAGTTCGGGTTCGTACCGAATTTTGGGGTGTCCGTGACACGGACCCGAACCCGGACATTTTCGTAAAAGTCCGGGTTCGGGTTCGGTGTTCGTCGCTTTCTTGGCGCTTTTGTGACGCTTTCTTGGCGCTTTTTGAAAGGCTGCAAAGCAGCCAATCAACAAGCGTCATACTACTTGCCCCAAGAGGCCATCACAGCCATGCCTACTATTGGCATGGCTGTGATTGGCCAGAGCACCATGTGACCCAGCCTCTATTTAAGCTGGAGTCACATAGCGCCGCCCGTCACTCTGCTCTGATTAGCGTAGGGAGAGGTTGCGGCTGCGACAGTAGGGCGAGATTAGGCAGATTAACTCCTCCAAAGGACTTGATTAACTGATCGATCTGCAGCTGTGGATCATTGAGCTGCTGATCCTCAATTGCTCACTGTTTTTAGGCTGCACAGACCGTTTGTCAGTCTCATTTTTCTGGGGTGATCGGCGGCCATTTTGTGTCTTGTGGTGCGCCAGCACAAGCTGCGACCAAGTGCATTTAACCCTCAATGGTGTGGTTGTTTTTTGGCTAAAGCCTACATCAGGGTGAAGCTGTCACACCAAGTGCATTTAACCAGCAATAGTCTGTTCATTTTTTGGCCATATACAAAATCAGGGGCAAGCTGCGCCTGTCACCAAGTGCATTTAACCCTCAATGGTGTGGTTGTTTTTTGGCTAAAGCCTACATCAGGGTGAAGCTGTGACACCAAGTGCATTTAACCAGCAATAGTCTGTTCATTTTTTGGCCATATACAAAATCAGGGGCAAGCTGCGCCTGTCACCAAGTGCATTTAACCCTCAATGGTGTGGTTGTTTTTTGGCTAAAGCCTACATCAGGGTGAAGCTGTCACACCAAGTGCATTTAACCAGCAATAGTCTGTTCATTTTTTGGCCATATACAAAATCAGGGGCAAGCTGCGCCTGTCACCAAGTGCATTTAACCCTCAATGGTGTGGTTGTTTTTTGGCTAAAGCCTACATCAGGGTGAAGCTGTCACACCAAGTGCATTTAACCAGCAATAGTCTGTTTATTTTTTGGCCATATCCCAGTCTAATTCTGTCACTAAATCCATACCGGTCACCCAGCGCCTAAATACTAGGCCTCAAATTTATATCCAGCTAAATCTGTCCCTAGTGCTGTAGCTGGGCGAGTTATTTAGTGTCCGTTCAAGCACATTTCTTGTTCTGGGTTGAAATACAATTCCCAATTTAGCAATTTCATAATTTAGTGGTTCCTGCTATATCAGAGCTATTTGAAATCTATCCCAAAAAGGGTATATAATATTGAAGGTGCACATTGGGTCATTCAGAATAACTTCACACACACCCGCTACTGTGTATTTCCAAGTCTAATTCTGTCACTAAACCCATACCTGTCACCCAGCGCCTAAATACTAGGCCTCAAATTTAAATCCCTCTAAATCTCTCGTTACCGCTGTACTGTTGTTGCTGGGCAAGATATTTAGTGTCCGTCAAAGCACATTTTTTGTTCTGGGTTGAAGTACAATTCCCAATTTAGCAATTTCATAATTTAGTGGTTTCTGCTATATCAGAGCTATTTGAAATCTATCCCTAAAAGGGTATATAATATTGAAGGTGCACATAGGGTCATTCAGAATAACTTCACACACACGCTTCTGTGCATTTCCAAGTCTAATTCTGTCACTAAATCCATACCGGTGACCCAGCGCCTAAATACTAGGCCTCAAATTTAAATCCCTCTAAATCTCTCGTTACCCACCGCTGTACTGTTGTTGCTGGGCAAGATATTTAGTGTCCGTCAAAGCACATTTTTTGTTCTGGGTTGAAGTACAATTCCCAATTTAGCAATTTCATAATTTAGTGGTTTCTGCTATATCAGAGCTATTTGAAATCTATCCCTAAAAGGGTATATAATATTGAAGGTGCACATAGGGTCATTCAGAATAACTTCACACACACGCTTCTGTGCATTTCCAAGTCTAATTCTGTCACTAAATCCATACCGGTGACCCAGCGCCTAAATACTAGGCCTCAAATTTATATCCCGCTAAATCTCTCGTTACCGCTGTACTGTTGTTGCTGGGCAAGATATTTAGTGTCCGTCAAAGCACATTTTTTGTTCTGGGTTGAAGTACAATTCCCAATTTAGCAATTTCATAATTTAGTGGTTCCTGCTATATCAGAGCTATTTGAAATCTATCCCAAAAAGGGTATATAATATTGAAGGTGCACATTGGGTCATTCAGAATAACTTCACACACACCCGCTACTGTGTATTTCCAAGTCTAATTCTGTCACTAAACCCATACCTGTCACCCAGCGCCTAAATACTAGGCCTCAAATTTAAATCCCTCTAAATCTCTCGTTACCGCTGTACTGTTGTTGCTGGGCAAGATATTTAGTGTCCGTCAAAGCACATTTTTTGTTCTGGGTTGAAGTACAATTCCCAATTTAGCAATTTCATAATTTAGTGGTTTCTGCTATATCAGAGCTATTTGAAATCTATCCCTAAAAGGGTATATAATATTGAAGGTGCACATTGGGTCATTCAGAATAACTTCACACACACGCTTCTGTGCATTTCCAAGTCTAATTCTGTCACTAAACCCATACCTGTCACCCAGCGCCTAAATACTAGGCCTCAAATTTAAATCCCTCTAAATCTCTCGTTACCGCTGTACTGTTGTTGCTGGGCAAGATATTTAGTGTCCGTCAAAGCACATTTTTTGTTCTGGGTTGAAGTACAATTCCCAATTTAGCAATTTCATAATTTAGTGGTTTCTGCTATATCAGAGCTATTTGAAATCTATCCCTAAAAGGGTATATAATATTGAAGGTGCACATTGGGTCATTCAGAATAACTTCACACACACGCTTCTGTGCATTTCCAAGTCTAATTCTGTCACTAAATCCATACCGGTGACCCAGCGCCTAAATACTAGGCCTCAAATTTAAATCCCTCTAAATCTCTCGTTACCGCTGTCCTGTTGTAGCTGGGAAAGTTATTTAGTGCCCGTCAAAGCACATTTTTTGTTCTGGGTTGAAGTACAATTCCCAATTTAGCAATTTCATAATTTAGTGGTTCCTGCTATATCAGAGCTATTTGAAATCTATCCCAAAAAGGGTATATAATATTCAAGGTGCACATTGGGTCATTCAGAATAACTTCACACACACGCTTCTGTGCATTTCCAAGTCTAATTCTGTCACTAAATCCATACCGGTCACCCAGCGCCTAAATACTAGGCCTCAAATTTAAATCCCTCTAAATCTCTCGTTACCCACCGCTGTACTGTTGTTGCTGGGCAAGATATTTAGTGTCCGTCAAAGCACATTTTTTGTTCTGGGTTGAAGTACAATTCCCAATTTAGCAATTTCATAATTTAGTGGTTTCTGCTATATCAGAGCTATTTGAAATCTATCCCTAAAAGGGTATATAATATTGAAGGTGCACATAGGGTCATTCAGAATAACTTCACACACACGCTTCTGTGCATTTCCAAGTCTAATTCTGTCACTAAATCCATACCGGTGACCCAGCGCCTAAATACTAGGCCTCAAATTTAAATCCCTCTAAATCTCTCGTTACCGCTGTCCTGTTGTAGCTGGGAAAGTTATTTAGTGCCCGTCAAAGCACATTTTTTGTTCTGGGTTGAAGTACAATTCCCAATTTAGCAATTTCATAATTTAGTGGTTCCTGCTATATCAGAGCTATTTGAAATCTATCCCAAAAAGGGTATATAATATTCAAGGTGCACATTGGGTCATTCAGAATAACTTCACACACACGCTTCTGTGCATTTCCAAGTCTAATTCTGTCACTAAATCCATACCGGTCACCCAGCGCCTAAATACTAGGCCTCAAATTTATATCCCGCTGAATTTGAATACAATACATTGGGCCAAATAATATATTTGTTGTTGTGGTGAACCATAACAATGAGGAAAAACATCTAGTAAGGGACGCGGACGTGGACATGGTCGTGGTGGTGTTAGTGGACCCTCTGGTGCTGGGAGAGGACGTGGCCGTTCTGCCACATCCACACGTCCTAGTGTACCAACTACCTCAGGTCCCAGTAGCCGCCAGAATTTACAGCGATATATGGTGGGGCCCAATGCCGTTCTAAGGATGGTAAGGCCTGAGCAGGTACAGGCATTAGTCAATTGGGTGGCCGACAGTGGATCCAGCACGTTCACATTATCTCCCACCCAGTCTTCTGCAGAAAGCGCACAGATGGCGCCTGAAAACCAACCCCATCAGTCTGTCACATCACCCCCATGCATACCAGGGAAACTGTCTCAGCCTCAAGTTATGCAGCAGTCTCTTATGCTGTTTGAAGACTCCGCTGGCAGGGTTTCCCAAGGGCATCCACCTAGCCCTTCCCCAGCGGTGAAAGACATAGAATGCACTGACGCACAACCACTTATGTTTCCTGATGATGAGGACATGGGAATACCACCTCAGCATGTCTCTGATGATGACGAAACACAGGTGCCAACTGCTGCGTCTTTCTGCAGTGTGCAGACTGAACAGGAGGTCAGGGATCAAGACTGGGTGGAAGACGATGCAGGGGACGATGAGGTCCTAGACCCCACATGGAATGAAGGTCGTGCCACTGACTTTCACAGTTCGGAGGAAGAGGCAGTGGTGAGACCGAGCCAACAGCGTAGCAAAAGAGGGAGCAGTGGGCAAAAGCAGAACACCCGCCGCCAAGAGACTCCGCCTGCTACTGACCGCCGCCATCTGGGACCGAGCACCCCAAAGGCAGCTTCAAGGAGTTCCCTGGCATGGCACTTCTTCAAACAATGTGCTGACGACAAGACCCGAGTGGTTTGCACGCTGTGCCATCAGAGCCTGAAGCGAGGCATTAACGTTCTGAACCTGAGCACAACCTGCATGACCAGGCACCTGCATGCAAAGCATGAACTGCAGTGGAGTAAACACCTTAAAACCAAGGAAGTCACTCAGGCTCCCCCTGCTACCTCTTCTGCTGCTGCCGCCTCGGCCTATTCTGCTGCTGCCGCCTCGGCCTCTTCCTCCGCCTCTGGAGGAACGTTGGCACCTGCCGCCCAGCAAACAGGGGATGTACCACCAACACCACCACCACCACCTCCGTCACCAAGCGTCTCAACCATGTCACACGCCAGCGTTCAGCTCTCCATCTCACAAACATTTGATAGAAAGCGTAAATTCCCACCTAGCCACCCTCGATCCCTGGCCCTGAATGCCAGCATTTCTAAACTACTGGCCTATGAAATGCTGTCATTTAGGCTGGTGGACACAGACAGCTTCAAACAGCTCATGTCGCTTGCTGTCCCACAGTATGTTGTTCCCAGCCGGCACTACTTCTCCAAGAGAGCCGTGCCTTCCCTGCACAACCAAGTATCCGATAAAATCAAGTGTGCACTGCGCAACGCCATCTGTAGCAAGGTCCACCTAACCACAGATACGTGGACCAGTAAGCACGGCCAGGGACGCTATATCTCCCTAACTGCACACTGGGTAAATGTAGTGGCAGCTGGGCCCCAGGCGGAGAGCTGTTTGGCGCACGTCCTGCCGCCGCCAAGGATCGCAGGGCAACATTCTTTGCCTCCTGTTGCCACCTCCTCCTTCTCGGCTTCCTCCTCCTCTTCTTCCACCTGCTCATCCAGTCAGCCACACACCTTCACCACCAACTTCAGCACAGCCCGGGGTAAACGTCAGCAGGCCATTCTGAAACTCATATGTTTGGGGGACAGGCCCCACACCGCACAGGAGTTGTGGCGGGGTATTGAACAACAGACCGACGAGTGGTTGCTGCCGGTGAGCCTCAAGCCCGGCCTGGTGGTGTGTGATAATGGGCGAAATCTCGTTGCAGCTCTGGGACTAGCCAATTTGACGCACATCCCTTGCTTGGCGCATGTGCTGAATTTGGTGGTGCAGAAGTTCATTCACAACTACCCCGACATGTCAGAGCTGCTGCATAAAGTGCGGGCCGTCTGTTCGCGCTTCCGGCGTTCACATCCTGCCGCTGCTCGCCTGTCTGCGCTACAGCGTAACTTCGGCCTTCCCGCTCACCGCCTCATATGCGACGTGCCCACCAGGTGGAACTCCACCTTGCACATGCTGGACAGACTGTGCGAGCAGCAGCAGGCCATAGTGGAGTTTCAGCTGCAGCACGCACGGGTCAGTCGCACTACAGAACAGCACCACTTCACCACCAATGACTGGGCCTCCATGCGAGACCTGTGTGCCCTGTTGCGCTGTTTCGAGTACTCCACCAACATGGCCAGTGGCGATGACACCGTTATCAGCGTTACAATACCACTTCTATGTCTCCTTGAGAAAACACTTAGGGCGATGATGGAACAGGAGGTGGCCCAGGAGGAGGAGGAGGATGAGGAAGAGGGGTCATTTTTAGCACTTTCAGGCCAGTCTCTTCGAAGTGACTCAGAGGGAGGTTTTTTGCAACAGCAGAGGCCAGGTACAAATGTGGCCAGCCAGGGCCCACTACTGGAGGACGAGGAGGACGAGGATGAGGAGGAGGTGGAGGAGGATGAGGATGAAGCATGGTCACAGCGGGGTGGCACCCAACGCAGCTCGGGTCCATCACTGGTGCGTGGCTGGGGGGAAAGGCAGGACGATGACGATACGCCTCCCACAGAGGACAGCTTGTCCTTACCCCTGGGCAGCCTGGCACACATGAGCGACTACATGCTGCAGTGCCTGCGCAACGACAGCAGAGTTGCCCACATTTTAACCTGTGCGGACTACTGGGTTGCCACCCTGCTGGATCCACGCTACAAAGACAATGTGCCCACCTTACTTCCTGCACTGGAGCGTGATAGGAAGATGCGCGAGTACAAGCGCACGTTGGTAGACGCGCTACTGAGAGCATTCCCAAATGTCACAGGGGAACAAGTGGAAGCCCAAGGCCAAGGCAGAGGAGGAGCAAGAGGTCGCCAAGGCAGCTGTGTCACGGCCAGCTCCTCTGAGGGCAGGGTTAGCATGGCAGAGATGTGGAAAACTTTTGTCAACACGCCACAGCTAACTGCACCACCACCTGATACGCAACGTGTTAGCAGGAGGCAACATTTCACTAACATGGTGGAACAGTACGTGTGCACACCCCTCCACGTACTGACTGATGGTTCGGCCCCATTCAACTTCTGGGTCTCTAAATTGTCCACGTGGCCAGAGCTAGCCTTTTATGCCTTGGAGGTGCTGGCCTGCCCGGCAGCCAGCGTTTTGTCTGAACGTGTATTCAGCACGGCAGGGGGCGTCATTACAGACAAACGCAGCCGCCTGTCTACAGCCAATGTGGACAAGCTGACGTTCATAAAAATGAACCAGGCATGGATCCCACAGGACCTGTCCGTCCCTTGTCCAGATTAGACATTAACTACCTCCCCATAACCATATATTATTGGACTCCAGGGCACTTCCTCATTCAATCCTATTTTTATTTTCATTTTACCATTATATTGCGATGCTACCCAAAGTTGAATGAACCTCTCCTCTGCCTGTGTGCTAGGCCTAAATATATGCCAATGGACTGTTGCAGTGGTGGCTGACATGAAGCCTGATTCTCTGCTATGACATGCAGACTAATTCTCTGCTGACATGAAGCCAGATTGTCTGTTACGGGACCTCTCTCCTCTGCCTGGGTGCTGGGCCTAAATTTATGACAATGGACTGTTGCAGTGGTGGCTGACGTGAAGCCTGATTCTCTGCTATGACATGCAGACTGATTCTCTGCTGACATGAAGCCAGATCCTCTGTTACGGGACCTCTCTCCTCTGCCTGGGTGCTGGGCCTAAATTTATGACAATGGACTGTTGCAGTGGTGGCTGACGTGAAGCCTGATTCTCTGCTATGACATGCAGACTGATTCTCTGCTGACATGAAGCCAGATCCTCTGTTACGGGACCTCTCTCCTCTGCCTGGGTGCTGGGCCTAAATTTATGACAATGGACTGTTGCAGTGGTGGCTGACGTGAAGCCTGATTCTCTGCTATGACATGCAGACTGATTCTCTGCTGACATGAAGCCAGATCCTCTTTTACGGGACCTCTCTCCTCTGCCTGGGTGCTGGGCCTAAATTTATGACAATGGACTGTTGCAGTGGTGGCTGACGTGAAGCCTCATTCTCTGCTATGACATGCAGACTGATTCTCTGCTGACATGAAGCCAGATCCTCTGTTACGGCACCTCTCTCCTCTGCCTGGGTGCTGGGCCTGAATATATGCCAATGGACTGTTGCAGTGGTGGGTGACGTGAAGCCTCATTCTCTGCTATGACATGCAGACTAATTCTCTGCTGACATGAAGCCAGATTGTCTGTTACGGGACCTCTCTCCTCTGCCTGTGTGTGTGCTGGGCCTAAATATATGCCAATGGACTGTTGCAGTGGTGGCTGACGTGAAGCCTCATTCTCTGCTATGACATGCAGACTGATTCTCTGCTGACATGAAGCCAGATCCTCTGTTACGGGACCTCTCTCCTCTGCCTGGGTGCTGGGCCTAAATTTATGACAATGGACTGTTGCAGTGGTGGCTGACGTGAAGCCTGATTCTCTGCTATGACATGCAGACTGATTCTCTGCTGTCATGAAGCCAGATTGTCTGTTACGGGACCTTTCTCCTCTACCTGGGTTCTGGGCCTAAATTTATGAAAATTGACTCTTACAGTGGTGGGTGACGTGAAGCCTGATTCTCTGCTATGATATGAAGACTGATTCTCTGCTGACATGAAGCCAGATTGTCTGTTACGGGACCTTTCTCCTCTGCCTGGGTTCTGGGCCTAAATTTATGAAAATTGACTCTTACAGTGGTGGGTGACGTGAAGCCTGATTCTCTGCTATGATATGAAGACTGATTCTCTGCTGACATGAAGCCAGATTGTCTGTTACGGGACCTTTCTCCTCTGCCTGGGTTCTGGGCCTAAATTTATGAAAATTGACTCTTACAGTGGTGGGTGACGTGAAGCCTGATTCTCTGCTATGATATGAAGACTGATTCTCTGCTGACATGAAGCCAGATTGTCTGTTACGGGACCTTTCTCCTCTGCCTGGGTTCTGGGCCTAAATTTATGAAAATTGACTCTTACAGTGGTGGGTGACGTGAAGCCTGATTCTCTGCTATGATATGAAGACTGATTCTCTGCTGACATGAAGCCAGATTGTCTGTTACGGGACCTTTCTCCTCTGCCTGGGTTCTGGGCCTAAATTTATGAAAATTGACTCTTACAGTGGTGGGTGACGTGAAGCCTGATTCTCTGCTATGATATGAAGACTGATTCTCTGCTGACATGAAGCCAGATTGTCTGTTACGGGACCTTTCTCCTCTGCCTGGGTTCTGGGCCTAAATTTATGAAAATTGACTCTTACAGTGGTGGGTGACGTGAAGCCTGATTCTCTGCTATGATATGAAGACTGATTCTCTGCTGACATGAAGCCAGATTGTCTGTTACGGGACCTTTCTCCTCTGCCTGGGTTCTGGGCCTAAATTTATGAAAATTGACTCTTACAGTGGTGGGTGACGTGAAGCCTGATTCTCTGCTATGATATGAAGACTGATTCTCTGCTGACATGAAGCCAGATTGTCTGTTACGGGACCTTTCTCCTCTGCCTGGGTTCTGGGCCTAAATTTATGAAAATTGACTCTTACAGTGGTGGGTGACGTGAAGCCTGATTCTCTGCTATGATATGAAGACTGATTCTCTGCTGACATGAAGCCAGATTGTCTGTTACGGGACCTTTCTCCTCTGCCTGGGTTCTGGGCCTAAATTTATGAAAATTGACTCTTACAGTGGTGGGTGACGTGAAGCCTGATTCTCTGCTATGATATGAAGACTGATTCTCTGCTGACATGAAGCCAGATTCTCTGTTACGGGACCTCTCTCCTCTGCCTGGGTGCTGGGCCTAAATTTATGACAATGGACTGTTGCAGTGGTGGCTGACGTGAAGCCTGATTCTCTGCTATGACATGCAGACTGATTCTCTGCTGACATGAAGCCAGATTCTCTGTTACGGGACCTCTCTCCTCTGCCTGTGTGTGTGCTGGGCCTAAATATATGCCAATGGACTGTTGCAGTGGTGGCTGACGTGAAGCCTCATTCTCTGCTATGACATGCAGACTAATTCTCTGCTGACATGAAGACAGATTCTCTGTTACGGGACCTCTCTCCTCTGCCTGGGTGCCGGGGCCTAAATATCTGAGAATGGACTGTTCCAGTGGTGGGTGACGGGAAGCCAGATTCTCTGCTATGGAACCTCTCTCCAATTGATTTTGGTTAATTTTTATTTATTTAATTTTTATTTTAATTCATTTCCCTATCCACATTTGTTTGCAGGGGATTTACCTACATGTTGCTGCCTTTTGCAGCCCTCTAGCTCTTTCCTGGGCTGTTTTACAGCCTTTTTAGTGCCGAAAAGTTCGGGTCCCCATTGACTTCAATGGGGTTCGGGTTCGGGACGAAGTTCGGATCGGGTTCGGATCCCGAACCCGAACATTTCCGGGATGTTCGGCCGAACTTCTCGAACCCGAACATCCAGGTGTTCGCTCAACTCTAATCAGGAGCAGTATAAAGGCGTCAGCAATATCTGTCTTGGACAACCAGGCCCCCGTGCCTGCCTTGAGAATTAAATGAATGGCCTCATCGATAGAGGAGTATTTCATACTAAACTCTTCCGATGGTATGAGGGAGTTAATACTGGGTATGTGGGAAGAATGAGGAGCCAAGAAATCATAGATAAGTCTTCTTTTATTTGAGTCCTTCTTAGCCACCACTCCAATGGGGTTGACCCTCCATACCTCAAAGGGAATTGAATCAAACGGAGGAACCCTTTGTCCAGTTCCAAGGAAATCGCAGCTTGCACCGCCTCTGGATCCTGTCTGGCAGAGAGGAGGTTCTCACACTCCCAGTTGGAATGAGGAAGGACCACCAACTCCGTGTGGAACCCTTGTGACAGACCCGTGAGGCAGATGTACCACAAACAGCCGGTCGCCATGACCTTTTAGGAGTGCCTCCAGGAGATCAACGTTGATGTCGGTCAGTCACGCCTGCTTAGAGGACTTTTTGGACAGGTGGACCTGGGATGTGCACGAAAGCAGACCGTGCACACGTGGAGGGCCCTGCACCCACTGAACATGCAGTGACCGAAGTTAAAATTATTGCATATCTGACTTTTGCCCAGATACACAATCGGCCTACCAAACTTGTCCATGAGGGCCGGGCCCCTGGGGACCCCTGATGTTCCTGGAAGGGCTCTATCTGGATGGGAGGCCGCCTCGTTGGGGAACCATTCAGTGGCATGAAAAATGGATTGGCACGATCCACAAGTGGGGGATGCAGAAAAGCTCCATATCTAGCACAGCCCAATTGGTCGTTTTTAGCCACGATGAACGATGATAATCATAAAACGCCGAGCCCTCATACTTGTGACCCAAATCAGTGACCTGATATAGATAGGCGTCCAGCTCCTCCCTCCTATTTGGCTGTGCCGAGCAGATGACATCCCTAAACAAACTGAAGGCGAGTACAAATTCGGGTATGGACAGCTTGCGATTCAGTCGGGCATCTTTGGACTTCATCACTACTGACACCTCCCCGCAATCAATCGTTTTGTGCTTGCTCGCATCGTGTGATGCTATGAGGATAGATGCAAGGTTAACTTCCTTGCCTGCCAGTATATCCTTCCTGATATTCTCTGCCTCAAAATGAGCTGGGACAATGGCCGGAGGAGTAGAGGACATACCTGGGGAACCTGCCAAAGGCCATGGCACTGCAGCCACGGGAGCCACAGGCTGCGAGACAGCGGAGGCCCTGGACTCAAGTTCCATGACCCTGTTCTGGATGTCAGCTACCGAAGCAGCCAGACTCCCCATCGTGGCGTGCAACTGAGCCAACGACGACTGTTATAGTTGGAACTGCAGCTTGATCGCTGGATGGACCCGGATTGGATATCAGCAGCCTATATAGTTCCGCTTTCCTGGCCGAAGCCGGGTGGCTGATGCCCCTTCTATTCAACTCCGCAATCAGCTTTGGAACTGTCCAGTTCCTCAGGGATCCATGGCCAGCCAGACCGGGTACCTGGGACCCGGAGATGGACGAGGCGTCATCAATGTCTGAGGCCTGGGACATGTTGACTGTGCTGACTGATTCTACGACCGGGCCACCACCTGAGAACAAAACCATTGTTACTTGTGAAGAGACCAAGCGTACCGCGGACACCCCGGTGCCCAAACCTGACCCCTGCCGGTTAAAAAAAAGGGGGGGGGGGACCGACCATCTGACTATGGCCGGAGCCCAGAGGACCAGTACTGATACTCACCTGGTTATGGAATTGGTTGAGAATGGAACAGATACCGTACCGGAGGCCCAGACCCACTGACGGAGGTAGAGGCCTTGTTTTTAGGAAGGCCGAAGGAACTGAATCCCCCCAACTTGCTGCCGTATAAACAAAGAATAATGAATGAACACCTTAATGCACCGTAATTTTTATTTTATTTTTTACCGACCTGCTACCATGGGCAAACGAAAAACATAGGCCTGACAGTTTCAGGCGGACAACAATGAGGACTGACGAACAGACCAACCAGGACGACCCTGGGAAGATGACATGCCCCCACAGGCGCTGCCGTGACATAACATGCTGCTTCGAGCGGACGTGCGACAAGATTGACGAGTATGACCATTGGACGTACTAGACAGGACACCATGCCACCGGGGCGGCAGATGTAACATTGCCCTCACGCTTCAAGCAGACGTGCAACAAGATAGACGAGTATGATAACCTGGACATTCCAGGCAGGACCACGTGCCTCGGGGAGGCAGACGTAACATTGCCTGAACGCTTCAAGCAGACGTGTGACAAGATAACGAGTATGACAACCTGGACATTCCAGGCAGGACCACGTGCCACTGGGGCAGCAGACGTAACATTGCCTAAACGCTTCAAGCAGACGAGCAACAAGATACAAGTATGACAACCTGGACGTTCCAGGCAGGACAACACGCCACCGGGGCGGCAGATGAAAGAAGGCCTGAACGCTTCAAGCAAACGTACCACGAGGATTACGAGCACCACGCCCTGGATGTTATAGGTAAGACAACATGCCAACGTGGCCGGGAGGCATGACACTGCGCCTGACTGCTTCAGGCACACAAGAAACAAAAAACATGGCAGCACATAGCCTGAGGGGACCAGGCCGGACCACAAGCCATAGCAGCGGCGGACGTGACAAAACGAGTGACTGCTTAGATGGACGTGCAATGAGGACTGACGAACATACCTCAGTGGTGCCACAGTGCTAGACGCCCAACTTCCCCTGGTGCCATGCAAGGATTCCTGTGAGCCGGGCAAGGCATCACACCACCGTGAAAACAAAAACATGTAACGTGACGTATAAAAAGTCCAGACATACCACCTACTGTTTAGTAAAGGATGTCCTTGAAATGGCGTGAAGCGTCCGCTATGTGACCCGAACGAAGCCACTGAAAAATGACGTTGTATTAAAAACTCAGTACATATGTAAAGGCGGAGTAAATACTGATTTGACATATCATGCATATAGTAGCTTTTGCCGGCTCATTACACAACTACCGGCAAGATTGGACAGGGTTTTTTTTTTTTTTTTTAAACCCACAGGCACCCGCAGGACAGGACCGGTCTTCCTGCAGGAGCCACTGTATGGCCATCTGAACATGGGCAAATGAGGACCCGGACCCCGAAGACCCCACCAGCAACAAAGCTTTTGCACAATATCCCCCCATGAACTGTAGCCTCAGGCCTACTTAAGAACAGTAACAAGAGCCCCGCAGACTAAGTTCACAGAACCAATACACCTGCCACAAGTTCCTAAGTACCATACCATAGTAATAGTAATGTAATGGTTTCTTGTGTGAACTACACAAGCCTAGAGGAATGTACACCCCCCCCCTCCCCCAGGTCGGTGATTCATACAGATGGATGAATTACACAGAGAGCACCCGAATCTGCATTACTGTGGAATGGACCCTTTCCACATGGCACCATGGGAACCCTTAGCATATCTAGAGCAAATCCTACTAAATCGCCAGAACAGGCAGTTTGTGTACCGTTGCTAGGTCGGGGGCGTGAGGGGGCGGAGCCGCCGCGTGAGCCTAGCAACCGGCCACCAGGCGGCCGCCCGCCGAACAGTGCACGTGATTTCCGCAGGCTCCCCATTGCAAGAGCGACGTGGAGAGGGGGCGGAGCCGCCGCTTGTGCCTAGCAACCGGCAACACGGTGGCCGAACGCTGCATACTGCGCACGTGAAAAACGTGGGTGGCCCTGAGCCGTCCGGGCCGCCCCCAGGATCCTGACATGCAGCGGACCCGTCCTCCGCTCCCCCTGCCTCCGACATGGTAAAACCTATGATGGGCAGGGAGAGCCGCCGCCACCGCCGAATCCGGCACCGGAATCATCATCTTACCAGAGGCCGCACCGGTATCCACGCCAGGACAGCCGCCTGAACCTACTTACCTCAGCCGGAAAACGAAGGTGCGGGACGTGCAGAGAACCAGGCATGCATACGTAACCCGGAAGTACCTGGCTGCAGGTCCCGTCCCTTGAACTTCGCGGGGGTTATAAACCCACAAATATAGGCTGCCCGGCAGCCTTAACTACATATACAGTACAGACCAAAAGTTTGGACACACCTTCTCATTCAAAGAGTTTTCTTTATTTTCATGACTATGAAAATTGTAGATTCACACTGAAGGCATCAAAACTATGAATTAACACATGTGGAATTATATACATAGCAAACAAGTGTGAAACAACTGAAAATATATGTCATATTCTAGGTTCTTCAAAGTAGCCATCTTTTGCTTTGATTACTGCTTTGCACACTCTTGGCATTCTCTTGATGAGCTTCAAGAGGTAGTCACCTGAAATGGTTTTCACTTCACAGGTGTTTCCTGTCAGGTTTAATAAGTGGGATTTCTTGCCTTATAAATGGGGTTGGGACCATCAATTGCGTTGAGGAGAAGTCAGGTGGATACACAGCTGATAGTCCTACTGAATAGACTGTTAGAATTTGTATTATGGCAAGAAAAAAGCAGCTAAGTAAGGAAAAAACTAGTGGACATCATTACTTTAAGAAATGAAGGTCAGTCAGTCAGCCGAAAAATTGGGAAAACTTTGAAAGTAAGGGCTATTTGACCATGAAGGTGAGTGATGGGGTGCTGCGCCAGATGACCTGGCCTCCACAGTCACCGGACCTGAACCCAATCGAGATGGTTTGGGGTGAGTGGACCGCAGCGTTAAGGCAAAAGGGCCAACAAGTGCTAAGCATCTCTGGGAACTCCTTCAAGACTGTTGGAAGACCATTTCAGGTGACTACCTCTTGAAGCTCATCAAGAGAATGCCAAGAGTGTGGAAAGCAGTAATCAAAGCAAAAGGTGGCTACTTTGAAGAACATAGAATATGACATATTTTCAGTTGTTTCACACTTGTTTGTTATGTATATAATTCCACATGTGTTAATTCATAGTTTTGATGCCTTCATAGTCATGAAAATAAAGAAAACTCTTTGAATGAAAAGGTGTGTCCAAACTTTTGGTCTGTACTGTATATATATATATATATATATATATATATATATATATATATGTGTGTATATATATAATGCTCATCGTGCATTGTTCTCCACATCTTCTACCATTCATTTACATTCACTTTATATATCATAGTAAGTATCTGAGAAGCAGATAATTATACTTGCGCTATAAGATCGGATCAATGTCTTCATTCTCCTGTATAGTGCATAGATGCATGAGATAATATTTCAAGCTACTTTGTCTCCTCTCAGTGCTGACAATTAATTTCTCTGGTTTTCTTTTTAATTTACCATACACGTTTAAAGGATCTTTAACTTGTCTTAAGGATAGACCATCCATGTTAAAGTCATTGGAGGAAACCTTAAAGCAATTTCATGTTCATCTCTGTCAGGAAGATTCTACTTCACTGTGTTAGGTCTCATGCACACGGCCGTTGCAAACAGTAAGTCCGCAATATTCGGACACCAGACGTGTGTTCCACGCATCATGGATGTGGACCAATTCACTTGAAACAACATTTCATTGTAACAGCATTTCATTGTATTGTACATTGTATTTCATTGTATTGTACATTGTATTACAATGTATTATACAGTGACAATAAAGGCATCTTATCTGAATGGGTCCACAATCTGGAGCTGTGGTGAAGAATGGAGGCACGGAAGCACTACGGAGTGCTTCCGTGGTGGTTTCTGTCCATGCCTCCGCACCACAAAAAAATAGAACATGTTCGATTTTTTTTTTGTGGTGCGGATGGATCACAGACCTATTCAAGTTGAGTGGGTCTCGATCCGTCCCAGCCGCCACATGGACATTGCCCGTGCATTGCAGTCCCCAATGCACGGAATGGCCACGCATCGATCGGTGCATGAGGCCTTACAGTCATGTACTAGAATGTGAATTCTCTAAGTCGCAATCCATAGACACTGGCTAGACTAGGATGTGGAGTCTGAGCAATCCTTTGGTCCTTATACTTAATCTCTAAAAGGAGTATGGTCATTAGTGATGGACGAACATCTGCCGGGACGGTGCGCAAACGCGATCAAATGTTCTCGAAACACAAGTTCGCGGCGGGTCCCATTCATTTTAAAGGCAGGTGAACCTGAAAAATCTTTTGTGTCCGCCATATTCTTTTACATTGTGAAGAACTTTGACCCATGACACATCCATCAGGTGGTACAGGACAGTAGCGATGGACAAACAAGTTTACTGCGGGTCCCATTAATTTTAATGGCAGGCGAACCTGAAAAACCTTCAGCTCATATTTGCAGCCAAGAAATAATTACTAGAAGTGCACAAATAGTCCCACAACATGGACAGTGACATACCAGATGTATTATTCGAATTCGTGATCTCCATTCATTATTTTTTTCAATGCGAAATATCGGCAATATAATTTTCGCGTACGCGCATGCGCAAATTTCTTTTTTTGGGGGGACGACTGATATATCACACTAGTTATAATAATTTTTTCCAATACCGTTTGTGTGTAGCAGAGGGGACGCAGCAAAACCGCAAACAAATGCTGCAGTACCTAAATGCACTATATAGAAAATATATTATTACTATATAACACTCGACTTCAATCAGTTTTTTTGGGGGCGACTGGTATATCACACCAGTTATAATTATTTTTTTCTAATTGCGTTTGTCATGCTGCACTATACAAATCCACTATAACATGCTTTCTATGTTACAAAGTATATTATAAGTGTATTACACCCCTCTGTACTGCACACCTATCAATAGTACACCTATACCAGTCTTAAAAGGACTTTTGTGGACCTATTTGATAGCAGTTTTGTCCCTACACTGACAAAAGACTGAGTGTAAAATGGCGACCAGATCGGGTCTATTTATAAAGTAGGGGGTATGTCCATGTGCTGAAACGTCTCAATTGGCTGTCCTGTAAAGATGGCTTTGCGGTTCGCCCGGCGGTCGTTTTGCGGCGAACTGTTAGGGGCACCAAACGCTAGCTAATAGGGCCCCAAAAGTCATTTTATCTATATGTGTGATACACAGAGGGGTGCAATATACTTATAATATACTTTTATAATGAGTCAAAAACACATAGATCTATATAGTGATCACCTAGGGGGCTTACTAGGGCCATTTTTATATAGGCTATGGTTCCGGACGGGGTTGCTCTTATCAGGGTGGGTGGTCTGTGGTTTGGCTATTAGGGCCAGAATAGAACCCCCCTGTAGGGCAATATCAGGGACAGCTCTTTGTCCACCCTGTCCTTCAATACCACATCATCATCTAGCCAGGGATAAATGGTGTTTGCTTTCTCTCCTGGATTCATGGATGTGCACTGGAACCTCTCGGATTGTGGTAGGACATATGGTTTCTGATTTGGTGCCGCCGAGCACCTGAGTTAGTACCGCCGATCACTTGTTATTGCCTACCACATCTATGCTTTTTGCTTAACTTTAATAATTTAATTTATTTTCATTTTGAGAGATATCTTTTCCATTCACACATCCGCACTTCTGCATCTGTGCTTCCGTTTCCGCAAAAAAATAGAACATGTCCTATTCTTGTCCGCAATTGCAGACAAGATTAGGCATTTTCTATTATAGTGCCGGCGATGTGCGGTCCACAAATTGCGGAATGCACATTGCCGGTGTCCGTATTTTGCGGATTCGCAAAACACTTACGGACGTGTGACTGGACCCTCATAGTAAAATTATTAAAGGTTACATTTTATCTTTATGTATATTATAATGGATTGCCTTCCTTGTACAATGTTATAATATACTTTCTATGTTAGAAAGTATATTATAGTGCATTTGTATTGTGCGGCAGTTGTGTGCGGTTCTGCTGCGATACTGCAGGTATATAGAGGGACAAGCGTTATTGGCACAAATAATTTCTACTGATGTGATATACCAGTCGCCCCCCAAAAAAAACCTGATTGAAGCGGGGTGTTATATACCAATATACTTTCTTTATAGTGCATTTGGGTACTGTATACTGCATTTGCGCATGCACGTACGTGAAAATTATATTGCCGATATTTTGCATTGAAAAAATAATGAATGGAGATCGCAAATTCGAATAATACATCTGGTATGTCACTGTCCATGTTGTGGGACTATTTGTGCACTTCTAGTAATTATTTCTTGGCTGCAAATATGAGCTGAAGGTTTTTCAGGTTCGTCTGCCATTAAAATTAATGGGACCCGCAGCAAACTCGCGTTCGCACGATCGCATTCGCGAACCGTCACGGTAGATGTTCTTCCATCACTACTGTCCTGTACCACCTGATGGATGTGTCATGGGACAAAGTTCTTCACAATGTAAAAGAATATGGAGGACGCGAATATCTCCATATGTTCGCATGTTCGGCGAATGGGCAAAGTTCGCCACGAACCGACCGCCGGGCGAACCACAAGGCCATCTCTAATGGTCATCAGCAGAAAATCAAAATGAGACAAATGAGATAAAAGAGCAATCATCCAGGAAAGAACCCTTTGGACCCAGGATATTCAAATTATATGGTTCAAATAGCCTAGTTTCCTAGACTAATAAGCTCCCGTTTCAGGTCTATTTAAAATATAACGTTTATTTTGTTTATTACGAA
Organism: Bufo gargarizans; assembly: GCF_014858855.1. Taxonomy (NCBI): domain Eukaryota; kingdom Metazoa; phylum Chordata; class Amphibia; order Anura; family Bufonidae; genus Bufo; species Bufo gargarizans. The sequence continues at coordinate 89,547,800 of NC_058080.1, read as the reverse complement.
TAATATAAAGCGGGAGAACAAAATAAAACTTTAAAATTCTAGGTACAGCAGGACTCTATGGGCAGAGGTAAGGGTTACTTCACCCATATATTCTGCCTCCATAACATGCGTCCATCTGCTCCTTGCTTTCTGTTTAGTGATATACTTTATTCGCCTTGATGGAATTTCTGCCAGGAGGTCACCTATTCAGTCGCTTTAAATCATTTATTTTCAGTGTCTATGTATCTTTAACACAACTCTCCACCACTTGTTATCAGGGTTCAGAGGAGTCTGCAGATACTCCTCGCCGTGATACTTGGTCCTACCTACCTAATCTAAAATCTTAAGACAAAAGCTCCCCCCAGTCAGACAGGAGCTTTTTGAACCATATATTTTGGCAACCTGACACAACTGTATACAGGCACATGGACAATACTGTGTGAATGAATAAATGAGAGAAACAGAGTGCCAGTGTTGTCTATGTCTAGAGATGAACACATTTTTGAAAAATTTGATTCGCCAGTGCTCCAAAGTTTTTAGGAAAAATTTGGTTTGATCCAAATATATTTGCGGCAAATTACAGTAAAAAAAAGTCCATTTCCTGGCTGCAGCCTTTATAGTGGTGTAGAACACTGTGCCTTGCAGTAACAAGCATAGTGAGTCTGCTTTGGTAGTGAAATAATACTGTGAGTCCGTATGACATGGAGATGAACGGGGTTCGCTCTTAAAATCAATGAACACTTCACGGGGCCAAAAATGACCAAATAACTCAAATATGAACTCAGTCTTACAGGTTGATGTTAGCGCCAAGAAGAAGCGCACTCCTTTTACACCATCGCCAGCTGATTCTACATAGATGTCTACAGAAACTGTTCTATTAAATGCATATACAAGTAGAGCCCCATCCCGGACAGAGTGGTGAGCAGTTAGTTTGTGTTGACATCACTGATTAATTTGCCCTTCCTCTGATCTGTCAGAACAATAACCCACAAAAAAACGGATTTCGTTTGTGGAACATACGTCTTCACTCGGTCAACATTCTCCAATAACCCATCAGTATTGCTAATGCCCAAAAAACAGGAGTGGATCTAAAACAGAGATGACACGTGGATGGAATATTTGCATGTCTTCTGTGTTTTGTACCCACTCCTTTGGCTACCAAATCATAAGCCACTTCTGAGGGGACCATACAGGCCTTACAGCTGCTATACAGACAGAATCCACTGTGTGTCTCATTTTTCCTTACTTCTGACAGATCAGAAGAAAGGTCAAATAAATCATGATGTCATCCAGGACAAAAGGCAAAATAGTGGCCCAGTCATGAAGTGGAAAGGGTGTGAACCGCATAAGAAATCCACAGAGTGGACCTATGAAATAGTGGTGATGTGGAAGCAGCATGAGGAGACCACAGAGTGTCCCAATGACAGGGTCTGGAGGTGGAAGCAGGATGAAGAGGCCACTGAATGGCACAATCACATAGTCTGGAGGTGGCAGCAGTATGAGGAGGCCAAGGGAAGCGGTAGTCACAGTAAAACTTGCTGACAGCGTCTCCTCTAAACAGGGTCAGGAGGCCAGGGAGTTCGTTAGTCAGAACACGGATGTGTTCTCGGACCTCCCTGGACGCACTTTCGCAATCCAGCATGACATTGTCACTTGGCCTCAGGCAAAAGTCCGGTTAAAGCCATACTGGTAACCCCAGGCTCGGCGACAAACCATATCAGAGGAAGTGCAGCTAATGCTGCGGCTAGACGTCATTGAGGAGTCTAAAAGTGAGTGAGCCAGTCCTATACTCTTAATACCCAAGCTGTATGGGATGTTACGGTTTTACAACGATTTTCGTAAGCTAAGCGAGATAACAAAATTTGATGCATATCCCAAGCCCTAGGTGGATGAGCTAATCGAGAAGTTAGGACAAGCACGGTATTTTTCTCTTTTGCACCTCACGAAAGGGTACTGGCAGGTGCCCTTAACGGAGGATGCCAAAGAGAAAACTTCCTTCATCACGCCTAAGGGGCTGTATCAGTATAAGGTGTTACCCTTTGGTCTGCATGGCACCCCGCCACTTTTCAACGTCTAATGGACATTGTGCTTAGTCCACATCAGCGGTATGCCTCATCTTACCTGGATGATATTGTCATTCACAGTACCGACTGGGAAGTCAACTGCCCAAAGTACAGGCCGTAGTGGAATCCCTTCAGAAGGCTGGACTAACAGCTAACCCAAAGAAATGTGCGATAGTGTTAGATGAGACTAAATACCTAGGTTATGTCATTGGGCGTGGAGTCATCAAACCCCAAGTAAACAAAATAGAAGCGATACTGAATTGGCTCCAACCTGTCACCTCCAAGCAAGTAAAGTCGTTCCTGGGGATGGTAGGCTATTACATGAGGTTTGTCCCCACTTTGCTACGAGAGCCCTGCCATTGACCGGGTTCTTGAAGGGACATAAGCCCGTAATGTTCTCCGCTTTGAAGTCGGCCCTGTGTGGGTCCCCGATTTTGGTGACGCCTGACTTCAAGCGGGAATTTATAGTACAGACGGATGCCTCTGAAATAGGCCTTGTTGCTGTACTGTCCCAGGAAGTCAATGAGGAGGAGCATCCGGTTGTCTTCTTCAGCCGTAGCTCACCCCAGCCAAGACAAGGTACAGTATAGAGGAGAGAGAGTGCCTAGCTATCAAGTGGGCACTTGAGTCTCTCCGCTATTATTTGTTGGGGAGAAAATTCCACTTGGTGACCGACCACTCCCCTCTCAAGTGGATGAGCCAGGCCATAGACAGAAATGCCCGGGTCACCCGATGGTTCCTTTCCCTACAGAACTTTAAATTTACAGTGGAACACAGGGCAGGCTGGTTACAGGGAAACGCGGATGCCCTGTCCCGAGTACATTGGCTGGCGAATGTATGTGACACAGTAAAGGGTATGGTCTGGGAAAACTGGTATTTTCCTCCCAGCATGTGCTGCTGGGCTGATTTTCAGCCAAATGGGGTAAAACACTGAACTGGATTTTGGGAGAAAGCCAGGATTTGATTTCTTGACGAAGGACATGGAGCAGTTCCTCCCCTATGTGACTCAGTTCACCCAGGAGAACGAGGTGCAGAACAGCGTGACACCGCCATGCCCTGCACATGTGGTATGCTGGAGGGGCACTGTGACTTGTCCCTGCAGTGGAGGCTGAGGACTTGGTGGAGGATAAAGAGGCACAGGCGGACATTGTCGCAGGACCAACGGTGTGACAATGTGGAGGCGGAAGCGGTGTCACCTGGCCAAGTTGCTGGTGTGGTTGTGCAGGAACCACATTCACCCAGTGGGCCGTAAAGGACATGTATAGTCCCTGACCGTAGTTACAGCTCCAAATGTCGGTGCTGCCATGCACTTTGGCAGACACCAACAGGCTCAAGGACTGGCCCACCTTCTGTTCTACATATTTGTACAGGGCTGGTACTGCCTTTTTTGCAAATAAATAACGGGTTGGCACTCTTCACCTGGCTTGGAACAAGCCATCAGTTCTCTGAAAGGTGCAAAGTCCACCAATTTAAAAGGGAGGGACTGCAGCACCAGTAAACTTGGACAGAAGTACGTTCAGCTTCTGTGCCATTGGATGCGTGCACGCATACTGCTATCTCTTGGCAATTGCTTCGGTGATCGATTGCTGACAGAATGAGTGATGAGGTGTAGGAAGAGGAGGATCAGGAGCATCTGGACCATCAGAAGATGGGAATGACAGACAGTTCCCTTCGGCTGAGGTGGTGGAACCTTGACTAGCTGAAACTGGATGAGTGCCACTGGGTGATGCAGCGGATGCTGCGGCAGGCTGGACCACCACATCAGAGCCACATTTCTCCCAGACCACTGCATGGTGACACCACGTATGTTGACGCAGGGCAGTAGTGCCAACATTGGCACCCTGGCCACGCTTCACCTTCTGCCCACAGAATCTACATATGGCCATGTTCACCTCCTCCTCTTAACCAAAAACTGCCACAGCGCCGAGTAAGTGATTTTCCCCCTAACAGTCCGCACAGACTGACTGCTACAGCCTCTGTGAACCTCTGCACTACTACTTCCCAGGAAGGTAGGCTGATGCGAAGCAGGTGGTCTACCCTGGGCACGTTTGGCTGCCGACCTCCCACTGCTGCCACCCTGCTGACTCCTGGCCATCCTATCGACTTGCTGGCTACGCCACTGGCTCACTGGCAAGCAGCCATCCTCTTCTCCTAAAGATGAAGCCCCTTCTGCATCCGGCTCCCAAGTGCGATTGGCTTCATCATCATCATCGAGTAGTGTCTGCACGTCACTGATGTCTTCCTCAATGGTCTCCCAATTTGCAACAACATCGCCCACACCACTACATCTGGTGCCTTTGCAGCATTTGTCAGTGTGAGATAAAATCTTTAAATACTTCAATAATTTTCTGGATTCAAAAAAACACCCATTTTTGGCAATATCCTACATCTGGGGCCTATGCTGCATTAGTCAGTGTGCAATTTAAGCTTGAAATACAGCAATAATTTTCTAGGTTTTAAAAAACACACTTTTTGGGCAAAATACAAAATTTTACAGCCATTGCTGCATCTATCAGTGTGAAATACAAGCGTTATATACTGTAGTCATATTCTTATTAAAAAAACACCCATTTAGGATAAAATCCTAATTTTACTGTGTTTGTTGAATCGGTCATTGTTACATACAAGCTTGAAATACTGTAATAATTTCCTGGGTTTAAAAAACACCCTTTTTGGGCAAAATACAACATTTTACAGCCCTTGCTGCATCTGTCAGTGTGAAATATACACCTTAGATAATGGTGTTCTATTCTGTTATTAAAAAAACACCCATTTTGGGACAAATACTAAATTTGAAGCCTTTGCTGCATCTGTCAGTGTTCAATACATTTGTTAGATACTGGTGTTCTATTCTGTTATTAAAAAAACACCCATTTTGGGCAAGATCCAAAATCTGCGTAGAATGAGGAGAGTGTCGAAAAAGGGACGTGACCCCGGTCGTGGTGCTGCTGGTGGAGCTCCTATTGCAGATAAAAGACATGGTTGATCTGTTCCAGCTACACACACAAGTGAAACACCTTCCTCAGGTGCGAGTAGGTGACAGAACCGTCAGCATTTTTTGGTCGGGCCTAATGCGGCTCTACGAATGATGAGGCCAGAAAAAGTAAAGGCGATAGTAGATTGGGTTGCTGACAGTGCCTCCAGTTCCTTCACATTGTCTACCACCAAGTCTCCGGCTGAAAGATCAGAGTAAGCACCTGCAGCCGATGTCCATCAGTCTTTCTCCTCACCCCCTTGCAAATCAGCCAAGCAGTCTGAGCCCCAAATCAGGCAGCAGTCTCTTTTGCTTTTTGATGACTCTGGTAGCATGGTTTCCCAGGGCCATCCAAATAGCCCTGCCCCAGAAGTGGAAGAGATTGAGTGCAACGATGCCCAACCACTTATGTATCAAGATGAGTACATGGGAGGACCACCGCAACACGTCTCGGATGATGACGAAACTCAGGTGCCAACTGCTGGGGTTTTCGAAAGTGTGCAGACTGACAAGGAGAGCAGACGTGAAGACTGGGTGGAAGATGATATGGAGGACGATGAGGTCCTCGACCCCACATGGAATCAAAGTCATGCGAGTGACCTGTGTAGTTCGGAGGAAGAGGCGGTGGTCGCACAGAGCCACCAGAACAGCAGAAGAGGGAGCAGGGTGCAAAAGCGGAGCGGCCATCCCCTAGACAGTACGCCTGCTACTGACCACCGCAGCAAGGGACCGAGTACACCAAAGCCAGCTCCAAGGAGAACCCTGGCGTGGCAGTTCTTCAGACAATGTGCTGACAACAAGACGCTAGTGGTTTGCACGCTGTGCAATCAGAGCTTGAAGCGAGGTATAAACGTTCTCAACCTGAGCACTACCTGCATAAGCAGGCATTTAAGTACAAATCACGAGCTGCAGTGGACACCTCAAAAACAAAAAAAAGGTCTCTGCTTCCTCTTCTGCTGCAGTTTCGGCCTCTTCATCCACCTCTAGAGTGACAGTGGCACCTGCCACCCCGCAAACAAAGGATCTACCAGCAATACCACAACCTGGGTCACCAAGCATCTACACAATGTCCCACGGAAGCGTTCAGCTCTCCATCTCCCAAACACTGGAGCGGAGGAGGAAGTACCTCCCTACCCACCCGCGATCCCTTGCCCTGAATGCCAGCATTTCAAAATTACTAGCCTTTGAAATGCTGTAATTCTGTCTGGTTAAAAGCCTTATGGCGGTAGCTGTCCCACAGTACATCGTGCCCAGCCGTCACTACTTTTCCAGGCGAGCCATCCCTTCCCTGCACAACCAATTGGGGGGGAAAATCAGGTGTGCACTGAGCAACGCCATCTGTTGCAAGGTCCACCTAACTACGGATATGTGGACCAGTAAGCACGGTCAGGGACGTTATATCTCCATAACAGCACACTGGGTAAAAGCAGTGGCGGCTGGGCCTGAGGCGGATAGCAGTTTGACGCATGTACTTCCACCACCGAGAATTGCAGGGCATTTCTCTTTGCCTCCTGTTGCTTCCTCCTCCTACTCCGCTTCCTCATCCTCTATTGCCTAGTCATCCGGTCAGCGTAACACCTTCACCACTGACTTCAGCACAACCAAGAGTAAACAACAGCAGGCAGTTTTAAAACTTATCTGTTTGGGGTGCAAACCCCACATTGCGCAGGATGAATGTGGCCAGTCATTCATAAGTGGCCCCGAGGGTGGGTTCCTGTACCCACAAACACCAGGTACACAATTGTCCAGCCAGGGAACAGTTCTGGAGAATGACGAGGTGGATGATGAGGAGATGGAAGAGGAGGAACTGTGTTCACAGCAGAATGGCACGCAAACCAGATCATGGCCATCACTGGTTCGTGGCTGGGGGGATACAAAGAACAGATTTTAGTTGCTTCTGGGCAGACTGGCACACATGAGCGATTACATGCTGCAGTGTCTCAACAACGACTGCCGAGTTGCCCACATTCTAACTTGTGCTGATTAAAGGGTGGCCACGCTGCTGGATCCCCGTTACAAGGACAACCTACTGTCCTTATTTCCGTCACTGGAGCATTATTGCAAGATGTGCTAGTACAAGCGCACGCTGGTAGACGCGCTGCTGGTGGCATTCTTACCTGACAGCGGAGGCACAGTGGAAGCACAAGGCGAAGGCAGAGGAGGAGGAAGTAGTCGTCAGCGCAGCGGGGGCACCACAAGCACATCAGAAGGCAGGGTTAGCATGGCCGAAATGTGGAAAATCTTTGTCAGCACGACACAACAATCAGCACCACCAGCTGATATGGAACGTCTTAGCAGGAGGCAGTATTTCAGCAACATGGTGGAGCAGTATGTGTGTACACGCCTACACGGACTGAATGACGGGTCTGCCCAATTTAACTTCTGGGTCTCCAAATTGGGCACGTGGCCTGAGCTTGCCTTTTACACCTTGGAGGTGCTGGCCTGCAGCCAGTGTATTGTTTGAATGTGTGTTTAGCACGGCAGGGGGCGTTATCATAGACAATCGAAGCCGCCTGTCCACAGCCAATGTGGACAAGCTCACGTTCATTAAAATGAACCAGGCATGGATCCCACAGGACTTGTCCGTACCTTGTGCAGAATAGACATGTATACCAGCCTTACCCAGCCATTGTTTTACTACAACACAATTGCTCATTGTTGTATTTTGGATATTTCCCAGTCTTTGGAGTGTACCCTAATAAAAAATAAATAAAAAGTATTAAAACCAAAAAACTGTGTTGGCTATCTTGTCCTCCTCCACCGCCGCTTCCACCTACATAGCTTCGTCAACTGCCTCCTCAAACTCCTACTCCATTTGGACCTCCACCTCATAAATCAAGATTATTTTTTTCAATTTATACATATTTTATTTCATGTGATTTCACTAATTTGTCTGCTACATTTTTGGGTGAAATTCACCAATTTTTGGGTGTGATATACCCCTGCTCTACCTAGTAGACAGGTAAAAAAAATTCACTAATTTGTCTGTTACATATTTGGGTGAAATTCACCAATATTTGGGTGTGATATACCTCTGCTCTAACTAGTAGACAGGTAAAAAAAAAATCTATAACTTGTAACATATTCGGGTGAAATTCACCAATTTTTGGGTGTAATATACCCCTGCTCTACTTAGTAGACAGGTAAAAAAAAATAAACACTAATTTGTCTACTATATATTCAGGTGAAATTTACAATTTTTTGGGTGTGAAATACCCCTGCTCTATCTAGTAGACAGGTAAAAACATTTTACTAATTCGACTGTTACATTTTCACGTGAAATTCACCAATTTTTGGCTGTGATATACCTCTGCTATACCAAGTAGACAGGTAAAAAAATGTCACTATTTCACAATTTGTCTGTTACATTCTTGGGTGACATAAATTTCAAAAAATCGTCTTTACATTGTCAGGTGACATTTTACCAATTCTGCCGTATAGAAAATCCCCTGCTCTGCATAGGTGACAGGGAATTAAATTCTTCTTTAATTGACGCACACCACCTCCTTTACTTGTAAGCTTCTGCTTCAATAATTTGTCCCACTTTTCCGCAATCAATATTTAAAGGGAACCTGTCACCAGTTTTATGGTGTCCTCACTAAGGGCAACATAAATAAGTGACTGATTCTTTTAGCAAAATGCTGGGTCACTTTGTTTAATTGACCCAGTCAATCTGCCAACATCTTGTATTGAAAAGCTCCAGCTGATAATGATGAGTCTCTCCCCGCCCACCTGCTGCTGAATGACAGTTTGTTTCCATATGAATCAGCAGCAGGTGGGCAGGGGAGTGGCTATATCTCTGAATTAAATATACGCTGGAATCAATAACATCACGCTGGACTCGAATCAGCTTATTAGCATGCGGCATCTTTGTGTGTATATTATGAGGTAACCATCTGTCACACCAGTAAGTGAATACATCTAAGGTACTTTTTAGTAGTTAATGATTGTATATAATTAGTTAGATTATAATCAAATATCCACATGAACGGTTCCCTTTAATTTCATCCATTGTCCTCCCTTGGATGTTATATCTCTTTCTCACACTCCCTCTCCGGCATGGAACCCTGATTCGCCGATAACAGTGATCAACATGGTAGGCGCAGAAAAGAGCATCAAAATTTGATAGAGAAGATATCCAAATGGATCGTGGACGTCACAGGACGTGCAATCAGGCAGAAGTTATCTAGAGTAAACAAAGCGACAGCAGGGCCTCTCCTATCTAATGTTTCCAAATCCAAAATACCCCAGTGACATTCCCTATAATTTTTTAATAATCATTCCAATAACAGGGCATCTTAAGAGTCCTGTATTATTATTTATCGTCACTACCTCCCCGAGACGGGAGTGGGTAATTGCCGCTCGCCCCCTGATTTACTTAGAAGGTTCTGCTTTAACCACTTGCCATCTGGGTCATTTCCCCCCTTCCTGACCAGGCCTAATTTTGCAAAACTGACATATCTCACTTTATGTGGTAATAACTTTGGAACGCCTTTACTTATCCAAGCCATTCAGAGATTGTTTTCCTGTGACACATTGTACTTCATGATAGTCATAAATTTGAGTCAATATATTATACCTTTATTTATGAAAAAATCCAAAATTTACCCAAATTCTTAAAATATTTGCAATTTTCAAAATTTTTATTTGTCTGCTTTTAAACAGAAAGTGATGCCTCTTAAAATATTTATTACTTAACACTCCCCATATGTCTACTTTATGTTGGCATCAATTTGGAAATATCATTTTATTTTTTTAGGACATTAGAAGGCTTAGAAGTTTAGAAGCAATTCTTCAAATTTGTAAGAAAATTGCCAAAACACACTTTTTAAGGACCAGTTCAGGTCTGAAGTCACTTTGTGGGGCCTACATAGTGGATACCCCCATATATGACCCCATTGTAGAAACTACACCCCTCAAGTTACTTGAAACCGATTTAACAAACTTTGTTAACCCTTTAGGCGTTCCAAAAGAATTAAAGAAAAATTAAGATCAAATTTTTTCATTTCACTTTTTTGGCAGATTTTCCATTTTAATCCAATTTCTTCTTTAACATATCAATGGTTAACAGCCAAACAAAACTCAATATTTATTACCCAGATTTTGTTTGCGGTTTACAGAAACACCCCACATGTGGTCATAAACTGCTTTATGGGCACACGGCAGGGCACAGAAGAAAAGGAACTCCACATGGTTTTTAGATGTCATGTCCCATTTGAAGCCCCCCTGATGCACCCTTATAGTAGAAACTCCCAAGAAGTGATCCCATTTTGGAAACTAGGGGATAAGGTGCCAGTTTTATTGGTACTATTTCTGGGTACATATTTTTTGATCATTCATTATAACACTTTATGGGGCAAGGTGACCAAAAAATTGTTGTTTTAGGACAGTTTTTATTTATTTATTTTTACAGCGTTCACCTGAGGGGTTCAGTCAAGTGACAATTTTATAGAGCAGATTGTTACGGACGTGGTGATACCTAATATGTATACTTTTTTTATTTATTTCACTTTAACACAATAATAGCATTTTTGAAACAAAAAAAATATGTTTTAGTGTCTCCATGTTCTAAGAGCTATAGTTTTTTTTATTGTTTTAGAAATTTTCTTATGTAGGGGCTCATTTTTTGCGAAATGAGGTGACAATTTTATTGGTACCATTTTGTGGGACATACCCCTTTTTGATCACTTGGTGTTGCACTTTTTGTGATGTAAGGTGACAAAAATGGCTTTTTTTGACAGTTATTTATTTTTATTTTTTATGGTGTTTGTTGGACTGGGTCATTTATGTGATATATTTATAGAGCCGACCTTCACTGACGCGGCAATACCAAATATGTCTATTTTATTTTTATTTTTTTAACATTTATTTTTTTATTCCTTACTTTATTTTTTACCACTTTATTTTTTATTTTTTATTTTACACTTTTCGTCCTCCATAAGGTCATACAAGACCTCTGGGGGACATTTACTTCACTTTTTTATATTTTTTTTACTGTTGATTTCTCCTGTAACTGGGGCTGACATAGTAGCCCCAGTTACAGCAGAAATACCCCCCCCCCCCAAGTGCAGGGCTGATCGAGGCCGGAAAAGGAAGCGCATAGCGCTTCCTGCTTTGCATACACAGCGCTCAGTGAGCACTGTGTATGCAGCGATCCAGAAGGCAGGGACACCTGGGCACTGTCCCTGCCTTCTCTTAGAGTTGCCCTGCTGTCACTGACAGCGGGCAACCCGATCAGCAGCTGCACGATTTGCGTGCAGCTGCAGTTTCTGAACCACCTCCCGGACGCTTATAGTCTATGGCAGATGGGAGGTGGTTAATACTTTGTCCCACATTTCCGCTCGATCACATTGAATTTCATGCATTGACCCCCTTGGATGTAGTATCTCTTTCTCACGCTTCCTCTCCGGCGTGAAAACTTGATTCACTGCTAACCGTGATCAACACGGTAGGCGCGGAAAAGAACATCGAAAGTTGATAGAGAAGATATCCAAATGGATGGTGAACATCATGCAACAAGGTATGTGTGCACACGCCTATAAGTACTGACTGATGGGTCTGTCCCCTTCAACTTCTGGGTCTCCAAATTGGGCACATGGCCTGAGCTTGCCCTTTACGCCTTGGATGTGCTGGCCTGCCCTGCAGCCAGTGTATTGTCTGAATGTTTGTATAGCATGGCTGGATGGGGTTATAACAGGTTATATTTTCTAAATGTTTTAGGGTGTACCCTAATGTAAACAAAAAAAAAAAAAAGCAGTGTAGGCTACCTCCTCATCCTCCACCGTCGCTTCCAACTATACCGCCACATCCACCGCCTTCTCAACCTCCTACTCCATATGGACCTCGTCCTCCAAGATCAAGATTATTTTTATTTTATTTTTTTTACGTATTTTATGTTATTTGAAGTCATTTCCCGATCCACATTTGTTAGTAGAGCACTTGCCATGTTCTTCACCACATTTTGCTGCCAATTGCAGCCCTCTAGCCCTTTCTATAACTTTTTTAGTGCTCAAATATTCGGGTCCCCATTAACTTCAATGGGGTTCGGGGTCAAATTCAGATCCTGAAATCTAAATTTCTTGTGAAGTTCGGCCGAACCTGAGCATCCGCTCAACTCTAATGTTTTTCTTTTTGTACTGAAATAGTCCACTAAACGCTTTTAACAGAAATAACTGCAACAGTAAAGTGTATGTATATTTTTCCTCCTGTACTGAAATAGGACACTAAATGCTTTTACCACAAATTACTGAACCAAAGAAGTGTGTATATATTTTTCTTTCTGTTCCGACATAGACCAATAAACGCTTTTGACACAAATAAATGCACCAGTGAAGTATGCATATATATTTCATTCTGTACTGAAATGTGCCACTAAACACTTTCAACACATATAACAGCAGAAGTGAACTGAGAATATATTTTTCTTTTTGTATTGAAACAGACCAGTAAACACTTTTACCACAAATAACTGCAACAGTGAAGTGCTTATATATTTTTCTTTCTGTACTGAAATATGCCACTAAACAATTTTGCCAAATATGCAGAAGTGAAATGCATATATATTTTTCTTTCTATACTGAAATAGGCTTTTACCACAAATAATTTCAGCAGTAAAGTGTATATAAATTTTTCTTTCTGTACTGAAATAGGCCACTAAAAGCTATTACCACATATAACTGCAGAAGTGAAATGCGTATATATTTTTCTTTCTATACTGAAATAGGCCACTAAAATATTTTACCAAAAACAACTGCAACAGTGAAGTGAGTATATATTTTTCTTTCTGTACTAAAATAGGCCACTAAACACTTTCAACTAGCTGCAGAAGTAAACTAAGAATATATTTTTCTTTCTGTACTAAAATAGGCCACTAAATGCTTTCACCTCATATAACTACAGAAGTAAAATGTGCATATATTTTTCTTTCTGTACTGAAATAGGCAACTAAACTATTTTAACACATATAACTGCAAAAGTGAGCTGAGAATATATTTTTCATTTTGTACTGAAATAGTCTACTTAATTATTTTACCACAAATAACTGCACAAGAGAAGTGTATATATATTGTTCTTTCTGTACTGAAATAGGCCAGTAAAGGCTTTTACCACATATAACTGCAGAAGTGAAATGAGCATATATTTTTCTTTCTGTACTAAAAAAAGGCTGCTAAACGCTTTCAACACATATAACTGCAGAAGTGAACTGAAAATATATTTTTCTTTCTGAATTTAAATAGGCCACTAAATGCTTTTACCACATATCACTGCAAAAGTGAAATGCGTATATAGTTTTCGTTCTGTACTGAAATAGGCTACTAAATGCTTTCAACACATATAACTGCAGAAATGAACTGAGAATATATTTTTCTTTTTGTACTGAAATAGGCCAGTAAATGCTTTTACCACAAATAACTGCCCCAGTGAAGTACATATATATTTTTCTTTCTGTTCTGAAATAGGCCACTAAACGCTTTCACCACATATAACTGCAAAAGTGAACTGAGAATATATTTTTCTTTTTGTACTGAAATAGGTCACTAAACACTTTTACCACAAACAACTGCACCAGTGAAGTACGTATATATTTTTGTTTCTGTATTGAAATAGGCCACTAAACGCTCTCAACACATATAACTGCAGAAGTGAACTGAGATTATATATTTTTTTGTAGTGAAATAGGCCACTAAACGCTTTTGCCACAAATAACTGCACCAGTGAAGTGTGTATATATTTTTCTTTCTGTACTGAAGTAGGCTACTAAACACTTTTTGCACATATAGCTGCAATAGTGAACTCAGAATATATTTTTCTTTCTGTACTGAAAAAGGCCACTAAACGCTTTTTTCCAGAAATAAGTGCACCACTGAAGTGTATATATATATTTTTTTCTGTACTAAAATAGGCTACTAAACAATTTTATAACAAATAAATGCACCAGTAAAGTGTGCATATATTTTTGTTTCTGTACTGAAATAGGCCACTTAATGCTTTTCCCACAAATTACTGCAACAGTGAAGTGCATATATATTTTTTGTTCTGTACTGAAATAGTCCACTGAACGCTTTCAACACATATAACTGCAGAAGTAAAATGAGAATATATTTTTCTTTTTGTACTGAAATATGTCACTAAACTCTTTTCCCACAAATAACTGCACCTGTGAAGTACATATATATTTTTCTCTCTGTTCTGAAATAGGCCACTAAACGCTTTCAACACATATAACTGCAGAAGTGATCTAAGAATATATTTTTATTTCTGTACTGAAATAAGCTACTAAATTATTTTACTACAAATAAGTGCACCAGTGAAGTGTGTATATATTTTTCTTTCTGTACTGAAATAGGCCATTAAAAGCTTTTAGCACATATAACTGCAGAAGTGTACTGAGAATATATTTTTCTTTTTGTACTGAAATAGACCATTAAACGCCTTTACCAGAAATAACTGCACCAGTGTAGTGCATAAATATTTTTCTTTCTGTACTGAAATAGGCCACTAAACGCTTTTACCACAAATAACTGCACCAGTGAAGTATGTATATATTTTTCTTTCTGCAGTGAAATACGGTACTAAACGCATAAAAAACACATATAACAGCAGAAGTGAGCTGAGAATATATTTTTCTTTTTGTACTGAAATAGGCCACTAAACACTTTTTCCACAAATAACTGCAACAGTGAAGTGCATATATATTTTTTGTTCTGTAATAAAATAGGCCACTAAACGCTTTCAACACATAACTGCAGAAGTGAACTGAGAATATATTTTCTTTTTGTACTGAAATAAGCCAGTAAACACTTTTACCACATATAATTACAGAAGTGAAATGAGTATATATTTTTATTTCTGAACTGAAATAGGCCACTAAATGCTTTTTACACAAATAACTGCAACAGTGAAGTACGTATATATTTTTCTTACTTTATAAAATAGGCCACTAAACGCTTTCAACACATATAACTGCAGAAGTGAACATATTTTTCTTTCTGTACTGAAATAGGCTACTAAATGCTTTTACCACAAATAACTGCACCAGTGAGGTGCGTATATGTTTTTATTTCTGTATCGAAATAGTCCACTAAACACTCTCAACACATATTACTGCAGAAGTGAACTGGGAATATATATATTTTTTGTACTGAAATAGGCCACTAAACACTTTTACCACAAATAATTGCTCAGTGAAGTGCGAATATATGTTTCTTTCTGTACTGAAATAGGCCACTAAACTCTTTTGCCACAAATATCTGCACCAGTGAAGTGCGTATAATTTTTTCTTTCTATACTAAAGTAGGCCACTAAACACTTTCTACACATATAGCTGCAAAAGTGAACTCAGAATATATTTTTCTTTCTGTACTGAAATATGCCACTAAACTCTTTTGCCCCAAATAACTGCAACAGTGAATTGCGTATATGTTTTTCTTTCTGTACTGAAATAGGCCACTAAACGCTTTCAACACATATAATTGCAGAAGTAAACTAAGAATATATTTTTCTTTTTGTACTGAAATAGGCCACTAAATGCTTTTCCCACAAATAACTGCAACAGTGAAGTACGTATATATTTTCTTACAGTACTGAAATAGGCCACTAAACGCTTTCAAAACATATAACTGCAGAATTGATCTAAGAATATATTTTTCTTTCTTTACTGAAATAGTCTACTAAATGCTTTTACCACAAAAAACTGCACCAGTGAAGTACGTATATATTTTTATTTCTGTATTGAAATAGTCCACTAAACGCTCTCAACACATATTACTGCAGAAGTGAACTGAGAATATATATATATTTTGTACTGAAATAGACCACTAAACACTTTTACCACAAATAACTGCACCAGTGAAGTGTGAATATATGTTTGTCTGTACTGAAATAGGCCACTACATACTTTCAACACATATAACTGCAGAAGTGATCTAAGAATATATTTTTCTTTCTGTACTGAAATAGGCTACTGAATGCTTTTACTACAAATAACTGCACCAGTGAAGTGCATATGTATATATATATATATATATATATATATATATATATATATATATTTTTTTTTTTTTTTTTTTTTTTTATTTAATTTTTTTTATCTGTACTGAAATAGGCCATTAAATGCTTTTAGCACATATAACTGCAGAAGTGTACTGAGAAAATATTTTTCTTTTTGTACTGAAATAGGCCACTAAACACTTTTACCAGAAATAACTGCACAAGTGAAGTGCATATATATTTTTCTTTCTGTACTAAAATAGGCTACTAAACGCTTTTACCACAAATAACGTCACCAGTGAAGTATGTATATATTTTTTTTCTGCAGTGAAATAGGCCACTAAACGCTTTTATCACATATAACTGAAGAAGTGAAATGAGTATATATTTGCCTTTCTGTATTGAATAGGCCGCTACATGCTCTCTATACATAACTGCAGGAGTGAACTGAGAATATATATTTATTTTTGTACTAAAATAGGTCACTAAATGCTTTTACCACAAATAACTTCACCAGTGAAGTACGTATATATTTTTATTTCTGTATTGAAATAGTCCACTAAACGCTCTCAACACATATAAATGCAGAAGTGAACTGAGAATATGTATTTTTTTTTGTACTGAAATAGGCCACCAAACACTTTTACCACAAATAACTGCACCAGAGAGGTGCATATATATTTTTCTTTCTGTACTAAAGTAGGCCAGTAAATGCTTTCTACACATAGAGCTGCAAAAGTTAACTCAGAATATATTTTTCTTTTTGTACTGAAATAGGCCACTAAACGCTTTTACCACAAATAAGTGCACCATTGAAGTGCATATATATTTTTCTGTACTGAAGTAGGCCACTAATCGCGTTTATCACAAATAGCATTATTATTTACAGAAGATCCACTGGACCCAGGAAATCAATATTTTATTATCCAATGGTCAAATGACCAGTAATACCTGTTTTAGGTCAAATTTTAAAATATAACTTTTAATATTATTTATTTAGAATAATTTTCCCCACATGTAATACAATACAAAACAAAACAAAACAAGAAACAACTCTATTGAGAGTCTTTTAAAATGTATCTGTCAGGGATAGTCTCCTCAGGGTATTTGTGGTATTGTGTCAATACCTATTTACCGCATAAATATCCTTCCGAGAATGATAGGTATCTCAAATAGATGCACTTCAAAGGGTTAACTTCACCCTTGATAGTGCCCTGGTGTCATGTACCACCAGGTTTCTCTATCATTCGGCGATGTGAGCGGTCTGCTGTTACTAACACTCAGTGTTTATTAAAGCCATATGTCTGCTTGTTTCTACTTTGTATTTATTTTCAGCACGACTCGCTACATCTATACCCTCAGGTCATAACCCAGAGCATACTGCGTCTGCAGACCGCAGTGCTGTGGATAAACTACCCTAACATGTAGTTAAAATTTATCACGACGAAGCTCCCCCGACATGTTTCACCGCTCGCGCGGCTTCTTCAGGGGGATGGAGCTACATGCAACACGAGCGCTTGTAATCCGTAATACTTTATAGTCCCAAGGCGGGTCATCATAAAGGAAGGCCAATCAGAGCCTTCCTGCTCGTGTTGTAGGCGTCTACGGGGGCCAATCAGATTCCCGTCACTAAATTATGACGTCATCCATCAGAGGTCAGAGAGTACGGGTGGATGCGCCTGCGTCGCAATCCTCTTCCTACCGCGCATGCTCCCGCACTTAGACAACCAGGTCTATTCAGAGAAATGTATATATTAGGTCCTCATTGATTTGTATTAGAGTGCACTTCACAGTGTATCGAGAAGGGAGATATATTAAGCCCATATGAGGACAAAGGGGTATTCGGAGCTGACTATGTCTACTTGAATATGGTGACACTATCTTCCGAGGTATACTTTATAGTAGATCTTAGATATTCCATGGAAAAAGATAAAAGAATAATATCAGAGGAGGAGAAAGAGATATTTTGCTGTATTCTCTATACTTTATAGCAGATCTTACATTTTCCATGGAGGAGGAGAAAGAGATATTTTGCTGTATTCTCTATACTTTATAGCAGATCTTAAATATTAAATATTCCATGGAAGAGGATAAAGAGATATTTTACTATATTCCCAATATAGCAGATCTTACATTTTCCGTGGAGGAGGAGAAAGAGATATTTTGCTGTATTCTCTATACTTTATAGCAGATCTTAAATATTAAATATTCCATGGAAGAGGATAAAGAGATATTTTACTATATTCCCAATTTCCTCTTTTTCTTTCTTCTTTTCTCTCTCTTTTTATCTTTCTTACTTTCTTCTCCTTTTTCCTCTTTCTTCTCTCTTTTTCTCTTTCTCTTATACCTCCTTCTTAGTTCCCTCCTTTTTTCTTTTTTTCTTTCTTTTTTTCCCCCCCTTTTTCTCTTTTTTTCTTTTTCTCTCTTTTTTTCTTTTTTTCTCCTTCTCTTTTTTGTTTTTAATATTTTATTTTTTATTTTTCCTTTTTTCTTTTACTTCTTTGTTTTTCTCTCTGATTTTATAACTCTGATGGATGACTTATATTGGGTTATAGATGCCCCTATATTCTCAACTATTATTCCCAGTTTGATTCTTTGATATTATTCTTTTGTCTTTTGTGGTTAGTATTCTTGTTCATTACTAATATATTTATTTATTCATAATTCTCAAGGGAATCAGATCAATACTCAATTTTTATATATATACATGATATTGCGTCTTCTATACAGCTTCAAGCTATTATTCCAATTTTATCATGATGTCATTAGTATTCTCTCTTTTTTTTATTTTTTTTTATATTTTTTATATATGTATATTTTAATCCACACATATTCACTATTGATGTTAATATTATCCAAGGAGGAGAGTCCATTATCCAAATATCTATAAGAATGCTGTAAACGAGAAACCCTCATTGAGACCATTGGGGCTCATTGTATTTAGTCGATCTATCCATCGTGCTTCACACTGCAGGAGTTTTCTATCTAGATTCCCGCCTCTAGGACCCAAATTTAATTTTTCTATACCCCAGAACCGCAGAACCGATATTTTGTTTTCATGTACATATTTAATATGTCTGGCAATTGGGGTATCTTTGCCTGTCTCGATGGAACTGAGCCACCTCAGTTCCATCGAGACAGGCAAAGATACCCCAATTGCCAGACATATTAAATATGTACATGAAAACAAAATATCGGTTCTGCGGTTCTGGGGTATAGAAAAATTAAATTTGGGTCCTAGAGGCGGGAATCTAGATAGAAAACTCCTGCAGTGTGAAGCACGATGGATAGATCGACTAAATACAATGAGCCCCAATGGTCTCAATGAGGGTTTCTCGTTTACAGCATTCTTATAGATATTTGGATAATGGACTCTCCTCCTTGGATAATATTAACATCAATAGTGAATATGTGTGGATTAAAATATACATATATAAAAAATATAAAAAAAAATAAAAAAAAGAGAGAATACTAATGACATCATGATAAAATTGGAATAATAGCTTGAAGCTGTATAGAAGACGCAATATCATGTATATATATAAAAATTGAGTATTGATCTGATTCCCTTGAGAATTATGAATAAATAAATATATTAGTAATGAACAAGAATACTAACCACAAAAGACAAAAGAATAATATCAAAGAATCAAACTGGGAATAATAGTTGAGAATATAGGGGCATCTATAACCCAATATAAGTCATCCATCAGAGTTATAAAATCAGAGAGAAAAACAAAGAAGTAAAAGAAAAAAGGAAAAATAAAAAATAAAATATTAAAAACAAAAAAGAGAAGGAGAAAAAAAGAAAAAAAGAGAGAAAAAGAAAAAAAGAGAAAAAGGGGGGGAAAAAAAGAAAGAAAAAAAGAAAAAAGGAGGGAACTAAGAAGGAGGTATTACCCTGGGTTCACACCTGAGCGTTCCTCAAACGCGCGTTTTACGCGCGTTTTTGTCGCGCGTTTTTATGCGCGTTTTTGTAATAGTAAACGCGCGTTTGACGCGCGTTTGTGTCATTGACTGCAGTGTCCTATGGCCACAAACGCGCGTCAAAACGCCCCAAAGAAGCTCAAGTACTTGTTTGAGCATCGGGCGTTTTACAGCGCGTTCGTACGCGCTGTAAAACGCCCAGGTGTGAACCCTTCCCATAGGGAAGCATTGGTTTTCATGTCTTAAGCGTTTTACAGCGCGTTTGAACGCGCTGTAAAACGCTCAGGTGTGAACCCAGGGTAAGAGAAAGAGAAAAAGAGAGAAGAAAGAGGAAAAAGGAGAAGAAAGTAAGAAAGATAAAAAGAGAGAGAAAAGAAGAAAGAAAAAGAGGAAATTGGGAATATAGTAAAATATCTCTTTATCCTCTTCCATGGAATATTTAATATTTAAGATCTGCTATAAAGTATAGAGAATACAGCAAAATATCTCTTTCTCCTCCTCCACGGAAAATGTAAGATCTGCTATATTGGGAATATAGTAAAATATCTCTTTATCCTCTTCCATGGAATATTTAATATTTAAGATCTGCTATAAAGTATAGAGAATACAGCAAAATATCTCTTTCTCCTCCTCCATGGAAAATGTAAGATCTGCTATAAAGTATAGAGAATACAGCAAAATATCTCTTTCTCCTCCTCTGATATTATTCTTTTATCTTTTTCCATGGAATATCTAAGATCTACTATAAAGTATACCTCGGAAGATAGTGTCACCATATTCAAGTAGACATAGTCAGCTCCGAATACCCCTTTGTCCTCATATGGGCTTAATATATCTCCCTTCTCGATACACTGTGAAGTGCACTCTAATACAAATCAATGAGGACCTAATATATACATTTCTCTGAATAGACCTGGTTGTCTAAGTGCGGGAGCATGCGCGGTAGGAAGAGGATTGCGACGCAGGCGCATCCACCCGTACTCTCTGACCTCTGATGGATGACGTCATAATTTAGTGACGGGAATCTGATTGGCCCCCGTAGACGCCTACAACACGAGCAGGAAGGCTCTGATTGGCCTTCCTTTATGATGACCCGCCTTGGGACTATAAAGTATTACGGATTACAAGCGCTCGTGTTGCATGTAGCTCCATCCCCCTGAAGAAGCCGCGCGAGCGGTGAAACATGTCGGGGGAGCTTCGTCGTGATAAATTTTAACTACATGTTAGGGTAGTTTATCCACAGCACTGCGGTCTGCAGACGCAGTATGCTCTGGGTTATGACCTGAGGGTATAGATGTAGCGAGTCGTGCTGAAAATAAATACAAAGTAGAAACAAGCAGACATATGGCTTTAATAAACACTGAGTGTTAGTAACAGCAGACCGCTCACATCGCCGAATGATAGAGAAACCTGGTGGTACATGACACCAGGGCACTATCAAGGGTGAAGTTAACCCTTTGAAGTGCATCTATTTGAGATACCTATCATTCTCGGAAGGATATTTATGCGGTAAATAGGTATTGACACAATACCACAAATACCCTGAGGAGACTATCCCTGACAGATACATTTTAAAAGACTCTCAATAGAGTTGTTTCTTGTTTTGTTTTGTTTTGTATTGTATTACATGTGGGGAAAATTATTCTAAATAAATAATATTAAAAGTTATATTTTAAAATTTGACCTAAAACAGGTATTACTGGTCATTTGACCATTGGATAATATCACAAATAGCTGCACCAGTGAAGTGTGTATCTATTTTTCTTTCTGTACTGAAATAGGCCACTAAACGCTTTCAACACATGTAAATGCTACAGTGAAATGCGTATATATTTTTCTTTCTGTACTGAAATAGGCCACTAAATGCTTTCAACACATATAAATGCACCAGTGAAGTGCGTATATATTTGTATTTCTGTACTGAAATATGCTACTAAATGCTTTTACCAAAAATAAATACAACAGTGAAATGCGTGTATATTTTTCCTTTTACCTTGAAATACGCCACTAAACGCTTTCACCGCAAATAACTGCAACAGTGAACTGTGTATTTTTTATTTTATTTTAGTACTGAAATACTAAACATTTTCTCTGCAAACAACTTTAACGGTGAACTGCATATCGCTCTCTCTCTCTCTCTCTCTCTCTCTCTCTCTCTCTCTCTCTATATATATATATATATTTTTTTTTTTTTTTTTTTTTTTTTTGTACTGAAATATGGCAATATACACTTTTACTACATATAACTGCAGAAGTGAACTGCATATATATATTTTTTTCTTTTTCCACAGATATAAGCCACTAAAGTCTTTTCAATTTAGCACTTCCACCTCAAGAAGAAATTGCCGGAATGACAGAGCTGTATAATGGCTACTTGAATCCCCAAATAATCTTTCCCCGCACTTGTAAATCGCTTTTCTAGCACTGTCCCTAGTGCCTTCTAAAGCTCTCCCTGCACTAAGATGCTGTGAAATGATTCCTCCCTACCCTTTCCCTGCACTTATAAATCATTTTTTCAGTTTTTTTTTTGTTCACAATGAGGTTTTCCCTATTGCTGTCCCTAGCTCCTTCTCACGTCTGTCCCTGCACTCAGAACGCTGGAAAATGGCAGAATCTAAAATGGCCACCGTATTTCTAGGGCTGTGACATCACAGGGCTGGCTGGCTGCTAATTGGCTGCATGCATGCATGTCAATCTGGGTGATCCCGCCTTCCCAGAGTTCCTTGCCCCATGTCCTCAGTCCTCACACGTGTAGTGGCCATTTTAGGAAAAATTGTGATTTGTTACCATGAATCCCGAGGAAATTCACATTTGTTGCGAATCAAATTTTTCCTGAAATTCGGATTGAATTCCACTTTGTCTGATTTGATTCGCTCATCTCTATCTATGACTATATAATCTACTGCTCCCCTACAGAGGTGACCAATACATTATACTGAAACTGAGGCTAAGAGATGGTAAATTCCTTGTTGGTGGTGATAAATAAAGTTATCTTGCCATTGTAAATGTATATTCCTATGAACTTTCACAAAAAATGGAGGTACAATTTGTATTAATCATGCAGTTCCTATCTGCTTGAGTTGTGAAGTTTCTTCTGAGAATAAAAGCAGGCATTTTGTGCTTTTAGCCATGTACATTTTAATGCCAACCATGACATAACAAATGGCAAAGTTAAAATAATACAGTAGTTGATACTGTGCTTGGGCATATGAGCACTCAGGCATCAAGCCCTCTCAGGGCACATAAAGAGGCAAAAATTGTACCACTCCTAAATAACCCGAAAAAAGAAGGGAGAAACCACAAATTGAGTGAATCAGAGTGCAGTGACCAAATGGTCCGCTACAAATAATAGGGTTTACTATGTTACCTATGTTCTAATGTATTGTTGGGTGCTATACTATGTTATATGAACTGTAGTGTAAAAATAGGATTAATCACAGGTCCTTTGGAACAGTCTCTGGGAAGGACAGGCCCTTAAATCCTGGGCTTGGCTTTCTCCTGAAAGAGAAATTAGTAAAAGGCCTCAGGCACATGGCCGTTGTTTGGGTCCGCATCCGAGCCGCCATTTTGGCGGCTCGGATGCGGACCCATTCATTTCAATGGAGCTGTAAAAGATGCGGACAGCACTCCGTGTGCTGTCCACATCCGTGGCTCCGTTCCGCGGCCCCGCAAAAAAATATATAACATGTCCTATTCTTGTCCTCGATTTGCGGACAAGAATAGGCATTTATATTGCCGGGGCCCATTCCGTTCTGCAAATTGCGGAAGGCAACACGGGCGCCTTCCGTTTTTTGCGGATCCGCTGTTTGCAGACCGCAAAAAACGGCACGGTCGTGTGCATGAGGCCAAAGTCTGAGACAGATGTTAGCAGTGTAACTAGCGCACAAACTACATACTGTACATGTGGACCTCCAGGGAACCTACCAGGCTGAATGTGGGAGAAAAAAATGAATTATTTAGGTGGGAGCAGCCAAAGAGAACAGTGTCTGAAAGCAAACTTTGGAGGTAATGCTTGTTTTATGGCTTCGGACTCCCAGTTATACCAATGCGACAGATTGTGTTTCTTTGTTAGGATTTAAGGCATTGTGGAAAACTGGTTCTTCAGTAAAGACTTGTTACAATGTTAACTGCATTGTTTACCTTAATTCGCCTGTTTTACTCTATTTACAACCTGTCATTTTGTGAACCAAGGTCAAGGCAGGTGGTTTGGGCTCCGCAACCAGAAAAGAACACACACGCAGTGGTCAAGTTCAAGAAAAATGCATTTACTACAGGTTAATTAAGGCAAGTTAAAGGTTAAAGAACAGGGGGAAAGATCAGCAAAATACACAGTATAGCATGAACAATTCGAGGCAGATTCTGCAATAGCTTCTACTTTTACTACATCTGCTTCTGCAGTACGGACACTTAGGCCCCTTTTACGCGGGCAAATTGAACGCATTGCACCCGCACTGAATCCGAAAGTGAATGGGGCTGCGTGAAAATCGCAAGCATCCGCAAGAAAGTGTGGATGTGGTGTGATATTCATGCATGGTTGCTAAGATGACAGTCTATTCACTGTATTATTTTTCCTTATAACATGGTTAAGAGGGATTATATTAGCATTCTTTAATACAGAATGCTTAGTAGAAGGTCAATTGAGGGTTAAAAAATAAAAAAAAATAACTCACCTCCTCCTCTTGATCTCGTAGTTGCAGATCTCTTCTTACTTCTTTAATCATGAGCTCCCGGTTAAAGGTCCTGTGGTGACTTCACATCACATGGTCCAATCACATAGTCCATCACCGTGGTGATGGAACATGGGTTTGGACCATGTAATGAGCTCAGTGACGTCACCACAGGTCCTTTGACAGGTCCTGAAGAAAGAACAGGAGACCAGTAGCTACGCGATCAATTGGAGGAGGTGAGTAATTTTTTTTTATTTTTTAACCCTCAATTGACCTTGTACTAAGCATTCTGTATTAAAAAATGCTATTATTTTTGCTTATAACCATGTTATAAGGGAAAATAATTACATCTACACAACACCGAACCCAAACCTGAACTTCAGTGAAGAAGTTCGGGTCTGGGTACCACATTCAGTTTTTTATCATGCGCGTGCAAAACAAATTGCGATAAAAACTGAACAACAGAACGCAATCGCAGTCAAAACTAACTGAAATTGCGTACCTACTCGCGCGGGTTTGCCGCAATGCACCCGGGACACATCTGGACCTAATCTGGACACGCTCATCTGCAAGGGGCCTTAATGAACAATATTCCCAAAACTATTCCTAACTGACCCTAACGTCACAGTTGGGTGAGCACCTCTTGTTTCCCAGTGGTCCAAGTGGACCTCTCACAGTCCGTAGAAGTGCATTGTGGGGCAGGAATGGGTCATAAAAAAGATGGCACATATACAATATCTTAGTCTTCTATTAAAAAAATAATAATAATGTGCTTAGAAAGCTAAGAAATCTGTCTGCTATTCTAAGGGCTCATGCACATGGCCATTAATGGATCCACAATCCGGGAGGTGTGGTGCGGAACAGAAGCATGATATGGAAGCACACGGAAGCACTACGGAGTGCTTCAATGGTGTTTTTGTCTGTGCCTCCGCACCCATTCAAGTTGAATGGGTCTTGATCCGTCCTGGCCTACAGACGGATGTTTCCCGTGGATTGGGGACCACAAATTGCGGTCCCCAATGCACAAAACGGCCGCACAACGCCCGTGTGCATGTAACAACAAACGTTGTTCGTTTCCGTGTCCATTCCGTTTTTTGGGCAAATAGGAGGTGGACCCATTCATTTCAATGGGTCAGCAAAATATGCGGACAGCACACCGTGTGCTGTCCGCATCAGTATGTACGTTCCGTAGCCCCGCCAAAAAATAGAACATGTCCTATTCTTGTCCGTTTTAGGCATTGTTACAATGGATCCGCCCAAAAAAAAAGAGATGGCATATGGATGCCCTCCGTTATCTTTGCGGATCCGCAAATTGCGGACTGCAAAACACATACGGTCGTGTGCATGGAGCCTAAGGATTTATGCACATGACCGTTATGTGTTTTGCGGTCCGCAAACCACAGATCCGCAAAACACGGATGGTGTCCGTGTGCGTTCCACATTTTGCAGAACAGCACGGACAGCGTTTAATATAGCTGCCTATTCTTATCCGCAAAGCGCAGACAAGAATAGGGCATGTTATATTTTTTTGCGGACCACGGAACGGAGCAACGGATGCGGACAGCACACGGAGTGCTGTCCGCATATTTTGCGGCCCAATTAAAGTGAATGGGTCTGCATCCAAGTCGCCAAAACTGCGGCTCGGATGCGGACCAAAACAACGGCCGTGTGCATGAGGCCTAAGGCTGGGTTCAGACCTGAGCGTTTTACAGCGCGATCCTATGCGCTGTAATACGCTCAACAGGCAAGAACAAATGATTCCCTATGGGAATGGTTCTCACCTGAGCGTTTTACAGCGCGTACGATCGCGCTGTAAAACGCCCGACGCCCCAAGAAGTACATGAGCTTTTTTGGGGCTATGTACGGGAACGCGCGACAATGGGCGTTCGCTTGTCTCTGTATGCGCGATTGCAAACGCACGTACAATCGCGCATACAGAGCGCTCCATCGCGAACGCTCAGGTCTGAACCCAGCGTTAGGCTGAGACTACACCTAGACTTTTTGCAGCACATATGATTGATTTTAACTATTAAGTGACAGTGAGTTTGCTGTTTTGCACCACATCTGTCTCTTGATCAACCAAACAAAGGTGCTTCAAAAACTCTAGGTGTAGTCGTTTTACATCTATGATGTTTCAAGCAATTATCGGAAACAAACCAAACTTTCCTGATAATTGCCTAATCTACAGGAAGATAAAGGGTGACATTTACTTGCACTCACCCCCACTGTACAAGCATTGTTCCTGGGCAGCAAATCACTGTTTACAAAGTATGATCTGCTGCACAGAAACAATGACAATTAGGTGCCGGCTGAAAGATTTGATCAAGTCATGAACGAGCGTTTGCTCATTCATTAGGTATGAATGAATCACCATTTACACAGGCACAACATTTTGTGGCGTTCATTTTTCTATGTAAATAACACATAGTAACACATAGTACATAAGGCCGAAAAAAGACAATTGTCCATCCAGTTCGGCCTGTCATCCTGCAAGTTGATCCAGAGGAAGGCAAAAAAAAAAACTGTGAGTTAGAAGCCAATTTTCCCCACTTTAGGGGAATAAAAAATTCCTTCCCGACTCCAATCAGGCAATCAGAATAACTCCCTAGATCAACGACCCCTCTCTAGTAGCTAAAGCCTGTAATATTATTACGCTCCAGAAATACATCCAGGCCCCTCTTGAATTCCTTTATTGTACTCACCATCACCGCCTCCTCAGGCAGAGAGTTTCATAGTCTCACTGCTCTTACCGTAAAGAATCCTCTTCTATGTTTGTGTACAAACCTTCTTTCCTCCAGATGCAGAGGATGTCCCCTCGTCAGTCACAGTCCTGGGGATAAATAGCTGATGGGATAGATCTCTGTACTGACCCCTGATATATTTATACATATTAATTAGATCTCCCCTCAGTCGTCTTTTTTCTAAAGTGAATAACCCTAATTTTGATAATCTTTCAGGGTACTGTAGTTGACCCATTTCAGTTATTACTTTAGTTGCCCTCCTCTGGACCCTCTCCAGCTCTGCTATGTCTGCCTTGTTCACAGGAGCCCAGAACTGTACACAGTACTCCATGTGTGGTCTGACTAGCGATTTCTTCAGTGGTAGGACTATGTTTTTATCACGGGCATCTATGCCCCTTTTGATGCAACCAATTATCTTATTGGCCTTGGCAGCAGCTGCCTGACACTGGTTTTTGCAGCTTAGTTTGCTGTTTATTAAAATTCCTAGATCCTTTTCCAAGTCAGTGTTACCAAGTGTTTTACCATTTAGTATGTAAGGGTGATTTGCATTATTCCTTTCCATGTGCATAACTTTACATTTGTCAGTGTTAAACCTCATCTGCCACTTCTCTGTCCAAGCCTCCAATCTATCCAGATCCCTCTGTAGTAGTATGCTGTCCTCTTCAGTGTTAATTACTTTACACAGTTTAGTGTCATCTGCAAAAATTTATACTTTACTATGCAAGCCTTCTACAAGATCATTAATAAATATATTGAAGGGGATAGGGCCCAATACTGACCCCTGAGGTACCCCACTAGTTACAGTGACCAGATCTGAGTATGTACCATTAATAACCACCCTCTGTTTTCTATCATTGAGTCAGTTACTTACCCACATACAGACGTTTTCTCCCAGTCTGAGCATTCTCATTTTATATACAGTCCTGATCAAAAGTTTAAGACCACTTGAAAAATGGCAAAAAATCATATTTAGCATGGCTGGATCTTAACAAGGTTCCGAGTAGAGCTTCAACATGCAAGAAGAAATGGGATTGAGACAAAACATTTTTTGAGCATTCAATTTAATGAAAACAAAGAATAAACTGAACCAGGCTGTTTTTCAGCTGATCAAAAGTTTAGGACCACACCTCCCAAAAAAAAATAAACCCCCCTGTCACGAACTATGGATCCGATCGCTCTGGATCCCACAGCTGTGACGTAGTGGTCTGTGACAGAGTCTGCGCACACGCAGAGACCACATGTGACCGGAGTATTACCATCCGGCTAACACCCCCCCACACTACACTTCGGTAACTGCCACCACGTGGGTTCCCGGTCCACAAGCCAACTATCCGGGTCATTCACTATCACACAGATCAGTGGATGAACCGGATATCACTTACTGACCAACCGCAGTCAATCACCCCCAGCTACAATTCCTAAAAGCAATTTAACTAACTACCTGGTAACGTCTCTTTAAAGGAAAGGTACGTTGTTCAGCAGCTTAGAATATGGAAGACTTGGCCATTTAGATTTTATAATCTTTAATAAGAGGTAAAAAGCAGTGCATGCAAATCTAATGAAAATGACTATAAATCTACAGAATAATAATAACAATATAAATAATCACGACAGTTTAAATAAAAAAGGGAAAAAAGAGGAAAGAATACTTAGTTTTTCTGGAGAGTTTCAGATGGTCGTTCATATGTCCTTTTTGAATCCTTGCAAACCCCGTTCAGTATGTATCAGGAGAGACCCTCAAAGTTCTTCTGATACAGGAATATGCCGTCAATGTCCAATTAAGTGTCTGGTGATGTTCCATGGGTCTCTCTCCTCTGTCCTTGTGCACGGATTTTTATGAACTCTCCCATGGGCAGGAGACTTACTCCTGTCAGCCAATGGCAGCAGAGTGACTGTGAAGCCTAGCGATTGGCCTCAAAGTGTGTTGTGACCCCATCAAAGTTCAGTTCCTACAATGAGGATTATACTTAAGCCCGTATCTCCCTGATACATCGGCATATTTTTTATACAGAATACATATTTGCGATCCCTATTTATTTACATACAGAATGAGACCACACACGGTAATGCTGGGACCTGTAGTTCTTCTACCACCCATAGGTCTGCTACAGAATCACATCCTCTGGTCATATTTGATACCCAATGAACCACAATACTCTGTAGAGCTTGGATTTGGTGTCAGAAAGGGCATAAGTTGATTCATAAATGAAATATGAAAGTGGACTGGTTTTATGCCCAGAGCTAATTAAGGGCTATTAGCTCTCCTCAAACCAGACCTGGAAATTAATGACGTCACGCTCCAGCCAGGCTTGACAGTGAGCTGATCTTTATCTTATAGGACAGGATGAGCTGGGCCTGGTATAGCCTTTATGACCTTTTATAGCCGGCCTCACAGAGTAGTGGTAATAAAAGTGTCCATCTATATCATACTGGCCGGTGGTGACCCAGGCTTCAGAAAAATGAGAGTTCACTATTTTTTACATATGTCAGAAGCATACAAGATGGCTACCCAGAGGAATTATGTATGTATGCTGGCACACCCCCCAAAACAGAAATCCAACTTCCAAACATGAACTCAGTAATGAGTAGCTCCGCCGTTATTGTTTATCACTTCAAAAATTTGTTTTGGCATGCTTGATGTAAGTGTTTCCATGAGGTGAGTGGGAACATTTCTCCAAGTGGTGAAGACGGCCGCACGAAGGGCAGCTACTGTCTGGAACTGTTGTCCATTTTTGTTAACTTCCCTTGCCATCCATCCCCAAAGGTTCTCAATTGGAATTACATCAGGGGAACACGCAGGATGGGCCAAAAGAGTGATGTTATTTTCCTGGAAGAAGTCCCTTGTCCTGCGGGCATTGTGTACTGTAGCGTTGTCCTGTTAAAAACCCAGTAGTTACCATACAGACGAGGGCCCTCAGTCATGAGGAATGCTCTCTGCAACATCTGGACATAGCCAGCGGCCGTTTGACGCCCCTGCACTTCCTGAAGCTCCATTGTTCCACTAAAGGAAAAAGCACCCCAGACCATTATGGGGCCCCCTCCACTGTGGCGCGTAGAAAACTTCTCAGGTGGGATCTGCTTGTCATACCAGTAACGTTGGAAACCATCAGGACCATCAAGGTTAAATTTTTTATCATCAGAGAATAAAACTTTCTTCCACCTTTGAATGTCCCATGTTTGGTGCTTTCTTGCAAAGTCCAAACGAGCAGTTCTGTGGCGTTCAAGGAGACAAGTTCTTTGAAGACGTTTTTTGTTTTTGAAGCCCTTCAGTCTCAGATGCCGTCTGATGGTTATGGGGCTGCAGTCAGCACCAGTAAAGGCCTTAATTTGGGTCGAGGATCGTCCAGTGTCTATACGAACAGCCAATTGGATCCTCTGGCTCAGTGCTGATGACATTTTTTTGGGTCTTCCACTTGACTTTTTTGTTCCATAACCCTCAGGATCATTTAAGAAATTCCAAATGACTGTCTTACTGCGTCCCACCTCAGCAGCGATGGCGCGCTGTGAGAGACCCTGCTTATGCAGTTCAACAACCCGACCACGTTCAAAAAGGGAGAGTTTTTTTGCCTTTGCCATCACAACGTGTGACTACCTGACAGAAAATGACAATGAATCCACATCTTTGCACAGATTTGGCCTTTTAAAGGCATGTGGTCCTAAAATTTGGATCAGCTGAAAAACAGCCTGTTTCAGTTTAATCGTTATTTTCAATTAATTGAATGCTCAAAAAATGTTTTGTCTCACTATCATTTCTTCTTGTTGCATGTTGAAGCTCTACTTGGAACCTTGTTAAGATCCAACAATGTAAAATATGATTTTTTGCCATTTTTCAAGTGGTCTTAAACTTTTGATCAGGACTGTACCTGCCTTTTATGTGGTACAGTGTCAAATGCTTTGGAGAAGTCCAGATATACGACATCCATTGATTTGCCGCTGTCAAGTCTAGAACTTCAAATCACTGTCGTTTGGAACGCTACATTTCTGTTAAAACTGTTACTTTATTAATCAGAAAAACAAAAGGGAAGGGGGACTAACCTATATTAAAAATTCTAGGACACCATCCATTCAGTATAGGGTCGATATGAGGACCTATGAGCCGCATACACGGTAAATGCAACTGCGGGTGGGGTCACTAGAAATGCCGCAGGCTAGTGCTATACTGCAAGTGAAAGCAGAGGGCCATGGGGCCGTGCTAATTGATTCCACAGAAGTAAGCACTATGGCGCGGTCAGAGTGCTCTGAATCACTGCCAGCTCATGGATCCCTCGACTAAAGTTATGGATAGACTAATCCAGTGATAAACATCTGCCTGCAGAAGCCGATCTCAATTGAATCCATCCGTTCATGTGAAACGGATGTCTAAGAATCGGCCCTGCAGACACGAATCACTGGATCTAAGCTAAGCTGGGTGAAACAGACAGATCTGGATTGCTGTTGCTCATCTACCTGCAGAGGGCTGAGAGCCGCAGACCTCAACTGCAGTGTGAGCGCAAAGCAGATACATATGAACATTAATTCATCCCCACACCACACTCGACGCGTTTCGCCATAAGGCTCGTCAGGAGCGTGTATCTGTGGTTAACAGGATAAATATTCAAAGCTGCTAAGCCTCCATTACAGAGGCTGCAGCTGTAAGTACGAGGTGGCCACCTCGTACTTACAGCTGCAGCCTCTAATGGAGGCTTAGCAGCTTTGAATATTTATCCTGTTAACCACAGATACACGCTCCTGACGAGCCTTATGGCGAAACGCGTCGAGTGTGGTGTGGGGATGAATTAATGTTCATATGTATCTGCTTTGCGCTCACACTGCAGTTGAGGTCTGCGGCTCTCAGCCCTCTGCAGGTAGATGAGCAACAGCAATCCAGATCTGTCTGTTTCACCCAGCTTAGCTTAGATCCAGTGATTCGTGTCTGCAGGGCCGATTCTTAGACATCCGTTTCACATGAACGGATGGATTCAATTGAGATCGGCTTCTGCAGGCAGATGTTTATCACTGGATTAGTCTATCCATAACTTTAGTCGAGGGATCCATGAGCTGGCAGTGATTCAGAGCACTCTGACCGCGCCATAGTGCTTACTTCTGTGGAATCAATTAGCACGGCCCCATGGCCCTCTGCTTTCACTTGCAGTATAGCACTAGCCTGCGGCATTTCTAGTGACCCCACCCGCAGTTGCATTTACCGTGTATGCGGCTCATAGGTCCTCATATCGACCCTATACTGAATGGATGGTGTCCTAGAATTTTTAATATAGGTTAGTCCCCCTTCCCTTTTGTTTTTCTGATTAATAAAGTAACAGTTTTAACAGAAATGTAGCGTTCCAAACGACAGTGATTTGATTTTGACAGGTGGAACGTATACCATATATTAGTTATACCAGTGAAATTCAAGTCTAGAACTTACCTCCTCATAGAAACTGATTAAATTAGTTTGGCATGACCGAACCCTCATGAAGCCATGCTGATATGGCGTTATTTGCTTATTTGCATTGAGATGCTCTAACATAGCATCTCTTAGAAAACCTTCAAACAGTTTACCCACAACAGATGTTAAACTTACCGGCCTATAGTTTCCTGGCTCTGTTTTTGGACCCTTTTTGAATTTTGGCACCACATTTGCCATGCGCCAATCCTGTGGGACATTACCTGTCAGTATAGAGCCCGCAAATATCAGAAATAAGGGTCTGGCTATGACATTACTTAATTCCCTTAGGATACGGGGGTGTATGCCATCCATCCCTGGTGATTTGTCTATTTTAATCTTTTTAAGTCGCTGATGTACTTCTTCCTGGGTCAGACAGGACACTTTTAATGGGGAATTTATTTTTACATTCTGCATGTCATCTGACAGTTTATTTTCCTCAGTGAATACATTGGAGAAGAAAATATTTAACAGCTTTGCTTTCTCCTCATCGCTCTCTGCGACTCCCCCCTCATTACTCTTTAAAGGGCCGACACCTTCAGATTTATACTTTTTGACATTTATATAATTGAAGAACATTTTA
The DNA here is from genome assembly GCF_014858855.1 of Bufo gargarizans. Lineage (NCBI taxonomy): Eukaryota > Metazoa > Chordata > Amphibia > Anura > Bufonidae > Bufo > Bufo gargarizans. Next base: position 89,514,455 of record NC_058080.1, on the reverse strand, counting down.
GGGTTAGTTTTGCTCTCTTTGGCAATTAATCTCTCGGTCTCTAGTTTAGCGGCTTTTTTTTAGTTTTTTACATATTCTTTTTGTTCCTTATAGTTTTTCAGTGCTTCCGTGCTACACTCCTGTTTTACTGATTTATATGCTTTCTTTTTGTCATTTATTGCTTTCTTTATAGTTAAATTTATCCACATTGGTTTATTTTTGTTCCTTAACCTTTTATTCCCATATGGTATGTACCTCTCACAATGAGATTTTAGGATGCTTTTAAAGATATCCCATTTTGTGGCTGTATTTTAATTTTTGTCGACTTTGTCCCAGTTAGTAAGGCCTATGGCCTCTCTTAGTTGGCTAAATTTAGCTTTTTTGAAGTTTGGTATTTTTGTTCCTCCCTGTAGAAACGCTCTTTTGAATGATAATTGGAAGGTTATTACTTTATGGTCACTATTTCCCAGGTGTCCCCCAACCTGCACGTCTGTTGTTCTGTCAGGCCTATTGGTTAATACTAGGGATGAGCGAACTCGAACTGTATAGTTCGGGTTCGTACCGAATTTTGGGGTGTCCGTGACACGGACCCGAACCCGGACATTTTCGTAAAAGTCCGGGTTCGGGTTCGGTGTTTGTCGCTTTCTTGGTGCTTTTGTGACGCTTTCTTGGCGCTTTTTGAAAGGCTGCAAAGCAGCCAATCAACAAGCGTCATACTACTTGCCCCAAGAGGCCGTCACAGCCATTCCTACTATTGGCATGGCTGTGATTGGCCAGAGCACCATGTGACCCAGCCTCTATTTAAGCTGGAGTCACATAGCGCCGCCCGTCACTCTGCTCTGATTAGCGTAGGGAGAGGTTGCGGCTGCGACAGTAGGGTGAGATTAGGCAGATTAACTCCTCCAAAGGACTTGATTAATCGATCGATCTGCAGCTGTGCATCATTGAGCTGCTGAAATTCAATTGCTCACTGTTTTTAGGCTGCCCAGACCATTTGTCAGTCACTTTTTTCTGGGGTGATCGGCGGCCATTTTGTGTCTTGTGCGGTGCTGCGACCAAGTGCATCCAAGCTGCGACCAAGTGCATTTAACCCTCAATGGTGTGGTTGTTTTTTGGCTAAAGCCTACATCAGGGTGAAGCTGTCACACCAAGTGCATTTAACCAGCAATAGTCTGTTCATTTTTTGGCCATATACTACATCAGGGGCAAGCTGCGCCTGTCACCAAGTGCATTAAACCCTCAATGGTGTAGTTGTTTTTTGGCTAAAGCCTACATCAGGGTGAAGCTGTCACACCAAGTGTATTTAACCAGCAATAGTCTGTTCATTTTTTGGCCATATACTACATCAGGGGCAAGCTGCGCCCGTCACCAAGTGCATTTAACCCTCAGTAGTGTGGTTGGTCAAGCTGTCACACCAAGTGCATTTAACCAGCAATAGTCTGTTCATTTTTTGGCCATATACTACATCAGGGGCAAGCTGCGCCCATCACCAAGGGCATTTAACCCTCAGTAGTGTGGTTGGTCAAGCTGTCACACCAAGTGCATTTAACCAGCAATAGTCTGTTCATTTTTTGGCCATATACTACATCAGGGGCAAGCTGCGCCTGTCACCAAGTGCATTTAACCCTCAATGGTGTGGTTGTTTTTTGGCTAAAGCCTACATCAGGGTGAAGCTGTCACACCAAGTGCATTTAACCAGCAATAGTCTGTTCATTTTTTGGCCATATACTACATCAGGGGCAAGCTGCGCCCGTCACCAAGTGCATTTAACCCTCAGTAGTGTGGTTGGTCAAGCTGTCACACCAAGTGCATTTAACCAGCAATAGTGTGGTTATTTTTTGGCCATATCCCAGTCTAATTCTGTCACTAAATCTATACCGGTCACCCAGCGCCTAAATACTAGGCCTCAAATTTATATCCCGCTAAATCTGTCGTTACCGCTGTACTGTTGTGGCTGGGCAAGTTATTTAGTGTCCGTTAAAGCACATTTTTTGTTCAGGGTTGAAATACAATTCCCAATTTAGCAATTTCATAATTTAGTGGTTTCTGCTATATCAGAGCTATTTGAAATCTATCCCTAAAAGGGTATATAATATTCAAGGTGCACATAGGGTCATTCAGAATAACTTCACACACACGCTACTGTGCATTTCCAAGTCTAATTCTGTCACTAAATCCATACCGGTCACCCAGCGCCTAAATACTAGGCCTCAAATTTATATCCCGCTAAATCTGTCGTTACCGCTGTACTGTTGTGGATGGGCAAGTTATTTAGTGTCCGTCAAAGCACATTTTTTGTTCTGGGTTGAAATACAATTCCCAATTTAGCAATTTCATAATTTAGTGGTTTCTGCTATATCAGAGCTATTTGAAATCTATCCCTAAAAGGGTATATAATATTCAAGGTGCACATAGGGTCATTCAGAATAACTTCACACACACGCTACTGTGCATTTCCAAGTCTAATTCTGTCACTAAATCCATACCGGTCACCCAGTGCCTAAATACTAGGCCTCAAATTTATATCCCGCTAAATCTGTCGTTACCGCTGTCCTGTTGTGGATGGGCAAGTTATTTAGTGTCCGTCAAAGAGCATTTTTTGTTCTGGGTTGAAATACAATTCCCAATTTAGCAATTTCATAATTTAGTGGTTTCTGCTATATCAGAGCTATTTGAAATCTATCCCTAAAAGGGTATATAATATTCAAGGTGCACATAGGGTCATTCCGAATAACTTCACACACACGCTACTGTGCATTTCCAAGTCTAATTCTGTTAGTAAATCCATACCGGTCACCCAGCGCCTAAATACTAGGCCTCAAATTTATATCCAGCTAAATCTGTCGTTACCGCTGTACTGTTGTGGCTGGGCAAGTTATTTAGTGTCCATTAAAGCACATTTTTTGTTCAGGGTTGAAATACAATTCCCAATTTAGCAATTTCATAATTTAGTGGTTTCTGCTATATCAGAGCTATTTGAAATCTATCCCTAAAAGGGTATATAATATTCAAGGTGCACATAGGGTCATTCAGAATAACTTCACACACGCTACTGTGCATTTCCAAGTCTAATTCTGTCACTAAATCCATACCGGTCACCCAGCGCCTAAATACTAGGCCTCAAATTTATATCCCGCTGAATCTGTCGTTACCGCTGTACTGTTGTGGATGGGCAAGTTATTTAGTGTCCGTCAAAGCACATTTTTTGTTCTGGGTTGAAGTACAATTCCCAATTTAGCAATTTCATAATTTAGTGGTTTCTGCTATATCAGAGCTATTTGAAATCTATCCCTAAAAGGGTCTATAATATTGAAGGTGCACATAGGGTCATTCAGAATAACTTCACACACGCTACTGTGCATTTCCAAGTCTAATTCTGTCACTAAATCCATACCGGTGACCCAGCGCCTAAATACTAGGCCTCAAATTTAAATCCCTCTAAATCTCTCGTTACCCACCGCTGTACTGTTGTTGCTGGGCAAGATATTTAGTGTCCGTCAAAGCACATTTTTTGTTCTGGGTTGAAATACAATTCCCAATTTAGCAATTTCATAATTTAGTGGTTTCTGCTATATCAGAGCTATTTGAAATCTATCCCTAAAAGGGTCTATAATATTCAAGGTGCACATAGGGTCATTCAGAATAACTTCACACACGCTACTGTGCATTTCCAAGTCTAATTCTGTCACTAAATCCATACCGGTCACCCAGCGCCTAAATACTAGGCCTCAAATTTATATCCCGCTGAATTTGAATACAATACATTGGGCCAAATAATATATTTGTTGTTGTGGTGAACCATAACAATGAGAAAAACATCTAGTAAGGGACGCGGACGTGGACATGGTCGTGGTGGTGTTAGTGGACCCTCTGGTGCTGGGAGAGGACGTGGCCGTTCTGCCACATCCACACGTCCTAGTGTACCAACTACCTCAGGTCCCAGTAGCCGCCAGAATTTACAGCGATATATGGTGGGGCCCAATGCCGTTCTAAGGATGGTAAGGCCTGAGCAGGTACAGGCATTAGTCAATTGGGTGGCCGACAGTGGATCCAGCACGTTCACATTATCTCCCACCCAGTCTTCTGCAGAAAGCGCACAGATGGTGCCTGAATACCAACCCCATCAGTCTGTCACATCACCCCCATGCATATCAGGGAAACTGTCTGAGCCTCAAGTTATGCAGCAGTCTCTTATGCTGTTTGAAGACTCTGCTGGCAGGGTTTCCCAAGGGCATCCACCTAGCCCTTCCCCAGCGGTGGAAGACATAGACTGCACTGACGCACAACCACTTATGTTTCCTGATGATGAGGACATGGGAATACCACCTCAGCATGTCTCTGATGATGACGAAACACAGGTGCCAACTGCTGCGTCTTTCTGCAGTGTGCAGACTGAACAGGAGGTCAGGGATCAAGACTGGGTGGAAGACGATGCAGGGGACGATGAGGTCCTAGACCCCACATGGAATGAAGGTCGTGCCACTGACTTTCACAGTTCGGAGGAAGAGGCAGTGGTGAGACCGAGCCAACAGAGTAGCAAAAGAGGGAGCAGTGGGCAAAAGCAGAACACCCGCCGCCAAGAGACTCCGCCTGCTACTGACCGCCGCCATCTGGGACCGAGCACCCCAAAGGCAGCTTCAAGGAGTTCCCTGGCATGGCACTTCTTCAAACAATGTGCTGACGACAAGACCCGAGTGGTTTGCACGCTGTGCCATCAGAGCCTGAAGCGAGGCATTAACGTTCTGAACCTGAGCACAACCTGCATGACTAGGCACCTGCATGCAAAGCATGAACTGCAGTGGAGTAAACACCTTAAAACCAAGGAAGTCACTCAGGCTCCCCCTGCTACCTCTTCTGCTGCTGCCGCCTCGGCCTCTTCTGCTGCTGCCACCTCGGCCTCTTCCTCCGCCTCTGGAGGAACGTTGGCACCTGCCGCCCAGCAAACAGGGGATGTACCACCAACACCACCACCACCTCCGTCACCAAGCGTCTCAACCATGTCACACGGCAGCGTTCAGCTCTCCATCTCACAAACATTTGAGAGAAAGCGTAAATTCCCACCTAGCCACCCTCGATCCCTGGCCCTGAATGCCAGCATTTCTAAACTACTGGCCTATGAAATGCTGTCATTTAGGCTGGTGGACACAGACAGCTTCAAACAGCTCATGTCGCTTGCTGTCCCACAGTATGTTGTTCCCAGCCGCCACTACTTCTCCAAGAGAGCCGTGCCTTCCCTGCACAACCAAGTATCCGATAAAATCAAGTGTGCACTGCGCAACGCCATCTGTAGCAAGGTCCACCTAACCACAGATACGTGGACCAGTAAGCACGGCCAGGGACGCTATATCTCCCTAACTGCACACTGGGTAAATGTAGTGGCAGCTGGGCCCCAGGCGGAGAGCTGTTTGGTGCACGTCCTTCCGCCGCCAAGGATCGCAGGGTAACATTCTTTGCCTCCTGTTGCCACCTCCTCCTTCTCGGCTTCCTCCTCCTCTTCTTCCACCTGCTCATCCAGTCAGCCACACACCTTCACCACCAACTTCAGCACAGCCCGGGGTAAACGTCAGCAGGCCATTCTGAAACTCATATGTTTGGGGGACAGGCCCCACACCGCACAGGAGTTGTGGCGGGGTATAGAACAACAGACCGACGAGTGGTTGCTGCCGGTGAGCCTCAAGCCCGGCCTGGTGGTGTGTGATAATGGGCGAAATCTCGTTGCAGCTCTGGGACTAGCCAATTTGACGCACATCCCTTGCTTGGCGCATGTGCTGAATTTGGTGGTGCAGAAGTTCATTCACAACTACCCCGACATGTCAGTGCTGCTGCATAAAGTGCGGGCCGTCTGTTCACGCTTCCGGCGTTCACATCCTGCTGCTGCTCGCCTGTCTGCGCTACAGCGTAACTTCGGCCTTCCCGCTCACCGCCTCATATGCGACGTGCCCACCAGGTGGAACTCCACCTTGCACATGCTGGACAGACTGTGCGAGCAGCAGCAGGCCATAGTGGAGTTTCAGCTGCAGCACGCACGGGTCAGTCACAATACAGAACAGCACCACTTCACCACCAATGACTGGGCCTCCATGCGAGACCTGTGTGCCCTGTTGCGCTGTTTCGAGTACTCCACCAACATGGCCAGTGGCGATGACGCCGTTATCAGCGTTACAATACCACTTCTATGTCTCCTTGAGAAAACACTTAGGGCGATGATGGAAGAGGAGGTGGCCCAGGAGGAGGAGGAGGAGGAAGAGGGGTCATTTTTAGCACTTTCAGGCCAGTCCCTTCGAAGTGACTCAGAGGGAAGTTTTTGGCAACAGCAGAGGCCAGGTACAAATGTGGCCAGCCAGGGCCCACTACTGGAGGACGAGGAGGACGAGGATGAGGAGGAGGTGGAGGAGGATGAGGATGAAGCATGGTCACAGCGGGGTGGCACCCAACGCAGCTCGGGTCCATCACTGGTGCGTGGCTGGGGGGAAAGGCAGGACTATGACGATACGCCTCCCACAGAGGACAGCTTGTCCTTACCCCTGGGCAGCCTGGCACACATGAGCGACTACATGCTGCAGTGCCTGCGCAACGACAGCAGAGTTGCCCACATTTTAACCTGTGCGGACTACTGGGTTGCCACCCTGCTGGATCCACGCTACAAAGACAATGTGCCCACCTTACTTCCTGCACTGGAGCGTGATAGGAAGATGCGCGAGTACAAGCGCACGTTGGTAGACGCGCTACTGAGAGCATTCCCAAATGTCACAGGGGAACAAGTGGAAGCCCAAGGCCAAGGCAGAGGAGGAGCAAGAGGTCGCCAATGCAGCTGTGTCACGGCCAGCTCCTCTGAGGGCAGGGTTAGCATGGCAGAGATGTGGAAAACTTTTGTCAACATGCCACAGCTAACTGCACCACCACCTGATACGCAACGTGTTAGCAGGAGGCAACATTTCACTAACATGGTGGAACAGTACATGTGTACACCCCTCCACGTACTGACTGATGGTTCGGCCCCATTCAACTTCTGGGTCTCTAAATTGTCCACGTGGCCAGAGCTAGTCTTTTATGCCTTGGAGGTGCTGGCCTGCCCGGCGGCCAGCGTTTTGTCTGAACGTGCATTCAGCACGGCAGGGGGCGTCATTACAGACAAACGCAGCCGCCTGTCTACAGCCAATGTGGACAAGCTGACGTTCATAAAAATGAACCAGGCATGGATCCCACAGGACCTGTCCGTCCCTTGTCCAGATTAGATATTAACTACCTCCCCTTAACCATATATTATTGGACTCCAGGGCACTTCCTCATTCAATCCTATTTTTATTTTCATTTTACCATTATATTGCGAGGCTACCCAAAGTTAAATGAACCTCTCCTCTGTCTGGGTGCCGGGGCCTAAATATATGCCAATGGACTGTTCCAATGTTGGATGACGTGAAGCCTGATTCTCTGCTATGACATGCAGACTAATTCTCTGCTGACATGAAGCCAGATCCTCTGTTACGGGACCTCTCTCCTCTGCCTGGGTGCTGGGCCTAAATTTATGAAAATGGACTCTTACAGTGGTGGGTGACGTGAAGCCTGATTCTCTGCTATGACATGAAGACTGATTCTCTGCTATGATATGAAGACTGATTCTCTGCTGACATGAAGCCAGATTGTCTGTTACGGGACCTCTCTCCTCTGCCTGGGTGCTGGGCCTAAATTTATGACAATGGACTGTTGCAGTGGTGGCTGACGTGAAGCCTGATTCTCTGCTATGACATGCAGACTGATTCTCTGCTGACATGAAGCCATATCCTCTGTTACGGGACCTCTCTCCTCTGCCTGGGTGCTGGGCCTAAATTTATGAAAATGGACTGTTGCAGTGGTGGGTGACGTGAAGCCTGATTCTCTGCTATGATATGAAGACTGATTCTCTGCTGACATGAAGCCAGATCCTCTGTTACGGGACCTCTCTCCTCTGCCTGGGTGCTGGGCCTAAATATCTGACAATGGACTGTTGCATTGGTGGCTGACGTGAAGCCTGATTCTCTGCTATGACATGCAGACTAATTCTCTGCTGACATGAAGCCAGATTGTCTGTTACGGGACCTCTCTCCTCTGCCTGGGTGCTGGGCCTAAATTTATGAAAATGGACTCTTACAGTGTTGGGTGACGTGAAGCCTGATTCTCTGCTATGACATGAAGACTGATTCTCTGCTGACATGAAGCCAGATTGTCTGTTACGGGACCTCTCTCCTCTGCCTGGGTGCTGGGCCCAAATTTATGATAATGGACTGTTGCAGTGGTGGCTGACGTGAAGCCTGATTCTCTGCTATGACATGCAGACTGATTCTCTGCTGACATGAAGCCAGATCCTCTGTTACGGGACCTCTCTCCTCTGCCTGGGTGCTGGGCCTAAATTTATGAAAATGGACTGTTGCAGTGGTGGGTGACGTGAAGCCTGATTCTCTGCTATGATATGAAGACTGATTCTCTGCTGACATGAAGCCAGATCCTCTGTTACGGGACCTCTCTCCTCTGCCTGGGTGCTGGGCCTAAATATTTGACAATGGACTGTTGCATTGGTGGCTGACGTGAAGCCTGATTCTCTGCTATAACATGCAGACTAATTCTCTGCTGACATGAAGCCAGATTGTCTGTTACGGGACCTCTCTCCTCTGCCTGGGTGCTGGGCCTAAATTTATGAAAATGGACTCTTACAGTGGTGGGTGACGTGAAACCTGATTCTCTGCTATGACATGAAGACTGATTCTCTGCTGACATGAAGCCAGATTGTCTGTTACGGGACCTCTCTCCTCTGCCTGGGTGCTGGGCCTAAATTTATGAAAATGGACTCTTACAGTGGTGGGTGACGTGAAGCCTGATTCTCTGCTATGACATGAAGACTGATTCTCTGCTGACATGAAGCCAGATTGTCTGTTACGGGAACTCTCTCCTCTGCCTGGGTGCTGGGCCTAAATTTATGACAATGGACTGTTGCAGTGGTGGGTGACGTAAAGCCTGATTCTCTGCTATGATATGAAGACTGATTCTCTGCTGACATGAAGCCAGATCCTCTGTTACGGGACCTCTCTCCTCTGCCTGGGTGCTGGGCCTAAATATCTGACAATGGACTGTTGCATTGGTGGCTGACGTGAAGCCTGATTCTCTGCTATGACATGCAGACTAATTCTCTGCTGACATGAAGCCAGATTGTCTGTTACAGGACCTCTCTCCTCTGCCTGGGTGCTGGGCCTAAATTTATGAAAATGGACTCTTGCAGTGGTGGGTGACGTGAAGCCTGATTCTCTGCTATGACATGAAGACTGATTCTCTGCTGACATGAAGCCAGATTGTCTGTTACGGGACCTCTCTCCTCTGCCTGGGTGCTGGGCCTAAATTTATGACAATGGACTGTTGCAGTGGTGGGTGACGTGAAGCCTGATTCTCTGCTATGATATGAAGACTGATTCTCTGCTGACATGAAGCCAGATCCTCTGTTACGGGACCTCTCTCCTCTGCCTGGGTGCTGGGCCTAAATTTATGAAAATGGACTGTTGCAGTGGTGGGTGACGTGAAGCCTGATTCTCTGCTATGACATGAAGACTGATTATCTGCTGACATGAAGCCAGAATGTCTGTTACGGGACCTCTCTCCTCTGCCTGGGTGCCGGGGCCTAAATATCTGAGAATGGACTGTTCCAGTGGTGGGTGACGTGAAGCCAGATTCTCTGCTATGGGACCTCTCTCCAATTGATTTTGGTTAATTTTTATTTATTTAATTTTTATTTTAATTCATTTCCCTATCCACATTTGTTTGCAGGGGATTTACCTACATGTTGCTGCCTTTTGCAGCCCTCTAGCCCTTTCCTGGGCTGTTTTACAGCCGTTTTAGTGTCGAAAAGTTTGGGTCCCCATTGACTTCAATGGGGTTCGGGTTCGGGACGAAGTTCGGATCGGGTTCGGATCCCGAACCCGAACATTCTCGGGAAGTTCGGCCGAACTTCTCGAACCCGAACATCCAGGTGTTCGCTCAACTCTAGTTAATACTAAGTCCAGTATGGCCGTCCCTCTAGTCGGGTCCTGAACCAGTTGGGAGAGGTAATTGTCTTTGGTTATTGCCAATAACCTGTTTCCTTTATGAGATATACAAGTTTCAATTTCCCAGTCTATATCTGGGTAGTTGAAGTCCCCCATAATAACCACCTCATTATAATTTGCCACCTTGTCTATCTCGATTAGTAGTAGATTTTCTGTGGATAAAACTTAAAATTTATTGTTTGGATCAGTATGATTACAGTGATACCAAAAACTTTTGCATTACAAAAACCCTTTTCTAAAAAGAAGAAAATGTTTTTGCTTCGCCACATCCCAAGAATCATAGCTTTTTTTTATTTCTACGGAGCTGTGTGGGGGCTTGTTTTTTGTGAGATGACATTTTTCATTGGTATCATTTTGGGGTAGATCACACTTTTTGACTGCATTTTCTAGCATTTCTTTTGTGGCAAAAAGCAGCATTTCTGCCATTTTTTTTCATTAAGGCATTCATCATATAGGATAAATTTCATGATTATTGTGTAGTGCCGGTTGTTATGGACACAACAATATTTTTTTTCCATTGTTTCTTCAATGGGAAAAAGGTGTTTTTTTTTACTTGTAATTTTTTTTATTAACAAAACTTTTTTTTTTGCTTTTTTAACCATTTAATAGTCCCACAAGGGGAATTTAATAGGTGATTGTTTGATCATTTCTAAAAGGCATTGCACTATTCATGTAGTACAGTGTTATACTGACATTCACCATTAGACTGCTCCAGAGAGGCACCGCCTGTTGGTAGATGGTGATAGTGCTGGGGCCTTCACTAGGCTCCACTCTGCATGCACTGACATCGGCACCCCACAATCTAATTTGTGTGTTATTGATGAGAGACAGATGGAGTCTGCAACCTCTGTAACCACTTACATGACATTCGCGCTATTGCCCGTGGCAGGTAAGGGGTTAAATGGCCCTGATCTGTGCTTATGCTGGTATGGGCCATTAGAGCAGGAGTGCAGCAATCATGTCAGAGCCAAACCCCCCTCTCTGTAAAAAGGTGGTGACCGAGACCCCAGCTCCTTAGTGATCACCACCATAAAAAGGTGTATTGGTGATCACTAAGGGGATCTGTATATATACTGTATATAAGGGTATCTTCACACATAGAAGTTTCACTGTGCTATTTCTGCTGCATTTTCTGTGTTTTTTGGCAAAAAATACTGGAAAATAGACATGGGGATTTTTCTCATACCATGGTGTTGGGCCTATTTATCATATATAAGGGACCATGAATCAGTTTGAACATTCCAAAATACTTGCGATCCTGTTTCTCTATAACGAAGAAGAAATGCCCTTGAAATGGATGTTTCAACATGACAATGACAAGAAGACACACCAGAAAGCAAACACCACCTTGGTTACAAACAGGATTCAGGTAATAGAGGGGCCAGTCCAATCCCCTGACCTTAATCCCGTAAAAGAACTTCTGGAGTGACATAAAAAAATTGATTTATGAGGTAAATCTAAAAATGCAGAACTATGGAATGTAGTCCCATTGTCCTGGACTGGAATTCTTGCTCAGAGGTGTCGGAAGTTGGTCAATAGAGATAGCCTTCCGGTTCGCCCGAACGGCGAACTTTACGTGTTTGCGATTCGCTGAACATGCAAACATATTGCAATATTTGCGCCGCCATATTCTTTTACATTGTGAAGAACTTTCACCCATGACACATCCATCAGGTGGTACAGGACAGCCAATCAAGACGTTTCAACACATGGACATACCCCTACCTTATAAATAAACCTGATCTGGCCTCCATTTTAGATTCAGTGTTTTGCCAGTGTAGGGAGAGGTTGCTGTGTGGAGCAGAGACAGGCTGTTAGGGACACCAAATGCTAGCTAATAGGGCCACAAAAGTCATTTTAAGGACTGGTATAGGTGTACTATTGAGTGCCGGGCGCCCCCCAATCCTGCGTGTGCCGGGCCCATGCGGCGCATCCACACAGCAGTGTTTAGCGTTGCAGTCAGGGTCACTCAGTCAGTAGTAGTCACGTGGGGCGGCCCGCAAGGAGTCTGGAGCTGAGCTGACTGTGACTGCGACTGCTCACCGGTCTATGAGTGCTCGTCTGTGAGTGCCACTGCCACTGTGCCATCATGGAGGGGGTCGGGGGAGAATTGTACCGTGGGGGGTGGGGAAGATGTGCTGCTACCAGGCCTATGGAGAGGGAGAAATGTGCCATTTGGGGGGGGAATGTGACATGAAGGGGGTTATGTAAAAAAGAGGGGGTGATGTGACATGGAAGGGGAGAAATGTGACATGGATGGATGGGTTGCATCAAAAGGGGCATAGATGCCCGTGATGAGAACATAGTCCTACCACTTTACAAATCATTAGTCAGACCACACATGGAGTACTGTGTACAGTTCTGGGCTCCAGTGAACAAAGCAGACATAGCAGAGCTGGAGAGGGTCCAGAGGAGGGCAACTAAAGTAATAACTGGAATGGGGCAACTACAGTACCCTGAAAGATTATCAAAATTAGGGTTATTCACTTTAGAAAAAAGACGACTGAGGGGAGATCTAATTACTATGTATAAATATATCAGGGGTCAGTACAGAGATCTATCCCATCATCTATTTATCCCCAGGACTGTGACGAGGGGACATCCTCTGCATCTGGAGGAAAGAAGGTTTGTACACAAACATAGAAGAGGATTCTTTACGGTAAGAGCAGTGAGACTATGGAACTCTCTGCCTGAGGAGGTGGTGATGGTGAGTACAATAAAGGAATTCAAGAGGGGCCTGGATGTATTTCTGGAGCGTAATAATATTACAGGCTATAGCTACTAGAGAGGGGTCGTTGATCCAGGGAGTTATTCTGATTGCCTGATTGGAGTCGGGAAGGAATTTTTATTCCCCTAAAGTGAGGAAAATTGGCTTCTACCTCACAGTTTTTTTTTTGCCTTCCTCTGGATCAACTTGCAGGATGACAGGCCAAACTGGATGGACAAATGTCTTTTTTCGGCCTTATGTACTATGTTACTATGTTATGGATGGAGGGGGAGTTATGTGACATTAAGGCACGGGGGGCATCATTGGGGCCACTTTTTACTGGTGGCACATTATTAGGTGGCACTATGGGGGAACTTTTTGCCGGCTCATTATTGGTGGGCACTATAGGGGCATCTACTGAGGCCACAAAGAAGGGGTATGTTATATGGAGGGCTCTGTACAGTGGCATTTTATACTGGGACACGTTATTGTGGGTACTATGGGGAAGGGGGTAGAGGAGTACTATGGGGTCATCTCAAGGGGGCACTAAGAAGGGGTATTTTATGTCTGGAAATTATAGGGGACACTGAGGGCAACTACTGGGGCAATATATAGGGGAATTTTATATTGGTACATTATGGGGGCACTAGGAGGAAGGGGGGAGAGGAACACTATGGGGCATTTACTGGGGGCACTATATAGGGGTATTTTATACTGGCACATTATGGGGACACTATGGGAACATTAGCTCAACTGGGGGCATTACAAGGGGGTATTTTTTGCACTGTCTATTATAAGGAGAATTATTACTACTGGGGGGGCATTATGGTGGGCTTTATTACTCCCCCATGGTATAACCCCCGAGTAGCAGCACCAGCCTCTCTCTGCTCTGCGACCCCACTGCCCCTTCTCCAAATAGTTATTATGAAATCTTTCTCATTAGGATAAAACACAACATCAGCTTCACCGAGCCCCCGGCCAAAGTGTGGAAGTGGTGTCCGAGAACCCCAAGGGCCAAGCCAAGTAACTGTAAGTTTTCATGTGAAATATGTTTGTTATACACATATAGCATACACTGTGCCACACAATATACAGTATACCTTTACACTGTGTAGTCTGTTCTATATGCACCACATTATTTTTTGTCCGCCACCACAAAACAAACTGGAAGTGTCCCTCCATGTGGCATCATGTATATAATACTATGTGTCTGTCGGGTTTACAATTACAGTATAAAAAATTCATGGAGAATAAGGTAGTACTTCTAGAAAAGTAAGCTTCGTGGTATAATTTTTTTTTGAAATTATGACAAGTACTCTTTTTTTTTTTTTTACTTAAGCACCTTGCCCTTCAAAATGTCTGTGCACGTCCCTGACCGCAGGTATATAGAGGGACAAGCGTTATTGGAAACAATAATTTGTCATTGATCCCCCTCTGGTATGTCACTGTCCATGTTGTGGGACTATTTGTGCACTTCTACTAAGTATTTGGTGGCTGCAAATATGAGCTGAAGGTTTTTTAAAGTGAATGGGGCCCACCGCGAACTTGCGGTTTGAGAACATTTGATCGCGTTCGCAAACCATCCCGGACGATGTTCATTCATCACCGTTTATCAACTCCATGCAACACAGATGTCAAGCAATTCTCAGAAAAAATGGGCATGCCACTAAACATTACTTCGTAATTCAAAGTAAAGTTAAAAAAATTTTAGTTTATACATAAAATTTTTTAGTTTTAGCCTAATGTTCCTTTTCTTTACATTCTGTAAACGAATAACACAACCTAGATAAATGTTGTTATTGTTTTCATTTGGAATTGAATGTGTAGCATTTTCAGTGCATTTGCATTTATGGAAATAAAAGTTATTATAAAGATTTTGTGCTTTATTTGCTTTTTAAAACTCATTGCTATTTTTTTTAAAGGGATTCTGTCACCAAGTTTTAGGCTATAGAGATACGGACATGCACGGCTAGATCGCCGCAAGCATGTCCGCAATATACCTGTCCTATAGGGCTGTGTGCTTTTATTTTCTTTAAAAAGGGATTTTAGAGATATGTAAATTAGTTTTGTAAGGTGCCCAGCCACGCCCAAACAGATAGATTGCTGTAATCTGGCGATGCGCGAGCTCGCGTATGCGCAGTGCCGGTATAGTGTTCCTTCCCTGTGCTGGCATCAGCCTCAGGGAAGGAACTGCGCATGCGCGAGCTCGCGCATTGCGAGATTGCGGCAATCTATCGTGATGAAAGGAGGAGATTCGGAGGACATAGGCAGTGCTGGGCTCCTTCACAGGCGGGCGTGGCTGGGCACCAGGAAGGTTTGCACAGACCCTTGAGCACCTTACAAGACTAATTTACATATCTCTAAAATCCTTTTTTAAAGAAAATAAAAGCACACAGCCCTATAGGACAGGTGTATTGCGGACATGCTAGCGGCGATCTAGCCGTGCATGTCCGCAGCTCTATAGCCTAAAACTTGGTGACAGAATCCCTTTAAATACTACTGTACAGGGAGTGCAGAATTATTAGGCAAGTTGTATTTTTGAGGATTAATTTTATTATTGAACAACAACCATGTTCTCAATGAACCCAAAAAGCTGAATATTTTTGGAAGTAGTTTTTAGTTTGTTTTTAGTTTTAGCTATTTTAGGGGGATATCTGTGTGTGCAGGTGACTATTACTGTACATAATTATTAGGCAACTTAACAAAAAACAAATATATACCCATTTCAATTATTTATTTTTACCAGTGAAACCAATATAACATCTCAACATTCACAAATATACATTTCTGACATTCAAAAACAAAAACAAATCAGTGACCAATATAGCCACCTTTCTTTGCAAGGACACTCAAAAGCCTGCCATCCATGGATTCTGTAAGTGTTTTGATCTGTTCACCATCAACATTGCGTGCAGCAGCAACCACAGCCTCCCAGACACTGTTCAGAGAGGTGTACTGTTTTCCCTCCTTGTAAATCTCACATTTGATGATGGACCACAGGTTCTCAATGGGGTTCAGATCAGGTGAACAAGGAGGCCATGTCATTAGATTTTCTTCTTTTATACCCTTTCTTGCCAGCCACGTTGTGGAGTACTTGGACGCGTGAGATGGAGCATTGTCCTGCATGAAAATCATGTTTTTCTTACCTTGCAGACTTCTTCCTGTACCACTGCTTGAAGAAGGTGTCTTCCAGAAACTGGCAGTAGGACTGGGAGTTGAGCTTGACTCCATCCTCAACCCAAAAAGGCCCCACAAGCTCATCTTTGATGATACCAGCCCAAACCAGTGCTCCACCTCCACCTTGCTGGCGTCTGAGTCGGACTGGAGCTCTCTGCCCTTTACCAATCCAGCCATCTGGCCCATCAAGACTCACTCTCATTTCATCAGTCCATAAAACCTTAGAAAAATCAGTCTTGAGATATTTCTTGGCCCAGTCTTGACGTTTCAGCTTGTGTGTCTTGTGCAGTGGTGGTCGTCTTTCAGCCTTTCTTACCTTGGCCATGTCTCTGAGTATTGCACACCTTGTGCTTTTGGGCACTCCAGTGATGTTGCAGCTCTGAAATATGGCCAAACTGGTGGCAAGTGGCATCTTGGCAGCTGCACGCTTGACTTTTCTCAGTTCATGGGCAGTTATTTTGCGCCTTGGTTTTTCCACACGCTTCTTGCGACCCTGTTGACTATTTTGAATGAAACGCTTGATTGTTCGATGATCACGCTTCAGAAGCTTTGCAATTTTAAGAGTGCTGCATCCCTCTGCAAGATATCTCACTATTTTTGACTTTTCTGAGCCTGTCAAGTCCTTCTTTTGACCTATTTTGCCAAAGGAAAGGAAGTTGCCTAATAATTATGCACACCTGATATAGGGTGTTGATGTCATTAGACCACACCCCTTCTCATTACAGAGATGCACATCACCTAATATGCTTAATTGGTAGTAGGCTTTCGAGCCTATACAGCTTGGAGTAAGACAACATGCATAAAGAGGATGATGTGGTCAAAATACTCATTTGCCTAATAATTCTGCACGTAGTGTATGTGCAAAAGCTTGTACTTATGTGTGTGCATTAGAGATGAGAGAAGCTTTAAAAAAATTGATTTGTCCGTTTCGACAAAGTTAGCCAAGAAATTTGATTTGTTGTGAATCAATTAGTCACTTGAATGTGTCTGCAAATCTGGAGATAAGGAATGGAAGCACAGAAATGGAAACCCTAAGGAATGCTTTCGTGGGGTTCCATTCCGTGCTTTTGTTTCCACAAAAAGATAGAGCTTGTCTTTGCGGGATGAATGGATCGCGGACCTCATTCAAGTGAATGGGGTCGCAATCCGCATGCGGCATCCCCATGGTCGTTGCCCTTGCAAATTGCGGTTCGCAGCATGGCCAGCACAATTTTGTGTGCAAGAAGCCTTAGGCTACATGCCCACAGCCATATGTGTTTTGCGGGCCGCAAAAATTGTGTTTCCACAAATCCGTATGCTATCTGCATTTTTTTGCGGATCCATTGTTCCAATGCCTAAAACAGACAAGAATATAACATGTGAAAAATTTTTTGCGGGGCTACGTAACGGACATAAAGGGGTCTGGGAGGTTGAATTTTTTTTAGAGTGAATCGCATAAATTCCTAACTAACCCTAGCAAAGGCCTTCTCGGCATCGCTGCTCAAGAAGGCTAAAGGAAGGGAACGTTTTTTTTAGCATGAAATAGTATATTTAATATTCTTGCTGTGTTGTGTACATTACAAAAGTAGTTATGGGCTTTCCTCTGTTTAATTCGACTCATCATGAATTTAGATGCTTTATCACCATGTACGAAGTATTTATATTGGGAATATAAAAAATACTTGGCAGAGGCAGTGTTTAGAAGGTTCTTAAGTTCTGATCTAAGATCTGTCAATTTGGATAAGTCGGAAGTAATTAAGGATTGTTTGTGGAGAAGTTCCAATTTATGTATCTCAGCTAACAAAGCATTCATCTGTGCTGCCCTTTCTTTTTGAGTCTAGCTCCTATGCTAATGAATTGGCCTTTTATGTATGCTTTGTGGGCATCCCACAGTACATGGGGGAAGTTTCTGGGAGGGAATTCAATAGGAAATATTCATCCAACAGCTTCTGAACCTGTTCCTTTTGGGTATCAGTGGATATTATTTGCTCATTAAGATGCCATTTAAAGGCTCTAGGAGCTCTTTCTGGTGTGGATATCTTCAGGAACACAGGCGAATGGTCGGATAAATGAATAGATCCTATTTGTGTGTCCTGGCAGAGATATAATTTATGTTATTTTGAGATGAATAAGTAGTCAAGTCTTTGGTAGGATCTATGTACATTGGAGAAGAAGGTGTAGTCGTGGTCGGAAAGATTAAACGTTCTCCAAGTATCAACCAAATGGGTGTCATGTAGGCTTTTGCATATACTTTTAAGAGCTTTCTGAGACAGGGAAGACCTTTGGGGGAATGAGTCTAATTGGGGTTCTAGCGTGATATTAAAATCTCCTCCCATGACAACGACCCCTTCACTAAAGGATTGTACAATTGGGAAAAGAGATTTAAACCAGGTTATTTGATTTGTATTAGGGGCATATATATTGATAAATGTATACGTCTGGTTAGCTAAGTTGCCTTTCACGAGAATATATCTACCCTCGGGGTCTTGGATGTGGTCACAATATTGGAAAGGAGTATCTCTGCTGAATCCCAGACTTACACCCCTGGAGGCTGATGAGTCTGAACCACAATTGAACCAGGTAGGAAATCTTGAATAGGAAAGATTCGGGTAGTGGTTGAATCTGAAGTGGGTTTCCTGTAGTAGGAGGACTGAGCAGTCAATTTTTTTCAAGTGAGAAAGGATTTGGCATCTCTTGGAGGGGGAATTAAATCCCCTCACATTGTAAGAGGATATTTTGAGATTAGCCATGATAGATTGGTTGTGTTCGTGGATGGGACTCTTTTTCTATTAGGCGTGTTTTATAATATAGGTTATGAAACTGTATACTCAATCTACCGAGGTGAAGCGAGGGAACTCCGCAAGATTTCCACTGCGATATTTCTGGACAGTCACATGTTAAATAGTATTCACTGCAACAGAAAAAATAGCATTAAAACAAAATAACCAAAAACAAGATATAAACCGTAAGGCTACATTCAGCATAAAAAGCCTTTTTAGTAGGACTTGTATCATTAAGAAGTGAATGTTAAGAGTAGGTTGAGGGAGAGAGAGGGGGAAGTGTAACCAGTATTGTGTTATAGCACCCTATAGTAGAGTGAGGATCAGGTCAAATGCTCAGGTATGCTAGACAGGTGAGGTTAGAAAGGCAGGGGAGAGATATAATCGACAGGGCTTGAAAAGAGGGAGATCAGACCCTGATAACGGTGTCATATTTGAGAAGGCAGTGACATTAGGGTAGATATACCCAGTAATTAATGCTTAAACAGTTCAGTCTCCTATTGGGAGCCTTCAGGGTGTAGCATTCCTTTTATCTCTCTTTTCTCTTGCGGATTTGGGAGTGCGTTGCCTTTCCCATGGATCTTGTCTTGGTAGTTCAGGGAAGGTCCACCAGTTCCTGGACGGGATCCCAGTTGGAGATAGCCAGCGGTTCGATCTGTAACAGGTCGTAAGCGGCATTTAAGCCACAGAAAGAGGATTTCTGAATTCTGTGTCCTTCATGTGCAAATGATATGCCAAAAGGAAAGGACCATCTATAGATGATTTTTTTAGACCTTAAAACCAGTCTGTCAGAGGCTTGAGTGCTCTTCTTTTTTTAAGCGTGGACTGGGCAAGATCTTGGAAGACATATATTTTGTGACCATCCCACACTATATTATTAGCTTCTCGGGCTTTAGTTAAAATGGCCTCTTTCACTCGGAAGCTCAGAAACTTACAGATTATGTCCCTTGGCGGTTCATGTGAAGGCGGCTTCGGGCAAAGGGCTCTATGTGCTCTTTCCAGTATGATTTCATGAGCAGAATCTGACCCCAGAAGTTGCAAACATATTTGAGTAATCGTGGTAGGGATGTCGCCTGTACCCACTATTTCTGGGATTCCACGGAATCGCAGATTGTTGCGTCTCCCCTGATTTTCTTGGTCTTCAATTGCGCTGTACATAGCGTTAAGATTAGTTTGATCCACATGCAGGCATTGTGATACTGCTGCTTGGTGTTGAAGGATTTGGGTTTGAGAGTTTTCTAGGGATTCAACTTTTGTCCCTATCTGGCGAACATCTTGCTTTATGGTAGATAGTTCTGCGCTTAGCGGTTCCAGAGCGGAGGTAAGGGAAGATGCCCGGATATCTTTTAAGTATGATCGGGATATTGGGAGGTTGTCTGTTTCAGTCTCACCTCCTTAAGCTGCTTCCACATCCTCTGGCTGTCTCTGGCTTGCCACTCGTGGTGTTGCCGGCACCATCTTGGAATCCATGGAGATATATGCAGCAGCAGCTTTCTTTATAAATTTCTCCATATCTCCGCTTCTTGTCCCAGATTTCGTGTGCCCGGTATGTTCCCCTGTCTTAGGGTTTCCGATTTTGACCATCGTCGATCATTTTTGCAGTAATACCAGGCTAGAAGGGCGTTCTAGTACACAGAGCTAAGTTTTCAGGTGGCAATCTCCGTCCGGTGCTAGCTCCACCTCCTGAAACACCTAAAGGTTTAACAACATTTGTAAAAATCTGTTTTTAATACCTTGAGGGGTGTAGTTTCTAAACTGGGGTCATTTTTGGGTAGTTTCCATTATGTAAGCCTCACAAAGTGACTTCATTCCTGAGCTGGTCCTTAAAAAGTGGGTTTTGGAAACTTTCAAAACTTCTAAGCCTTCTTTTTTTTTTGAAACATGAAAGTTTTTATTGAAGTTTGTTAAGGTATATGGAATAATGACAGTTGATACAAATCAAGCAGTTGTACATAGTCATAAAAGGAGATGGGGGGAGGGAGACTAATAGGGGGAAGGGGGTAGGAAAGGCTAAAGAGGAGGGGGGGAAGGGGAGGGAGAGGGACATAGGATGATAAAATAATATGAAATATATGAACCACATACAATAGTAATGCAGATTACATAAGGTACAATTTCAAAGGGTACAGTAGTACATAGTAACAATAATAGGAACCAAATAAGGTAGAGTGGTACATTAATACAAATACTTCGCAGGTATAAATCGCATCTTAAGTTTGATGTCTCAAGTTGTTTTGTTATACAAGATATGTTTCTTTGTGTTTTATGAACTAAATCTAATTTAAATGACTAAGGAGTTTGATGGGTTGGACCGAACATGGAAGGTACTATTCAACCAAATCTCCCATTGTTTGTAAAATTTGTCTTTTTTAAATAAAGCCGAGGCGGCTACACCTTCATACCAGCAGTTATCTTCAACCTTTTTTATTACTTCGAGATCATTAGGAATATAGTCGGATTTCCAATGGGAGGCAATAAGTTGACGTGTTGCAATACATATATGGCCAAAAACCGTTCTGAACTCAAAGGGAATGGTCTCAATGCCTATAAAAAGAAGTGCCAATTGTGGCGAAGGAGAAATTGGAATTGGGCATAATTTTGCGAAATTGTAGAAAGATCGGAGCCATAAGGAATTGATCGGGGGACATTACCACCAACAGTGGAGAAAGGAACCTTGTGGATGTCTACATCTCCAACATTCAGGAGGAGTATCCGGGAATATCCTATTTAGTTTTGTCGGGTAGTAGTACCACCTATATAGGATTTTCCTAGATGTCTCTAGGTGGGAGATACATCTTGAAATATTTGACATTGCATCGAATGAAGGGGACCATTGTTCTGTGGTTATACTAACAGATAAGTCTTGAGACCATTTTGATTTGATTTTCTCTAGTGGGTCTTCTAGTGGTAGAATAAGGACTTCATAAGTTTTGGATATTCCCTTTCGGTAGGTGCTATAGTTTAAGAGCCATCTTGTGAAAAAAGCTGAGGATGGGTTATTATTGCTACGTTTGTCGGGTTGAGTTATTATTGTGTTAGCAATGGCGTGTCTAATTTGGAGATATTTATAAAAAATCTCTTGAGGAGATTCCATAACAGTCTGAAAGTTCTGAGAAGGGTTTAAGAACATGATTTGTGAGTAGGTTAGTAATGTTACATAAACCCAATTCTCTCCATAAGGAGATATCCAAATTTGGAATATAGGATTCTAATATTGAGGTATTATGATCTTGAAGGGGCACATCAAATAATTGATGTTTATTGGCGACTATGTCCCAAACATTGAAGAGAGCTTTAGTGGTTGCCAAGGTACTGTTGGGATGGAATTTAAAGATAAACATAGCTGTGAGAAGGTCTTTCAGAGAATGTTTCCCAAGAGAATGCTTTTCTATTCGAGACCATTCTTTTTGCTGATCATTGTGCCATAAATGTTTTAACTGGTCTAAGATCGTGGCTCTATAATATTGTATAATCGAAGGACAGTTTAGACCACCTTCTTTTTTGGGAAGGTAGAGGATATCCGCCTTTATTCTATGGTATTTACCTCCCCATATGAAATGTAAAAGGGACTTTTGCAAGTCTTTGAGGAATTTGATGGGAATTGGAATTGGAAGATTCCTAAAATAATATAATATTTTGGGCAGAATACTCATTTTTATGACCGCAATTTTGCCTAACCAGGAAATACCTTGTGCCTTGAGATTTCCTAATTTAGTCTTAATTTCTTGGCATAAGGGAATGTAATTGCAAGCAAATGTTTCACTAGGGAGTGCTGTTAGGTTAATCCCCAAATAAGGAAGTGATTCTTTAACCCATTTAAATTGGAACGTTAGCTTAAGAGTGTTAACAGTTTTTTCTTGAATTCTCAAGTTCAAGATTTGAGATTTTGTGGTGTTGATCTTGTAATATGATGCTTTCGAAAAGGATGTTAATATATTGCAAGTGTGGGGAAGGGAGGTGGTAGGATTAGATAGCAATAAAAGAACATCGTCTGCGAATAAGCCTATGCGATGGTCTTTATCAGATACTGAAATGCCACTGATGTGGGGGGACGATCTGATATGACTAGCTAGTGGTTCCATTATTAGGGCGAAGATTAATGGGGATAGGGGGCATCCCTGTCTAGTACCGTTTGAGATGGGAAATAGTTTGGATTTGAATCCTGAAGAGTAGACAAATGCTTGGGATGTGGAGTATAAATTTAGTATACCTGACAATAGGGGGCCATTAAATCCAAATTTTTGCAAAACTGACTGAAGGAATCCCCAGTGAACCCTGTCGAACGCCTTCTCCGCATCCAGTGAAAGGAGCAGAGAAGGCGTTCGACGGGCATGGGCAATCTCAATTAATTCCAAGAAACGTCTCGTCCCATCTGATGTTTGACGGTGTTTTACAAAACCCACCTGGTCTGAGTCAATGAGACTTGGTAATATATCTGCTAGGTGGTTAGCTAAAATTTTAGAGAATAATTTTAGGTCCGTATTTAAAAGGGATATTGGTCTAAAATTAGCCGTTGTTTTAGGGTATTTCCCAGGTTTTGACAGAGTGATAATTATTGCTTGAAGCATTTCTGTTGGGATTCCTTTATCAAGCATCATGTTTTGAAAACAGGAAAGCAAGTGGGGAGTTAAAATATGGGAAAAGGATTTGTAATATTCATTTATAAAACCGTCTGGGACCGGGGATTTTTTTTTTTTGAGAGTAGATATGGTATTAAGTATTTCTTGTGAAGAAATTGGTTTGTTTAAAGATAAAGCTTGTTCTGAGAATAGAAGGGGAAGTGATATGTCGTTTAGGAAGGAGTTGATGTCTTCTGAGGTTGGCTGATATGATTGTGGGTCGTTCTTTAAGTTATAAAGAGAGTGATAGTAATTGGCAATTTTAAGGGGATTTATTATTTTGTTTTTATTAGTGGACCAAAGGAAAGGGATTCGAGAATTTGCTGCTTTGTTTTTAAGTTTGTTGGCTAACATTTTGGAAACTCTATTCCCTTGTCTATAAAATTGTGCCCTAGATTGTCTAAGATGTCTTTCATAGTTGTTTTGCATAAGTAGGTAGATTTCATGCCTAATGGAAGTAATTTGTTGGGAGTTATGGGAGGTTGGGAGTTTTTAGTTGCTTTTTTCCAAATCCCTCAGTTTTTTATATAATTCCTCTAATTTAAGCATTCTTTTCTTTTTTTCTTCTGAAGAATATTTGATAAAAAGGCCTCTGATTACCGCTTTGTGAGCGCACCATATTGTTGTTGGGTTAATTTCGGAGTTTGTGTTAAGTTGGAAGTATTCTGTTATTGCCTTCGATATTAATTCTTTGTAGTGCTTATTTGATAACAGAAGATTATTCAATCTCCAAGGGGAAGTGTGTTGAAGATTAAAACTTTCTTGTATAGAAAGCTTAATAGGAGCATGGTCTGACCATGGTCAGGCTAATCTTGGAGTCCGCCACTTTTTGGAGTAGCCACTTATCAACCAGAAAGAAATCTATTCAGGAATAAGAATTGTGTGGATTTGAGAAGAAGGAGTAGTCCGATTCCGAGGCATGAAGTGCTCTCCAGGCATCAAACAACTCCTCCCTGTGACATAGATCTTTAAGTTTGTAATTATCCTTCTTACTTACAGGAGTGGATTTGTCAATATGTGGATCCATTACCAAATTAAAATCCCCACAGATGATGACGGAACCTTTCTTTTTTTGCTGAGACGGACTCCAAAATAGACCTGATGAAACCTAAAGTTTTAGAGTTAGGAGCATATAAAGACACAATAGTGTAAGGTGAGTTATTGATCAGACAAGATCCCATTGGATCTGCATCAAGAGATAGTATTTGAAAGGCTATAGACCTTTTGATAGCAATTAACACACCTCTCTTCTTATTAAAAGCATGTGAGAACAAAATAGTAGGAAAATCTTTATGCTTAATTCTGAAGCTGTCTGCTTCATTTAGGTGCGTTTCTTGTACGCATAAAATATCACATCCCAATCTGTGGGCTTCTTTCCATAAGAATGAGCGCTTAGCTGGGCTATTCAGGCCCTTAACATTCAAAGATACTATTTGTAAGACCATAATGCATTAGTAGTAAAGAAGTGCGTAGAGGGGATCCAAGTAAATAGAGATACCTGCAATAATGAAGGGTTCAGTGATAGAGATAGAGTCCATGCTCCGATGCTCTCCCTTGCCCTGCGCTAAATTGCACAGGGCAAAGGCATTTTTCTGAGTTCCGGTGACGTACCGGGGCTCTCTATGGGGCTGACAGGAACCCGGGTGATGTCGAACGGCTAGGGCAGAGCTAAAGCCCGCCCCTCAGAGCCGGCGACGTCACCGAACACACCACTGGGCAGAAGTTACCACCCGGCAGTGTGTTATTGAAAACAAAAGAGCTGGTGCCCTGCGCGATTTAGCGCAGGGCACTGGAGCGCATCGGAGCATGAGATACTCCTATGCTAGGCTTGGGGGGGGGGGAGGCTGCCGGAGTGAAAATAAGGGTATGTTCGGGTTCAGCTCTGAACCCGGACAACCCCTTTAAGGTGAAAAATGGTCTGGTCCTTAAGGGCTTAAAAATGCACTGTATAGTCGGTCTTCATGCACCTTTAAACAGGGGCTGTTGCTGGAATGGGGTTTGGCTGGTTAGGTGTGGGGACAATAATATTATTGCTATTCTGGCATACAATCTCCTGCTGGTTATTTGACAGTTAACACAGAATACTATTCAGCTCAGGAATACCCATTTCTCCAACCCCAGCCCTCTCCTACCCTACAGGCGATAGCCCTTCTTCTGCCATCTGCTTTTACTCCTTTTCCACATAATCTACTATCAATCAGAATATGTAATCAGGAACATCCAGCAACTCCTCTCATCTTGCTGACCTTTTTGAAGAAGTAACCTCCTGACATCTTGCTGAGATTTTGAAGAAGTAAAGCCAGCCCCCCCCAAAAAAGGCATGGTAATCATTAAGACCCCCCCCCCCCCCCCCAAGGGGTGCAGACTGAATGGTATTGGTTGGCACGCTGGCACTGGAATAAAAAAAAGGCTTCTATCTTATTAGTTTTGAATTACATACCTTAGCTTACAGCTAATGCAGGAATAAGTACAGTAAATGTAGGAATAAATAAAACTGACGCAGAATAAGTATCTGTTCACTCTCCCTGTACTCTCCATCACCAATATTCTTCTATTATTTTTTTTTAATCAACACTGTCCCTAGCGCATGAGCACTTGTCATGTCTCTCCCTATGCTCAGCTTACAGGACAATGGCGGAGACCACGTCGGATGAGGGTTTTATAGGGCTGTGACATCACAAGGGATGGCTATCTGCGGATTGCATGGCTACACAACATTATGGGTGATCTTGCTTTCCTGGGCTTAGCTTGTTTTTTGCTTTGTAACACATACAGCCGCCATTTTAGTAAAACCTGATTTGTTACCATTAAGTGCGAGGAAATTAGGATTTGTTGTGAATCAAAGTTTTCAAAACCTTTAGACCGAATTCTGCTTTAAAAGCTTTGCTTCACACAACACTAGTGTGCATGTATAGATTTATGTATATGGATGTGTGACAGTGTATATATTTCACTATTGTCTAGCTAAGCCTTCAGAGAAAGGCTTCTAG
Organism: Bufo gargarizans; assembly: GCF_014858855.1. Lineage (NCBI taxonomy): Eukaryota > Metazoa > Chordata > Amphibia > Anura > Bufonidae > Bufo > Bufo gargarizans. The sequence goes on along the minus strand of NC_058080.1, from coordinate 89,488,157 downwards.
ACTTCTGAGTTACGGCTACATATAACTCAGGGCATATTGATTACATCATGATGGAAAACATCTTACACATACATAACAGGGCTTCCTTCACAATTTTATTTCAATTAATTACAGCATATTGCCATGGGGAAGCTTCAGCCTGTTTTCCTTCTGCACTATTGTTAGTGTACAATATATACCAGATTTCTTAAAGGGGACATTCTAAACTAGCAAGTCCACATATTACAAGAGTCTTAATTTTATGGCTACTGTAATTCACTCAAATTTTTAAGAATTCCTACATAAGAGATTAGAACGATTAGTGAGAAAAATGTCACACCATGTGAATTCCACATCTGTCGATAGATTTTATGTATAAGATATGCTCATCATGAGTTCAGAGGGGTATATTTGCCAGGAGGAAGCATTGACCGCTGACTGGTTGCTCACATATAAAATACATTACATGTACTATATGTCAGGGACACACTGTGGCCGCTCTTTTTGGGGGTCATTGTGCTGATGCTGTAAAACACAGAAACATGTATTGTTTAACTATGCTGTTTAACAGTGCCCAAGCCATATAGAATAAATAGATATTACCTGTAGTGCTGATTAAATAACTCAATAGTAGAGTTGAGGGGACACCTGGATGTTTGGGTTCGACGGGTTCGTTCGAACTTCACAAAAAAGTTTGAGTTCGGGACCCGAACTTGACCCTGAACCCCATTAAAGTCAATGGGGACCCAAACTTTTAAGACTGTAAAAATGTCATGAAAATGGCTAGAAGGCTGCAAATAGCATCAAAATGTGGTTAAGAGCATGGCAAGTGCTCTGCAAACAAATGTGGATAGGGAAATGACTTAAAATAACATAAAATACATAAAAATAAAAATAAATAATCTTGATCTAAGAACTCTTAAGATGTCCTGTTATTAGAATGATTAATAAAAAAATATAGGGAATGTCACTGGGGTATTTTGGATTTGGAAACGTTAGACAGGTGAGGCCCTGCTGCCTCTTTGTTGACTCTAGATAACTTCTGCCTTATCGCACGTCCCTGTGACGTCCACAATCCATTTGGATATCTTCTCTATCAACTTTGAATGTTCTTTTCTGAGCCTACCATGTTGATCACGGTTATTGGCAAATCAGGGTTCCACGCCGCAGAGGGATCGTGAGAAAGGGATACCACATCCAAGAGAGGTCAATGGCTGCAATGTGATCGAGCTGAAATGTGGGAAAGGTTATTAAAGAAGAAGGATTGAATGAAAGGGCCAATTAAAGACACATTTTACAAATTTACTTCCCTGTCACCTATGCAGAGCAGGGGTTTTTCTTCGCCAGAAATGGGTAATGTCATCCACCAATGGAACAGATGATTTTTTAAAATTTCGGTCCCTGTCACCAATGCAGAGCAGGGGTTTATTCACGGTACAAAATTGTAAAATGTCATCCAAGAATGTAGGCCAAGTACCCAATTTGGAGACCCAGAAGTTGAAGGGGGCATACCCGTCATTCAGTACGTGTAGGCATGTGCACACATACTGCTCCAACATGGTGGTGAAATGCTGCCTCCTGCTAACATGTTTCATATCAGCTGGTGGTGCTGGTTGTTGTGGCGTGCTGACAAAGCTTTTTCACATTTCGGCCATGTTAACCCTGCCTTCTGAGATGCTGGTGGTGCCCCAGCTGCATTGGCGACCTCTTCCTCCTCCTCTGCCTTCGCCTTGTACTTCCACTGTGCCCCTGCTGTCAGGTGGGAATGCCACCAGCAACGCGTCTACCAGCGTGCTCTTGTACTCGTGCATCTTACGATCACGCTCCAGTGATGGAATTAAGGACGGTACGTTGTCCTTGTAACAGGGATCCAGCAGAGTAGCCACCCAGTAATCAGCACATTAGAATGTGGGCAAGTCGGCAGTCATTGCGGAGACACTGGAGCATGTAATCGCTCATGTGTGCCAGGCTTCCCAGAGGCAACGAAAAGCTATCCTCTGTGGGAGGTATATCGTCTGTGTCCTCTGCATCCCCCCAGCCACGCACCAGTGATGGCCATGAGCTGGTTTGGGTGCCACCCTGCTGTGAACACGGTTCCTCCTCCATCTCCTCCTCCTCCTCATCCTCCAGAACTGTGCCCTAGCTGGACAATTGTGTACCTGGTGTTTGTGCGTGCAGGAACCCACCCTCAGAGCCACTTGTGAATGACTGGCCGGAAACCCTATGAAATGATCCTTCTTCCTCCTCCTTCTCCTGTGCCACATCCTCTTCCATCATCGCCAGCAGCGTTTTGTCAATGAGGCATACAAGTGGGATAGTAAAGCTGAGAACAGCATTATCGTCACTGGCCATGTTGGTGGAGTACTCGAAACAGCACAACAAGGAACACAGGTCTTGCATGGAGGCCCAGTAATTGGTGGTGAAGTGGTGCTGTTCCGCAGAGCGACTCACCCGTGCGTGCTGCAGCTGAAACTCCACTATCGCCTGCTGCTGCTCGCACAGTTTGGCCAGTATGTGCAAGGTGGAGTTCCACCTTGTGGGCACGCTGCTTATGAGGCGGTGAGCTGGAAGGCCAAAGTTATGCTGCAGCGCTGACATAGCAGCTGCAGGATGAGAAGGCCGAAAGCGTCATTGGTGGTGAAGTGGTGCTGTTTCGCAGAGCGACTCACCCGTGCGTGCTGCAGCTGAAACTTCACTATCGCCTGCTGCTGCTCGCACAGTTTGGCCAGCATGCGCAAGGTGGAGTTCACCTTGTGGGCACACCGCATATGAGGTGGTGAGCTGGAAGGCCAAAGTTATGCTGCAGCGCTGACAGGCGAGCAGCTGCAGGGTGAGAAGGCTGAAAGCGGTCACAGACGCCCGCACTTTGTGCAGCAGCTTTGACATATCAGGGTAATTTTTAAGGAACCTCTGCACCACCAAATTCAGCACATGCGCCAGGCAAGGGATGTGCGTCAAACCGACTAGTCCCAAAGCTGCAACGAGATTTCACCCATTATTGCACACCACCAGGCCGGGCTTGAGGCTCACTGGCACCAACCTCTCATCTGTTGTTCAGGGTCAGTCTACATCTCCTGCGCGGTGTGGGGTTTGTCCCCCAAACAGATACGTTTTAAAACTGCCTGCTGTCGTTTACCCCTGGCTGTACTGAAGTTGGTGGTGAAGGTGTTACGCTGACCAGATGATGAGCCGGTAGAGGATGAGGAAGTGGAGTAGGAGGAGGAAGCAACAGGAGGCAAACTGAAGTGCCCTGCAATCCTCGGTGGTGGAAGGACATACGGCAAACTGCTATCCGCCTCAGGCCCAGCTTCCACTGCATTTACCCAGTGTGCTGTTAGGGAGATATAACATCCCTAACCGTGCTTACTGGTCCACAAATCCGTAGTTAGGTGGACCTTGCCACAGATGGCATTGCACAGTGCACACCTGATTTTTTCCCCCACTTGGTTGTGCAGGGAAGGGATGGCACGCCTGGAAAAGTAGTGACGGCTGGCATGACATACTATGGGACAGCCACCACCATTAGGCCTTTAAAACTATCCTTCTCCACCAGACGGAATGACAGCATTTCAAAGGACAGTAATTTTGAAATGCTGGCATTCAGGGCCAGGGATCGAGGGTGGGTAGGGGGGTACTTCCTCTTCTGCTCCAGTGTTTGTGAGATAGAGAGCTGAACACTTCTGTGGGACATTGTGGAGATGCTTGGTGACCCAGGTTGTGGTGTTGCTGCAGGTGCCACTGTCACTCCTGAGGTGGATGAAGAGGCCGAGACTGCAACAGAAGAGGAAGCAGGAGGAGCCAGAGACCTTTCTTGGTTTTTGAGGTGCCTACTCCACTGCAGCTCGTGCTTTGCACTTAGATGCCTGGTCATGCAGGTTGTGCTCAGGTTGAGAACGTTTATGCCTCGCTTCAGGCGCTGATTGCACAGCTTGCAAACCACTCGTGTCTTGTCATCAGCACATTGTCTGAAGAACTGCCACGCCAGGGAACTCCTTGGAGCTGGCTTTGGTGTGCTCGGGTTATTGCTGCGGTGGGCAGTAGCAGGTGTACTGTCTAGGGGACGGCCGCTCCGCTTTTGCACCCTGTTCCCTCTTCTGCTGCACTGGCGGCTCTATGCGACCACCGCCTCTTCCTCCGAACTACACAGGTCATTTGCATGACCTTGATTCCATGTGGGGTCGGGGACCTCATTGTCCTCCACATCATCTTCCACCCTGTCTTTACCCCTGCCCTCCTTGTCGGTCTGCACACTTTCGAAAGCCACAGCAGTTGGCACCTGTGTTTCGTCATCATCCAAGACGTGCTGCAATGGTCCTCCCATGTACTCATCTTGAAACATAAGTGGTTGGACATCGGTGCATCAATCTCTTCCACTTCTGGGGCAGGGCTAGGTGGATGGCCCTGGGAAACCCTGCTAGCATAGTCAGCAATAAGCAGAAGAGACTGCTGCATGACTTAGGGCTCAGACTGCTTGGCTGATTTGCAAGGGGGTGAGGTGAAAGACTGATGGACACCGGCTGCAGGTGCCAACTCTGATATTTCAGAGACTGGGTGAGAGACAATGCAAAGGAACTGGAGGCATTGTCAGCAACCCAATCTACTATCGCCTGTACTTGTTCTGGCCTCAAAATTTGTAGAGCCGCATTAGGCCTGACCAAATACCGCTAAAGGTTCTGTCGCCTACTCGCACATGAAGAAGGTGTTTCACTTGTGAGTGTAGCTGACATAAATCGACCACATCCTCTGCCTGCAACAGGAGCGCCACCAGCAGCACCCCGAGAGGGCCATGTCCCTTATTTGATGCTCTCCTCATATTTCTCAAATTTAGGATCTTGCCCAAAATGGCTGTTTTTTTAATAACAGAATAGAATAACAGTATCTAGCGCGTGTATCTCACACGTACAGATGCAGACAATGCCACAAATTAATTTTTTTGCCCAAAATGGCTGTTTTTTCAAAATTTCTGAATAGCACAGCAGTATCTAAAGCGTATATCTCACACGTACAGATGCAGACAACGCCTCAAATTAAGATTTTTGCCCAAAATGGGTGTTTTTTTTAAAAATACCAGAATATAACAGCAGTATGTAAAGGGTGTATCTCACAATGACAGATGAAGCAAAGGCTGCAAAATTAAGATTTTTGCCCTAAATGGGTGTTTTTTTTTAATAGCAGAATAGAACAACAATATCTAAAGCATTTATCTCACATGTACAGATGCAGACAAGGCCGGAAATTAAGATTTTGCACTAAATGGGTGTTTTTGTGTTTTTTTTTTATACCAGAAAAGCACAGCAGTATGTAAAGGGTGTATCTCACAATGACAGATGCAGCAAAGGCTGCAAAATCAAGATTTTTGCCCTAAATGCGTGTTGTTGTTTTTTTAATAGCAGAATAGAACAACAGTATCTAAAGTGTGTATCTCACACGTACAGATGCAGACAAGGCCAAAAATTAAGATTTTTTTTTGTGGGTTAGAGTCACAGAGAATATTTCCTGAAGTCCCGCCAAAGTTTCCAGAGGGCACTGAAGTTTCTGTCTCAGTGGCTTTCCCATGCAGACAATGGAATCAATTTTGTTAAACCAGTGATCAAGCGGGGGAAGGTGAGGGGTTAGCCAGTACCTGGGTATCAATAAGCGGGCCGCCGTCAATAGTTTTTTGAAACGTTTTAAGGGTAAGGAACTAGGGATGAGCGAACCCGAACTGTATAGTTTGGGTTCGTACCGAATTTTGGGGTGTCCGTGACACGAACCCGAACCCAGACATTTTCGTAAAAGTCCGGGTTCGGTGTTCGGTGTTCGTCGCTTTCTTGGCGCTTTTTGAAAGGTTGCAAAGCAGCCAATCAACAAGCGTCATACTACTTGCCCCAAGAGGCCGTCACAGCCATGCCTACTATTGGCATGGCTGTGATTGGCCAGTGCAGCATGTGACCCAGCCTCTATTTAAGCTGGAGTCACATAGCGCCGCCCGTCACTCTGCTCTGATCAGTATAGGGAGAGGTTGCAGCTGCGACGTTAGGGCGAGATTAGGCAGTGATTAACTCCTCCAAAAGACTTCATTCAGAGATCGATCTGCAGCGGTGGATGATTGAACTGCTGCTATTGAACTGCTCACTGTTTTTAGGCTGCCCAGAGTGCTTTTCAGTCACTTTTTTCTGTGGTGATCGGCGGCCATTTTGTGTCTTGTGGTGCGCCAGCACAAGCTGCCACCAAGTGCATTTAACCCTCAATAGTGTGGTTGTTTTTTGGCTAAATCCTACATCAGGGTCAAGCTGTCACACCAAGTGCATTTAGCCATCAATAGTCTGGTTATTTTTTGGCCATATACTACATCAAGGGCAAGCTGTCACCAAGTGCATTTAACCCTCAATGGTGTGGTTGTTTTTTGGCTAAATCCTACATCAGGGTCAAGCTGTCATACCAAGTGCATTTAACCATCAATAGTCTGGTTATTTTTTGGCCATATACTACATCAGGGGCAAGCTGTCACCAAGTGCATTTAACCCTCAATGGTGTGGTTGTTTTTTGGCTAAATCCTACATCAGGGTCAAGCTGTCACACCAAGTGCATTAAACCATCAATAGTCTGGTTATTTTTTGGCCATATACTACATCAGGGGCAAGCTGTCACCAAGTGCATTTAAACCTCAATGGTGTGGTTGTTTTTTGGCTAAATCCTAGATCAGGGTCAAGCTGTCACACCAAGTGCATTTAACCAGCAATAGTGTGGTTATTTTTTGGCCATATACTACATCAGGGGCAAGCTGTCACCAAGTGCATTTAACCCTCAATGGTGTGGTTGTTTTTTGGCTAAATCCTACATCAGGGTCAAGCTGTCACACCAAGTGCATTTAACCATCAATAGTCTGGTTATTTTTTGGCCATATACTACATCAGGGGCAAGCTGTCACCAAGTGCATTTAACCCTCAATAGTGTGGTTGGTCAAGCTGTCACACCAAGTGCATTTAACTATCAATAGTGTGGTTATTTTTTGGCCATATCCCAGTCTAATTCTGTCAGTAAACGTACACCTGTCACCCAGCGCCTAAATACTAGGCCTCAAATTTATATCCAGCTAAATCTGTCGTTACTGCTGTGGCTGGTCAAGTTATTTAGTGTCCGTCAAAGCACAGTTTTTGTTCTGGGTTGAAATACAATTCCCAATTTAGCAATTTCCTAATTTAGTGGTTTCTGCTGTATCAGGCCTACTTTAAATTTATCCCTAAAAGGGTATATTAGATTCAAGGTGCAGATAGGGTCATTCTCAATAAATCTGTCGTTACTGCTGTGGCTGGTCAAGTTATTTAGTGTTCGTCAAAGCACAGTTTTTGTTCTGGGTTGAAATACAATTCCCAATTTGGCAATTTCCTAATTTAGTGGTTTCTGCTGTATCAGAGCTACTGTAAATCTATCCCTAAAAGGGTATATAAGATTCAAGGTGCACATAGGGTCATTCTGAATAACTTCACACACACGCTAATGTGCATTTCCAAGTCTAATTCTGTCAGTAAACCTATACCTGTCACCCAGCGCCTAAATACTAGGCCTCAAATTTATATCCAGCTAAATCTGTCATTACTGCTGTGGCTGGTCAAGTTATTTAGTGTCCGTCAAAGCACAGTTTTTGTTCTGGGTTGAAATACAATTCCCAATTTATCAATTTCCTAATTTAGTGGTTTCTGCTGTATCAGAGCTACTTTAAATCTATCCCTAAAAGGGTATATAAGATTCAAGGTGCAGATAGGGTCATTCTCAATAACTTCACACACACGCTACTGTGCATATCCCAGTCTAATTCTGTCTGTAAACGTATACCTGTCACCCAGCGCCTAAATAATAGGCCTCAAATTTATAGTCATCCAAATCTGTGGTTATTGCTGTAGCTGGTCAAGTTATTTAGTGTCCGTCAAAGCACAGTTTTTGTTCTGGGTTGAAATACAATTCCCAATTTAGCAATTCTCTAAATTAGTGGTTTCTGCTGTATCAGGCCTACTTTAAATTTATCCCTAAAAGGGTATATTAGATTTAAGGTGCAGATAGGGTCATTCTCAATAACTTCACACACACGTTACTGTGCATATCCCAGTCTAATTCTGTCTGTAAACGTATACCTGTCACCCAGCGCCTAAATAATAGGCCTCAAATTTATAGTCATCCAAATCTGTCGTTATTGCTGTAGCTGGTCAAGTTATTTAGTGTCCGTCAAAGCACAGTTTTTGTTCTGGGTTGAAATACAATTCCCAATTTAGCAATTCTCTAAATTAGTGGTTTCTGCTGTATCAGGCCTACTTTAAATGTATCCCTAAAAGGGTATATTAGATTCAAGGCGCAGATAGGGTCATTCTCAATAACTTCACACACACGCTACTGTGCATATCCCAGTCTAATTCTGTCAGTAAACGTATACCTGTCACCCAGCGCCTAAATAATAGGCCTCAAATTTATAGTCATCCAAATCTGTCGTTATTGCTGTAGCTGGTCAAGTTATTTAGTGTCCGTCAAAGCACAGTTTTTGTTCTGGGTTGAAATACATTTCCCAATTTAGCAATTTCCTAATTTAGTGGTTTCTGCTGTATCAGAGCTACTTTAAATCGATCCCTAAAAGGGTATATAAGATTCAAGGTGCACATAGGGTCATTCTGAATTTCTTCACAAACACGCTACTGTGCATTTCCAAGTCTAATTCTGTCAGTAAACCTATTCCTGTCACCAAGCGCCTAAATAGTAGGCCTCAAATTTATATCCAGCTAAATCTGTCGTTACTGCTGTGGCTGGTCAAGTTATTTAGTGTCCGTCAAAGCACAGCTTTTGTTCTGGGTTGAAATAAAATTCCCAATTTAGCAATTCTCTAAATTAGTGGTTTCTGCTGTATCAGGCCTACTTTAAATTTATCCCTAAAAGGGTATATTAGATTCAAGGTGCAGATAGGGTCATTCTCAATAACTTCACACACACGCTACTGTGCATATCCCAGTCTAATTCTGTCTGTAAACGTATACCTGTCACCCAGCGCCTAAATAATAGGCCTCAAATTTATAGTCATCCAAATCTGTGGTTATTGCTGTAGCTGGTCAAGTTATTTAGTGTCCGTCAAAGCACAGTTTTTGTTCTAGGTTGAAATACAATTCCCAATTTAGCAATTCTCTAAATTAGTGGTTTCTGCTGTATCAGGCCTACTTTAAATTTATCCCTAAAAGGGTATATTAGATTCAAGGTGCAGATAGGGTCATTCTCAATAACTTCACACACACGCTACTGTGCATATCCCAGTCTAATTCTGTCTGTAAACCTATACCTTTCACCCAGCGCCTAAATAATAGGCCTCAAATTTATAGTCATCCAAATCTGTCGTTATTGCTGTAGCTGGTCAAGTTATTTAGTGTCCGTCAAAGCACAGTTTTTGTTCTGGGTTGAAATACAATTCCCAATTTAGCAATTCTCTAAATTAGTGGTTTCTGCTGTATCAGGCCTACTTTAAATGTATCCCTAAAAGGGTATATTAGATTCAAGGTGCAGATAGGGTCATTCTCAATAACTTCACACACACGCTACTGTGCATATCCCAGTCTAATTCTGTCTGTAAACGTATACCTGTCACCCAGCGCCTAAATAATAGGCCTCAAATTTATAGTCATCCAAATCTGTGGTTATTGCTGTAGCTGGTCAAGTTATTTAGTGTCCGTCAAAGCACAGTTTTTGTTCTGGGTTGAAATACAATTCCCAATTTAGCAATTCTCTAAATTAGTGGTTTCTGCTGTATCAGGCCTACTTTAAATTTATCCCTAAAAGGGTATATTAGATTCAAGGTGCAGATAGGGTCATTCTCAATAACTTCACACACACGCTACTGTGCATATCCCAGTCTAATTCTGTCTGTAAACCTATACCTTTCACCCAGCGCCTAAATAATAGGCCTCAAATTTATAGTCATCCAAATCTGTCGTTATTGCTGTAGCTGGTCAAGTTATTTAGTGTCCGTCAAAGCACAGTTTTTGTTCTGGGTTGAAATACAATTCCCAATTTAGCAATTCTCTAAATTAGTGGTTTCTGCTGTATCAGGCCTACTTTAAATGTATCCCTAAAAGGGTATATTAGATTCAAGGTGCAGATAGGGTCATTCTCAATAACTTCACACACACGCTACTGTGCATATCCCAGTCTAATTCTGTCTGTAAACGTATACCTGTCACCCAGCGCCTAAATAATAGGCCTCAAATTTATAGTCATCCAAATCTGTGGTTATTGCTGTAGCTGGTCAAGTTATTTAGTGTCCGTCAAAGCACAGTTTTTGTTCTGGGTTGAAATACAATTCCCAATTTAGCAATTCTCTAAATTAGTGGTTTCTGCTGTATCAGGCCTACTTTAAATTTATCCCTAAAAGGGTATATTAGATTCAAGGTGCAGATAGGGTCATTCTCAATAACTTCACACACACGCTACTGTGCATATCCCAGTCTAATTCTGTCTGTAAACGTATACCTGTCACCCAGCGCCTAAATAATAGGCCTCAAATTTATAGTCAGCTAAATCTGTGGTTATTGCTGTAGCTGGTCAAGTTATTTAGTGTCCGTCAAAGCACAGTTTTTGTTCTGGGTTGAAATAAAATTCCCAATTTAGCAATTCTCTAAATTAGTGGTTTCTGCTGTATCAGGCCTACTTTAAATTTATCCCTAAAAGGGTATATTAGATTCAAGGTGCAGATAGGGTCATTCTCAATAACTTCACACACACGCTACTGTGCATATCCCAGTCTAATTCTGTCTGTAAACGTATACCTGTCACCCAGCGCCTAAATAATAGGCCTCAAATTTATAGTCATCCAAATCTGTCGTTATTGCTGTAGCTGGTCAAGTTATTTAGTGTCCGTCAAAGCACAGTTTTTGTTCTCGGTTGAAATACAATTCCCAATTTAGCAATTCTCTAAATTAGTGGTTTCTGCTGTATCAGGCCTACTTTAAATTTATCCCTAAAAGGGTATATTAGATTCAAGGTGCAGATAGGGTCATTCTCAATAACTTCACACACACGCTACTGTGCATATCCCAGTCTAATTCTGTCTGTAAACGTATACCTGTCAGCCAGCGCCTAAATAATAGGCCTCAAATTTATAGTCAGCTAAATCTGTGGTTATTGCTGTAGCTGGTCAAGTTATTTAGTGTCCGTCAAAGCACAGTTTTTGTTCTGGGTTGAAATACAATTCCCAATTTAGCAATTCTCTAAATTAGTGGTTTCTGCTGTATCAGGCCTACTTTAAATGTATCCCTAAAAGGGTATATTTGATTCAAGGTGCAGATAGGGTCATTCTCAATAACTTCACACACACGCTACTGTGCATATCCCAGTCTAATTCTGTCAGTAAACGTATACCTGTCACCCAGCGCCTAAACAATAGGTCTCAAATTTATAGTCAGCTAAATCTGTGGTTACTGCTGTGCCTGTATTAGTGTAATACGGTACCTAAATAGATAGCCAGATATTGTTAGGTGTCTTTAAAAAAAGGCCTGAATTTGAATTCAATACATTGGGCCAAATAATATTTTTGTTGTTGTGGTGAACGATAACAATGAGGAAAACATCTAGTAAAGGACGCGGACATGGTCGTGGTGGTGTTAGTGGACCCTCTGGTGCTAGGAGAGGACGTGGCCGTTCTGCCACAGCCACACATCCTAGTGTACCTAATACCTCAGGTCCCAGAAGCCGCAATAATTTACAGCGATATTTGGTGGGGCCCAATGCCGTTCTAAGACTGGTAAGGCCTGAGCAGGTACAGGCATTAGTCAATTGGGTGGCCGACAGTGGATCCAGCACGTTCACATTATCTCCCACCTAGTCTTCTGCAGAAAGCGCACAGATGGCGCCTGAAGACCAAGCCCATCAGTCTGTCATATCACCCCCATGCATACCAGGGAAACTGTCTGAGCCTCAAGTTATGCAGCAGTCTCTTATGCTGTTTGAAGACTCCGCTGGCAGGGTTTCCCAAGGGCATCCACCTAGCCCTTCCCCAGCTGTGGAAGACATAGAATGCACTGACGCACAACCACTTATGTTTCCTGATGATGAGCACATGGGAATACCACCTCAGCATGTCTCTGATGATGACGAAACACAGGTGCCAACTGCTGCATTTTTCTGCAGTGTGCAGACTTAACAGGGGGTCATGGATCAAGACTGGGTGGAAGACGATGCAGGGGACGATGAGGTCCTAGACCCCACATGGAATGAAGGTCGTGCCACTGACTTTAAAAGTTTGGAGGCAGAGGGAGTGGTGAGACCGAGACAACAGCATAGCAAAAGAGGGAGCAGTGGGCAAAAGCAGAACACCCGCCGCCAAGAGACTCCGCCTGCTACTGACCGCCGCCATCTGGGACCGAGCACCCCAAAGGCAGCTTCATGGAGTTCCCTGGCATGGCACTTCTTCAAACAATGTGCTGACGACAAGACCCGAGTGGTTTGCACGCTGTGCCATCAGAGCCAGAAGCGAGGCATTTACGTTCTGAACCTTAGCACAACCTGCATGACCAGGCACCTGCATGCAAAGCATGAACTGCAATTGAGTAAGCACCTTAAAACCAAGGAAGTCACTCAGGCTCCCCCTGCTACCTCTTCTGCTGCTGCCGCCTCGGCCTCTTCTGCTGCTGCCGCCTTGGCCTCTTCTGCTGCTGCGCCTCGGCCTCTTCCTCCGCCTCTGGAGGAACGTTGGCACCTGCCGCCCAGCAAACAGGGGATGTACCACCAACACCACCACCTCCGTCACCAAGCATCTCAACCATGTCACACGGCAGCGTTCAGCTCTCCATCTCACAAACATTTGAGAGAAAGCGTAAATTCCCACCTAGCCACCCTCGATCCCTGGCCCTGAATGCCAGCATTTCTAAACTACTGGCCTATGAAATGCTGTCATTTAGGCTGGTGGACACAGACAGCTTCAAACAGCTCATGTCGCTTGCTGTCCTACAGTATGTTGTTCCCAGCCGGCACTACTTCTCCAAGAGAGCCGTGCCTTCCCTGCACAACCAAGTATCTGATAAAATCAAGTGTGCACTGCGCAACGCCATCTGTGGCAAGGTCCACCTAACCACAGATACGTGGACCAGTAAGCACGGCCAGGGACGCTATATCTCCCTAACTGCATACTGGGTAAATGTAGTGGCAGCTGGGCCCCAGGCGGAGAGCTGTTTGGCGCACGTCCTTCCGCCGCCAAGGATCGCAGGGCAACATTCTTTGACTCCTGTTGCCACCTCCTCCTACTCAGCTTCCTCCTCCTCTTCTTCCACCTGCTCATCCAGTCAGCCACACACCTTCACCACCAACTTCAGCACAGCCCGGGGTAAACGTCAGCAGGCCATTCTGAAACTCATATGTTTGGGGGACAGGCCCCACACCGCACAGGAGTTGTGGCGGGGTATAGAACAACAGACCGACGAGTGGTTGCTGCCGGTGAGCCTCAAGCCCGGCCTGGTGGTGTGCGATAATGGGCGAAATCTCGTTGCAGCTCTGGGACTAGCCGGTTTGACACACATCCCTTGCCTGGCGCATGTGCTGAATTTGGTGGTGCAGAAGTTCATTCACAACTACCCCGACATGTCAGAGCTGCTGCATAAAGTGCGGGCCGTCTGTTCGCGCTTCCGGCGTTCACATCCTGCCGCTGCTCGCCTGTCTGCGCTACAGCGTAACTTCGGCCTTCCCACTTACCGCCTCATATGCGACGTGCCCACCAGGTGGAACTCCACCTTGCACATGCTGGACAGACTGTGCGAGCAGCAGCAGGCCATAGTGGAGTTTCAGCTGCAGCACGCACGGGTCAGTCGCACTGCGGAACAGCACCACTTCACCACCAATGACTGGGCCTCCATGCGAGACCTGTGTGCCCTGTTGCGCTGTTTCGAGTACTCCACCAACATGGCCAGTGGCGATGACGCCGTTATCAGCGTTACAATACCACTTCTATGTCTCCTTGAGAAAACACTTAGGGTGATGATGGAAGAGGAGGTGGCCCAGGAGGAGGAGGAGGAGGAAGCACTTTCAGGCCAGTCACTTCGAAGTTTTTTGCAACAGCAGAGGCCAGGCACAAATGTGGCCAGCCAGGGCCCACTCCTGGAGGACGAGGAGGACGAGGATGAGGAGGAGGTGGAGGAGGATGAGGATGAAGCATGGTCACAGCGGGGTGGCACCCAACGCAGCTCGGGCCCATCACTGGTGCGTGGCTGGGGGGAAACGCAGGACGATGACGATACGCCTCCCACAGAGGACAGCTTGTCCTTACCCCATGGCAGCCTGGCACACGAGCGACTACATGCTGCAGTGCCTGCGCAACGACAGCAGAGTTGCCCACATTTTAACCTGTGCGGACTACTGGGTTGCCACCCTGCTGGATCCACGCTACAAAGACAATGTGCCCACCTTACTTCCTGCACTGGAGCGTGATAGGAAGATGCGCGAGTACAAGCGCACGTTGGTAGATGCGCTACTGAGAGCATTCCCAAATGTCACAGGGGAACAAGTGGAAGCCCAAGGCCAAGGCAGAGGAGGAGCAAGAGGTCGCCAAGGCAGCTGTGTCACGGCCAGCTCCTCTGAGGGCAGGGTTAGCATGGCAGAGATGTGGAAAAGTTTTGTCAACACACCACAGCTAACTGCACCACCACCTGATACGCAACGTGTTAGCAGGAGGCAACATTTCACTAACATGGTGGAACAGTACGTGTGCACACCCCTCCACGTACTGACTAATGGTTCGGCCCCATTCAACTTCTGGGTCTCTAAATTGTCCACGTGGCCAGAGCTAGCCTTTTATGCCTTGGAGGTGCTGGCCTGCCCGGCGGCCAGCGTTTTGTCTGAACGTGTATTCAGCACGGCAGGGGGCGTCATTACAGACAAACGCAGCCGCCTGTCTACAGCCAATGTGGACAAGCTGACGTTCATAAAAATGAACCAGGCATGGATCCCACAGGACCTGTCCATCCCTTGTGCAGATTAGACATTAACTACCTCCCCTTAACCATATATTATTGTACTCCAGGGCACTTCCTCATTCAATCCTATTTTTATTTTCATTTTACCATTATATTGCGAGGCAACCAAAAGTTGAATGAACCTCTCCTCTGTCTGGGTGCCGGGGCCTAAATATATGCCAATGGACTGTTCCAATGTTGGGTGATGTGAAGCCTGATTCTCTGCTATGACATGCAGACTGATTCTCTGCTGACATGAAGCCAGATTCTCTGTTACGGGACCTCTCTCCTCTGCCTGGGTGCCTGGGCCTAAATATATGACAATGGCCTGTTACAGTGGTGGCTGACGTGAAGCCTGATTCTCTGCTATGACATGCAGACTGATTCTCTGCTGACATGAAGCCAGATTCTCTGTTACGGGACCTATCTCCTCTGCCTGGGTGCCTGGGCCTAAATATATGCCAATGGACTGTTCCAATGTTGGGTGACGTGAAGCCTGATTCTCTGCTATGACATGCAGACTGATTCTCTGCTGACATGAAGCCAGATTCTCTGTTACGGGACCTCTCTCCTCTGCCTGGGTGCCTGGCCCTAAATATATGACAATGGACTGTTACAGTGGTGGCTGACGTGAAGCCTGATTCTCTGCTATGACATGCAGACTGATTCTCTGCTGACATGAAGCCAGATTCTCTGTTAAGGGACCTCTCTCCTCTGCCTGGGTGCCTGGGACTAAATATCTGACAATGGACTGTTGCAGTGGTAGGGTTCGGGTTCGGGACGAAGTTCGGGTCGGGTTCGGATCCCGAACCCGAACATTTCCGGGATGTTCGGCCGAACTTCTCGAACCCGAACATCCAGGTGTTCGCTCAACTCTATAAGGAACTAAGCAACTGAGAGTGAAGTCCCAAGAGAGCAAGTTTGGGACAAGGGTAAAAATGTGTTTTGCAAATTAAATTGCAATGCTTAAATATTTTGGACCACCATGATATGATTAGTGGGCAGGTCCACCAGATGTGATAAAACGTCCCTTTTCCAGAGTCACATATCCAGCATACGTCAGAACCCGAGGATGAGAAGCAACAATTTACCTCTGGGGTTCTGTACCATCTGGTAAGAATTTTATATCAGTTTTCCTGGATTCTGACGCATCTGGAGGAAAAATGGGTGTTTTTTTAATAGCAGAATAGAACAACAGTATCTAAAGCGTGTATCTCATATGTACAGATGCAGGCAAGGCCGGAAATAATTTTTTTTGCCCTAAATGGGTGTTTTTATTTATAGCAATATAGAACAACAGTATCTAAAGCATGTATCTCACAATGACAGATGAAGAAAATGCTGCAAAATTAAGATTTTTGCCCTAAATGGGTGTTTTTTTTTTTATAACAGAATAGAACAACAGTATTTAAAGCGTGTATCTAATACGTACAGATGCAGACAAGGCCAGAAATTTAGTTTTTTGCCCTAAATGGGTGTTTTTTTAATACCAGAGTAGCATAGTAGTATCTAAAACGTGTGTCTCCCAAGTACAGATGCAGACAAGGCCACAAATTAAGTATTTTGCACAAAATGGGTGTTTTTTTTAAAACCCAGAAAATTATAGAAGCATTTCAAGTATTTCAATCACAGATGCAGCAAAGGCTGCAATATTAAGAACTTTGCCCCAAAATGGGTGTTGTTTTAGTAACAGAATATGACAGCAGTATATAACGCTTGAATTTCACACGTACAGATGCAGCAAGGGCTGTAAAATTGAGTATTTTGACCAAAAAGGGTGTTTTTTAAAACCCAGAAATTTATAGCTCTATTTCTAGCTTAAATTGCACACTGACTAATGTGGCAGAGAGCCCAGATGGACGGTATTGCCAAAAGTGGGTGTTTTTTAAAACCCAGAAAATTATTGAAGTATTTCAAGCTTGTTTTAACAATCACAGATGAAGCAAACGCTGCAATTATAAGTACTTTGCCCAAAAAGGGTGTTTTTTTTTAATAACAGTATATGACAGCAGTATATAACACTTGAATTCCACACTGACAGATGAAGACAAGGCCGGAAATTAAGTATTTTGCCCAAAATGGGTGTTTTTATAATAACAGAATAGCACAGCAGTATCTAAAGCGTGTATCTCACACTGACAGATACAGACAAGGCTGCAAATTAAGTACTTTGCCCAAAATGGGTGTTTTTTTTTTACTAACAGAATATGACAGCAGTACATAACGCTTGAATTTCACATGTGCAGATGCAGCAAGCATTGTAAAATTGAGTATTTTTCCCAAAAAGGGTGTTTTTAACCGTACCAGTACGGCAAGTTGTCCTGGTACTTAAGGACACATGACGTACCAGTACGTCATGTATAGTTCCGATCACCGCCGCCTGGTGGGCGGTGATCGTAAACCCGGTGCCTGCTGAAATCATTGAGCAGGCACCTTGGCAAGATGCGCCGGGGGTCCTGTGACCCACCCATGTCGGCGATTGCAGCAAACCGCAGGTCAATTCAGACCTGCTGTTTGCTGCATTTCTGGGTTATTCAGGTCTCTGAGGACCCGATAACCCGGAACAGGATGGTGATCGGTGGTGTGATTTTACACCACCAATCACCATCCTGCGATCCTGAGAGGTGATGTGACATCACTTCTCAGGATCGCCTCTGATTGGTAGGTGGGCGGGCGGGAGATTCAAATCTTGGCAGCACTCCTCTCCTCCTCCTTTTGTGTCCGGGGAGCAGAGGAGAGTGGAGCGCTGCCTACACATCGTCGGATGTCAGCCAGCATCACTCCATCTGTGCTCCAGCAACCATCCTTGCCCCAGGACCCAATCTGGGCCCCAGCACCAACCATCTGATCAGCCAGGTAATTAGGGAAAACCTAGGGAAAGGTTGGGCTAGGCAGGGATATTAAAGAGAAAGTTAGTGGAAAAAAAAAGTTTGATTTGTGACCCTAGACCCCGCAGGGGTGCTGCCGCTTGCCAACCTGCCCCCCCCCCCCAACTTTTTTGGGGCGCAGGCAGTTTTTTTCTTTTATTTTTTGTGCGTACGCTGACTGTGGCCGGCACTCTTAGCGTCCGGCCACTGTTAGCGCATTTTTTGCCCTTTTTTAAGTTAGTTTTAGGGATAAGTCCGCGAACACCCGTGCCCCCTCACACACACACCAAATAAAGATTTACACGAACGCACATACACAAGGAGACACACACTCCCCTATGGCCCGCCGGATGTTCTCGGTCGAGGAGGCATACGCCCAGCTTGCCTCTGAGTCCAAGAGTCCCAGTGAGGACGAGGATGACCCCACTTTCCTGTTGTCATCCGCGTCCTCCTTATCATCTAGCGATGATGATGAGCCCCCAAGGCGGCGGAGACACCACCAGGCAGAGCAAGGGGACTGCCATGTTAGGGAACCTGTGGCCCACCCTAGTACGAGCAGCTCTGGGGCTCGTACTAGTTTTCCGACCCATTAGTTAAATCCTTCGGAGCCCCCTGCCGGTGAACTTGTCTGGTATACCCCAGAGAGATTTGAGCCTGTGATTCTTGATTGTGCAGGCCAACCAGGAATCCAGATTTCCACAGTGGGCTTCACTGAATATGACTTTTTTAGTAATTTTTTCAGTGACCAACTGGTAAATCTAATGGTGGAGCAGACGAACCTGTACACCCAACAGTTTGTTGCTCAACACCCGGGCTCCTTTTTGGCTAGGCCCAGTGGCTGGATGCCGGTCAGTGCATCTGAGATGAGGACATTTTGGGGCCTCGTGCTGCATATGGGCCTAGTCAAGAAACCAAGTGTCAGGCATTACTGGAGTGGGGACATCCTCTACCAGACCCCACTTTACAGTACGGCCATGACACACTCCCGGTTTGAGGCCATCCGGAAATGCCTGCATTATTCAGATAATGCAGCATGTACCCCCCGAGGTGATCCTGTACAAAATCAGGCTGGTCATCAATCACTTTGGGGCCAAATTTGTACGAGCCTACGTACCTGGAAGGGAGGTCGCGGTGGATGAGTCTCTCATTTCATTCTAGGGGAGACTCATTTTCCGCCAGTATGTTAACTCAAAGTGAGCGAGGTATGGCGTGAAGCTGTACAAACTTTGTGAGAGTACCTCAGGGTACGCTTACAAGTTTCGTGTGTACGAGGGGCGAGATTCCCGTATTCAACCTCCAGAATGTCCCCCCACTGTAGGTGTTAGCAGGAAACTTGTGTGGGACCTTATGCACCCACTGCTAGATAAGGGTTACCACCTGTACGCGGATAATTTTTATACTAGTATCCCCTTGTTCCAGTCCCTCGCCGCCAGATCCACGTCTGCTGCAGAAAAAAATACTGTGGAAATAGAGTAGCTGTGGAAAATGAAAGGTGGAATCTGATTGGTGGCCAACTGAGTTGGTTCTACCTTACTCAAGTTTGATAAATCTCCCCCGAAGTGTTTGAACCACTGGGTTGCTGGTCAAGACACGACCGCTAGATGACACTGTGAGCTCAAGCCTCTCGCTTCGACTTCTACTGCCACTCCCCTTTACTCGATTCGCTCAACACTAGACCTCAGATAAGACATAAAAAAAATTATAATAAACTTACCTTGCTTGCTCCGGACAGAGCGGTCACTCTGCAGATCCTTGGCTCACCGCTCACTTCACCACTTTTTCCGGGCCCGGTTCTGGACTGTGACCTGACATTACACAGTGTCAGGTTATAGTGTGCTCCTGCGTGCACTACATTCTGATGCTGTACGCAGCCAAGACACAGTGCAGAATGGAAGAAGACCAGGGAGGGTGAGTAGAGCCTCACTACTCGCTGCCCCTTCCCCCGGATGCTAATGACAGCTTCTATAATGGAAGTAGTCATTAGCATTCGGTCTTTAAGACACACGTCAATTTTTCCTCCACTTTTGGGGGAAAAATGTGCGTCTAAGGGCTCATGCCCTTATTGTGGCCCATGCCGCATTGCGGCCTGCATACAGGGTGTCCGCAATACACGGGCATCGACCGTGTGCACCCCACACCACGTATAGCAGACCCATTCACTTCAATGGGTCCCCAATCACGGAGATGCGGAACGGAAGCATGGATCGTAACTCCACGGAAGCACTACGGAATGCTTCTGTGGTGTTTCTGGCCGTGCCTCCACACCGCAAACAAAGTAGTACATGCACTACCTTTTTGCGTTGCGGACCGTCAGATGCGGCTGCCCCACGGTCGAGCCCGTGCATTGCGGACTGCAATTTGCGGTCTACAGCACGGACCCGGCCCGTGGGCATGAGCCCTTATAGTCCACAAAATGTGGTATCTCTGCTCTGAGAAACAGAAGGAGGTCCCAAGTAGTCACCTCCATGATGGAGCTGTGTTATTAATGCAATCCCTTTAAATGCTGGGATGCAATAGCTACACAATCACTTCTTTAACATGTTGACTTTTTTATAGAGAGAAATATAAAAGTCACAAAGAATGAAGACCTAATCCTTGTCTGTAGTTCTGAATGGTATACAAGGCTGGAGGAGTCCTATAAAAATATGCAAAAATGTTAGATTGTTGAAATTAACAAAGACCTGTTATTACTATGGACATTTATTTTTCAGTAAATCATTTTATTCCTCATGAAATATCAACTCTAGAGATGAGCGAATTTCTCAAAAATTTGATTTGGCCGGGTTCACCAAATTTTTCAAAAAGATTTTATTTGATCTGAATTTATTTGCTGCAAATTACATTAAAAAACTGCTATTTTTGGACTGCAGAGAGCTTTTAGAGGGGTGTAGATCACTGTGCCTTGCAGTAACACGCATAGGGAATCTGCTGTGGTAGTGAAATAATACTGTGAATCAATATGACATGCAGATGACAAGCGTCACTCTTAGAATCACTGCACACTACACTTATTTGGGCAGTCACGGGGCCAAAACTGACCAAAAAACTTAAGTATCAACTCAGCCTTACAGGTCGATGTTAGTGTCAAGAAGAAGCGCACTCCTTTTATATTGTCATCAGCTAATTACACATAGATGTCTACAGAACCTGTTCTATTAAAAGCTTATACAAGAAGAGTCCCCCTGACAGAGTGGAGAGGGTGTCAGCAGTAAGTTTGTGGTGACTGTCACTGATTAATTTGCCAATGACAGAGTCACCTTGCCACCGCCGAGTAGGTGAATTTCCTCCCAATAGTCCGCAAAGATTGACTGCTACCGCCGCTGAGTCCGTTAACCCCTGCACCACTACTTCCCGGGCAGGTAGGCTGCTGAGAAGCAGGTGGTCTACCCCGGGCACATTTGGCTCCCGACCTCCCACTGCTGCCACCCTGCTGACTCCCAGCCATGCTACTCAGCCGCTGCCTCACGGGCAAGCTGCCACCCTCTTCTCCTGAAGATGATGAAGCCCCTTCTGCACCCCGCTCCCAAGTGTGATCGGCTGCATACCATCGAGTAGTGTCTGCACGTCACTGATGTCCTCCTCAACGGTCTCTGGGTTGGAGCCTGTCCGCTCACAACACCACCTCCCATGCCACTCTCCTCTTCTGTATTTGCCTACCTAGCGGAGGAAGCCGTGGATGTCTCCTCCAGATCTTGGCTGTTCAGTAGTTGCTGACTATCCTCTAGTAGCTCTTCCTCGCTGTATAGTGGAGCTGAGCCCACAGCATACAATACTTCTGTGGCTGAGGGAACAGCAAAGGACAGAGGCAGGTTGAGGACAGGTGAGGGCACAGAGCCTGCTCCTGGGCGATGCCAACTGAAGGTTGTGTCTGACGAACCCACTGACTGTTGGCTAGGGGTGTCTGATGTCACTTAGAATGAAGTGGATGACAGAGTTAACCAATCAAGAACCACTGGGTTGCTGGTCAAGACACGACCGCTAGATGACACTGTGAGGTCAAGCCTCTCGCTTCGACTTCTACTGCCACTCCCCTTTACTCTGCTGCAACCTCTGCCTGTGCCAGAAACATTTAAGCCTCTGCCACTCCTCTGTGCATGGCCTGGCACTTCTCTGTCTGACATACTTTTATCTGAACTAAATAAATTAAAAGCAAATTAAAACACCCCTAAAAACGACAAATATATTTTTCTTTTTGCACTTTAATAGGCCACTAAACGCTTTTATTTCTGTACTGAAATAGGCTACTAAATGCTTTCACCACAAATAACTGCAACAGTGAAGTGCATATATATTTTTACTTTTGTACCGAAATAGGCCACTAAACGCTTTCAACACATATAACTGCAGAAGTGAACTGAGAATATATTTTTCTTTCTGTACTGAAATAGGTTACTAAACGCTTTTACCACAAATAACTGCACCAGTGAAATACATATATATATTTATTTCTGTATTGAAATAGGCCACAAATCGCTTTCAACACATGTAACTGCAGAAGTGAACTGAGAATATATTTTTAATTTTGTACTGAAATAGGCCACTAAACACTTTTACCACAAATTACTGCAATAGTGAACTGAGAATATATTTTTCTTTTTGTACTAAAATAGGCCATCAAACGCTCTTCAACATATCACTTGCACCCCAATAACAAGATCAAATTTCTGGAATGACAGAGCTGTATAATGGCTATTTGGATCCCTAAATAAACTTTCCCTGCACTTGTAAATCGCTTTTCTAGCACTGTCCCTAGCGCCTTCTGACATATTTCCCTGCTGTGAAATGATTCCTCCCTATCCTTTCCCTGCACTTATAAATCGTTTTTTCAGGTTTTTTTTTTTTCACAATGAGGTTTTTCCTATTGCTGTCCCTAGCGCCTTCTCACTTCTGTCCCTGCACTCAGAACGCTGGAAAATGTCTAAATCCAAGATGCCTGCCGTATTTATAGGGCTGTGACATCACAGGGCTAGCTGGCTGCTGATTGGCTGCATGCATGGCATTATGGGTCATCCCGCCTTACCAGAGTTCCTTGTTCCATGTCCTCACACGTGTAGCCGCCATTTTAGCCGCAATTTTAAGAATTTCTTACCACAAAGTGCAAGGAAAATCGCATTTGTTTAAAATCAAACTTTTCGATTCGCTCATCTCTAATCATCTCCCATGTCAGACCTCTATATCAGACCCCCATATCAAACCTGTATATCAGACCTCAATATCAAGTTCATTTCCTTATTTTTAGTCTCATGGGGGGGGGGCATCAGACAAAAAATTATGAAATGAACTTACCTCTCTAGTCGATACTACCACTCTGCACATCCAGCTGCTCTTCCTGCATTCTGCGCCCCCTTCTTCTCTGGGCTGCACTGTGACCTGATATCGCACAATGTCAGGTCATAGTGCGCGCACTATGTCCTAACGCTGTACACAGTCAGGGCACTGCAGTGCGGCACATGGAAAAAAACAGGGAGTGCAGCCAGCGCTTTCTGTGCCTACCGCAAACCAATAAGCATTTCCATAAGCCCTCATGCACACAAAAAAATTTTTTTTTCCGTTTCCGTTCCATTTTTTGCATTCCATATATGGTCCGTATATGGAACCATTCATTTCAATGGAGCCACAAAAAAACTGAAGGTATTCCGTATGCCTTCCATTTCTGTATTTCTGTTTTTCCATTCCGTTCAAAGATAGAACATGTCCTATTATTGTCCTCATAACGGACAAGTATAGTACTGTTCTATCAGAGGCCAGCTGTCCTGTTCCTCAAAAAATGAAAATCACATGGACCTAATCCGTGATTTTTGCGGATCTGTTTTTTGCAGACATGCAAAATACTAAAAAAGTCATACGGTCGTGTGCATGAGGCCTTATGGAAGAGCTCACTAGTATTCACTTTATAAGGCCTCTTGCACACAAACATTTTCTTTTTCCGTTTCCGTTCCGTTTTTTGCGTTCTGTATACAGACTGTATACGGAACCATTAATTTCAATTGATCCACAAAATAAATGGAAGGTACTCCGTATGCCTTCCATTTCCGTATTTCCATTTTTCCGTTCCGTTCAAAGATAGAACATGTCCTATTATTGTCCGCATAAGGGACAAGGATAGAAATGTTCTATCAGGGGCCAGCTGTTCCGCAAAAAACGGAATGTACACGGACGTCATCCTTTTTTTTTTCGGATCCGTTTTTAGCAGACCTCAAAATACTGAATAAGCCATACGGTTGGGTGCGAGAGGCCTAAGACACACTACCATTTTTTACTCCCTTTTGGGGGGAAAAGGTGCATCTAATAAAGCGAAAAATACAGTACTTCGATACACGAGATCCATATCTATTTAGAGAGGATGAATTTACTGATTAATAAAAAAATGTGGATTATAATGTGGGTTTTTTACTGGGAGCGGCCTATGGTACAAGTAATATGTGGTGATATTAGGCTGATATGTCATGTACATTTATCTATAAAATATTCTGTCACCATCATTATTATATGTGTTTTACATGATCATTTCATTGTCACACTGTAATAGAATATTCTTAACATATTAGTCTAAGGACCTCATGCTACATAGCTGTTTTTGGCCGGTGCCCGTGAATTTGCAGTCCACGATCCACCATGTGGCCACTGCATGCAAACGCTGACTCATTCACTTGAATGGGGTCTGTGGTCCGCATCTGTAGGTCTGCATCTCAAAAAAGTAGTGCATGCACTATGCTGTGCATAATTGGCCATGTGCATGAGGCCTAATTACCATATATAGCAGGGTGTCATATATAGAACAGAATAATGTGTTATCTATGGAAAGATGTCATATGTAACAGAGCTGAATTTGTCATATATACAGCAGCAGGTTATCATGTGTAGCAAAGTTGAATATGGCAAAGCTGAATCTACAAGCACATTCAGCTATGGTGCAGGCATTCCGTAGGAATTCATAGATTCTTAAGACTTAAAGGTGAGAACTGCAGCTCTCAGTATGTTCAGGATGTTATTATGGCCTATCAAGGTATATTATAGGGCGATTCAGCATTAGAGCTCCACCCCCTCATACTTACACGGTGATGACATCACACAGATGCTTTAGCTACACCTTTTCCTATGCCCTACTCAGCTGCATCCCTTGGTGCACTGGTGGCATGATCATAACATCACACAGGTCCTTCTACAACAATTTTCCTCTGCACTTTTGGAAAAATGCTACCCAAAAAAACCTTGAGAAATTCTAATTATGCTGAATTAGAAGTTGTTAAAAAAATGCAGGTTGAATTTAGATTCTAACTAATCGATTTGTTCATCTCCAGTAGGTAACATTTATAAAATACTCTATGGACCTGATTTACCAATGCTGCTTATTAATTAGACAATGAAAACTTAGTCCAGGCAATCACAAGACATATTTGGTGTATTTTGCATGAAGGTAGATATCTGGCTCCCCAATTTGTGATCTCAGAGTAGGCTTTCTTATTAAAATTATTTTGTGCAAAAAACTGGCGTATTTTATTAATCTCTGTTGCTATGGCCCCTTTTCTTGACTCTTTACAATAGTCTCTAGTGAGGCGCAAAAAGTATTAATACATTTGGGGCACATGGAAAGCTGGTACAATACTAATGGGGGTTGACATCAACATTTTCAATTCCGTTATAGCTTTCCGATATAACATGCTTATAACGGAAAATAACGGATGGAATCTTCTATGAAAAAAGTCCTGTCAATAGGACTTTCTTTTCCATCCAGGGTAAAGGAAACCAGACACATAACCGTTATTTGTGGCCATAGAACTGTATTATTGTGGATCAAAACGGAATGCCTATAAAGGTTTCCATTTTAAATTCCATCTATTCCATCCATTATTTTCCGTTATAGCTATAAGATATAATGGAATTGAAAATGCCAATGTGAACCCCCCCCCCCCCCCCAAATCTGCCCCTAATAATAATTATTGATCAGGGGATGCCCTTCTGATACTCCTGTATTTCACTATTCTGAAGTTCTTGGCATTTAGGTTCTGTTCAACCTGGGATTTCTCTTTAATGTTTTGTTATTTTTAGTACAAACATATGTATTAACTTCAATTAGCCCATATTCCATCAGGCTTCCATTGTCCGGGTAGAATTTGATTGCATAAGGATTGCTGCAGCTCCAGTGGGACGCCTCATTCCTCCACATAGGTTCTCTGTGTGTAACTTTGCTGTGTGCCGAGTCCTTAAAGTCAATTTGAAAGACAATTATAATGCAAATTACTACGGTCTTACCATATGGGATCAGTAATCCGACGGAATTGATAGTCCCAAGATATTAATAAGAAAATAAAGTACAGAGGAGATATCAGAGAATCTCTGCACACATCCCCCATGTTCAGTATAGTAGAGGTTAGAGCTTACATGGAAATATGCCTGCATAATGACTAAGTGTTCAGCAGAAATTGACAGAACTGCCAACAAATACACAAATACAGCAATACAAAATAAAAAACGTTCCCCAAGAAATACTTAAAATTCCCATATTTTCCTTTTTCATTTTACCACCAGAATACTTCCTAATTCCCCCATTAAAAACATACTTCCCACAACCCTTCCCCCAAAAATTCTAAAACAGTTGCAATTTCATTTTTTATTTTTTCCGAGGGTTCAATTTAATTAAGCTGCATATATAAGGTACGTGATTGCTGCATCAATATTGACATTTTAACACTCCTCTGGCTGATCCTGATGAATAGACCTCGCCTTGCTTGTGGTGCCCCATCCTACCACTGTTACTGTCTGCCTACCATCGCGATCTATATGGCTGTTGCGGCACTTTCCAACCATCACATTCTGTACAGCTGCTGCTTCCATCATGCCACTGCTGCCATCATGCCATTTTTGTGACTAGAGATGATCGAATTTATAAAAAGTTTGATTGGGCTGATTCACCGAATTTTCCCCAAAAATTTCAAAAAGCCGATTTTTGGGTAATTAGCAGGTGCAGTGACGGGGAGCAGCGATAGCACTACCCCTCGTCATTATACCCCTCAGATGCCGTGTTCATACATGATCGTGACATCTGAGTGTAAAAACAGTGTGAAATTAACATAAAAAAATAATTAAGTCATACTTGCTGTCTCCATTTGCTTGGAGCAAAATGTTGCGCGGCGCGAGATTACGTCATCATGCCGGCCGGCGTGGTGACGTCATACTGTATGTCACGACGCACGGGATTTCAGCCGAGATCTTCAATCAAGATGCAAATCATTAATGCAAAGCATCTGCCACCACTACCACTACTACTACTATTATTATTACTACTACTTATAGACAGCCTTGTATGTCCCATGCAATGCTGCTTCTGCTGCCAGTACTATTACAGCCTCATGCCAATATATTCTTACCCTTTCCACATCCACACTCACTGCTGCTGCTCCCAATTAAAAGGGAGAATTGTTTTAGTCTCGTCCCTCAAGCCACTTTTTTATTTTTTTTATTTTTTTTCATCCTATAACTGTGTGTCTGCCCATGATAAGGGACAATTTTTGGAAGCTTTGAAATATGAAAAACATAACACATGTGCGGCAGAGTGCGATATTAAACACGCTGTATGTTAATACTATCAAATGTGCGTTTACCTACAGCTATGTACCGTATATGCCGACCCCCAACTTTTCCATTTAAAATATAGGGTTTGGGCTATACTCGCCGTATAAGACTATCCCTCTTCCAACGCACACTAAATAAAAATTTTAAAACACCCGATTTGATTTCAATATGGTAATTTTAATTGAAATGCCCAGCCCTCCCTGTCTCAAAAACGATCTTCTCCAGTCTAGGGAATTGACCATGGCAGCCAGGACTTCAGTAGCATCCTGGCTGCCATGGCAACCGATCGGAGCCCAGCAATTACACTGGGTTAAATGCAGGGCCGGCTCCAGGTTCATGTGGGCCCTTGGGCGATAAATCCCAGTGGGCCCCCATGAGGCATTATTTTACATTGACATGTCCCCCTGTGGCTCCTACACGGTATAATGACCCCCAGTGGCCCCTATACAGTATAATGACTACTAGTGGCCCTTCACACAGTATAATGACTACTAGTGGCCCTTCACACAGTATAATGAACCCCCAATCCCCCCCCCCCTGTATTATGACCACCTGTGGCCCTGCATTCAGAATAATAACCCCCAGTCGCACCCATTCAGAATAATGACCCCCAGTAGCCCCCACTGGGGGAATACTGTATGGAGGGGGCTCTGGGGGTCATTATACTAAATGGGGGACACTGGGGGGTCATTATACTATGTAAAGGGCCCTCACAGTATAATGACCCCACAGTGACCCTCCATTCAGAATAATGACCCCCAATCGCCCCCACACTGGGGGTTATACTGTATGGAGGGGGCACGAGGGGTTATTATATTTAATGGGGGCTCTGGTGGTCATTATGCTAAGTGGAGGGTCAATGGGGATCATTATACTAAATGGGGGGCACTGGAAGTCATTATACTGTGTAAGGGGCCCTCACAGTGTGGTGAATGACCCCCCAGTGGCCCCCTCACATACCTATCATTGCTGGAGAGCAGGGGAGCTGGTCGGTCCTGTCATTCACTAACCGCAGCTCCCTGCGCTCCTTCTCTCCTCCGGCCCACTGCAGCAGTGAGCCAGGCCTGGAGGAGAGAAGGAGATGTGCAGTGATGTAGCTAGAACTGACAGGGCCCCACAGCAAATTTTAGTACGCCCCTCCCCCCCCCATCACGTTTTTCCTATCGGTTTGATGTATACAAATGTGCAGCACTCCACGTTTTTGTATCCTGCAGAGTCAAGTAAAAAATGCATACGTTAACGTATATGTTTTTTTACAATGGAACTGTATGGTGAACGGACGCCACTGTACGGCATCAGTCTGAGGCATCTGGTAACGCATATATTTTTGGTATACATTAAATGGATGGCACAAATGGGATGTGAACCCAGCCCCAGTGTCAGAATAAGCACCAGTACACAGCGGAGCAGCGTGGCGGAGAGGGGAGGCCGCCATGTACTGACAGAGCGCTGCCTGGTCCTGGTGGTCAGGGGTGAGGACTGTGTTTCCCAAGGATCATTTTCTACTGGGAAATACAGGGCCCAGTATAATACACTAGAATC
Organism: Bufo gargarizans; assembly: GCF_014858855.1. Classification (NCBI taxonomy): domain Eukaryota; kingdom Metazoa; phylum Chordata; class Amphibia; order Anura; family Bufonidae; genus Bufo; species Bufo gargarizans. The sequence goes on along the minus strand of NC_058080.1, from coordinate 89,459,248 downwards.
TATATACTATAAAGATATTAGCCCTACCCCCGAATAATAATACAATTAGGGGGTCATTTATTATATAGAAATACGTCTATGTTAGGCTACTTTCACACTAGCGTTCGGGGCTCCGCTTGTGAGTTCCGTTTGAAGGCTCTCACAAGCGGCCCCGAACGCATCCGTACTGCCCCAATGCATTCTGAGTGGACGCGGATCCGCTCAGAATGCATCAGTCTGGCAGCGTTTGTCCTCAGCTCCTCTCAGCAAGCGGACACCCGAACGCTGCTTGAAGCGTTCGGGTGTCCGCCTGGCCGTGCGGAGGCAAACGGATCCGTCCAGACTTACAATGTAAGTCAATGGGGACGGATCCGTTTGAAGTTGACACAATTTGGCTCAATTTTCAAATGGATCCGTCCCCCATTGACTTTCAATGTAAAGTCTTAACGGATCCGTTTGCATCATCATGCAAACGTATCCGTTCTGAACGGATGTAAGCGTTTGCATTATAGGTGCGGATCCGTCTGTGCAGATACCAGACGGATCCGCACCTAAACGCAGGTGTGAAAGTAGCCTTAGGCGTATTTCTGACACAGATTGTGGCACAAAGGTCCTTAGCACCACAATCTGTATCTTTTCCCGCTCATGCCAGGTCTAAAAAAGGATGGCGTGGGCAGGGAAGGGGATACAGTTATGGCCATGCATTTATTGGATACCACCGCCATATAGTGATAACACCGCCATACAATGATAAAACCACCATACAGTGACCGGATAAAAGGGTATAAGAGGGCACAGTACAGGGAATGACTACGGGCACTGCACAGGGTGTGGTAAGAGGGCAGAATGCAGGGTATAAGTGGGCACAGTACGGGGTGGGGGGCACAGTCACATGACCCTGTGACGTTAGAAGGTCCTTATGGTGAATGCGGTTCATACGCCACCATAATGAGAGGCAGAGGAGTGAGACAGGGGCCCTGGATGGACAGGAGGGGTGGACACAGCAAGTAGGTTGAAGGGGCTCTGAGGGGGATTCATACAAGAAGTAGGGGCAGGAGGTCTGTGCAGGGCAGCAACAGGAGATAGGAGGGTGAAACAGGAGCTCTGGATGCATGAGGGAGGAAAGGAGACAGCAGGGGCCCCATGAGGATAAGATAGGACAGGATATGGGGGGGGGGGCAGATGTGGGGGGGGGGGGCAGGTATCATGGAGGCAAACTGCTTAATGAAACAGTAATACAACTAAATAGAATGAAGCAGCAGCCGATCGGAGAGTCCCCCCCCTTCTGTCCCACAGACAAGAAACAGTCACAGTGCAGACTCACTCACAGCTCCAGCCCTCTGGTCTCTCTCCTCAGGCAGCATGTGTCCTGTGTAGAGGGGGCGTGTTCTGAGTCTCTGCAGCTCAGAGGGCCCCACCAAAGGGGTACTGCGTAACTGAAATGACAGCAGTGAGAGCTCCCATCTGTATTGATGGAAGTGCTCATAGCAGCTCAGTGGGCCCCCCCAGGAGCATTGGGCCCCGGCACTTGCCCGGGATGCCGGGTTATGACGCCGGCCCTGGTTAAATGAGTTACCCAGAATCTCATTGTTGTAATAAAAAACATACTGTACTTTTGTTAACCCCACCTGTGGTTTACCGGATTTTATAGATATGCAAATTTCCAGTACCTGTTGTGCCCAAGGGGCGTTCCCTCCGCCGTTTTGTGCCCAGCCGCGCCCCGAATCCTGGATCCCAGCGCTGCCACTCTCTTAATTTATTCACTGCACTTCGTTTTTTTTATCTTCTAAAGCTGCTCGTAATCTAGTGCATGCGCAGTTAGTTGGCGCTGACTCCTCTATTCCCTCCGACCTCACAGCAAGAATGAGCGAGTGCTCCAACCAACTGCGCATGCGCGAGATTACTAGTCATATCTACTGGAGCATTAGTTAAACCAAAGGGCATGACTATGTTCTCGAAGTGACCCTCGGGGGTATTGAAGGCCATTTTCTATTCATATCCTTCACTGATTCTGATCAGATTATAAGCTCCTCTTAATTCCAACTTAGAAAACACCTTGGCACCAACAATCTGATCAAATAGATCAGGAATCAAGGGACTGGGATAAGGATTACGGACAGTAATAAGATTCAGTTCCCTGAAATCTAGGCACAGTCTAAGGGATCCATCCTTCTTCTTTACGAAAAAGAAGCCAGCGGCCATAGGAGACTTAGATGGTCTAATATGTCCCTTTGCCAAACTCTCAGCAATATACTCCCGCACAGGTATTCTTTCGGGTTGAGAAAGATTATATAACTGAGATTTTGGCAATTTTGCTCCGGGGAGAAGATTGACCGGACAATCATACTCTCGGTGAGGGGGCAACTGCTGAGCTCCACTTCCGAGAATATGTTCTAAAAATCGGAAAGAAACGGAGGCAACACCTTAGTGGACACCCCCGAAATAGAGGCACTAAGACAGTTGTTAATACAAAATTCACTCCAATTATTGATTTGTCTTGTTTGTCAGTCAATGGTAGGGTTATGTTTTATCAACCATGGTAAACCCAGAACCATCGGAGCAGGCAAACCTTTCATAACAAAACAAGACATGAACGCAACATGAGAATCACCCGCCCTCAAATGAATATCCTGAACAATATGAGTTAGAAATCTTTGCGAGAGGGGAGGGGAATCTATAGCAAACACTCTTTTTACTTAATTTGCCAGTTTTAAAACTATAACTCTGAAGAAATTGAAAATCAAGATTAACCCCTGCGCCACTGTCAACAAATACTTTTAACTTAAAATTTCCAGAGTCTAGTGCCACCATGGCAGGCAGGAGGAATCAGGTACTGCGGGTAGGAAACATATATGCCTGCTCTGACTCCTCATTTACACTACCAAGAGTAAGGGAGTTATTTTTTTTCCTTTCAAGGAATCCCCTATTTGTTTTTCATTACCACTTCAAGGTTTAATAAAGGGGCACACATTAACGAAAGGACCTTCTTTACCATAGAAGTAACACAGTCTATTCAACTTCCTAAAATTCCTATTACCAGAGCAAGAAGTAACCTGACCCAATTGCATAGGCTCCTCTCCAGTCCCTAATTCAAGTGTCATAGTACCTCAAGGGACAGGAGGGACTGATTCCCAAACAGACAGCACTCCCTGCTCGAGGGAAACCTTGCACCTCTCACTAAGACATCTATCAATCCGTACGGCCAAAGACATGGCCACCTCTAAAGAATCAGGGCATATTTTAATCTCTCAGATATCCACTGACAGAACTGATTACGGAGTGCAGAATTATTCCACTCCAAGTCAGTCACCTATCTTCTAAATTCAGCACAATATGACTCAGCAGTACGTTCTCCCTGGCACAAGCTGCGCAACTTAGATTCAGCCATAGAGACCCGGTCTGGGTCATCATAAATCAGGCCAGGGCTCCGAAAAATTCATCCACCGACCGGAGGGACTGTGAACCGGTCGGCAGAGAAAAAGCCCAAGACTGAGCATCAACTTTTAGAAGAGAAATAATAATCCTTACTCTTTGCTTTTCGTCTCCAGTTGAAATCGGACACAGATGAAAATAGAATTTGAAGGACTCCCTGAACCGAACAAAGTTATCACTTCCCCTGGAAAACCTATCACAGAGAGCGACCTTAGGTTCCAGGCAGACCTGGTTTCCCCCCGGCGGCTCCAGACGCCAAAGTACTCTGACACTGTGCCATCGAATTGCGGAGGTCAGCTACCTCCAAAGACAATCCCTGCAAGCGATCAACCAAACCATCAATAGTTTCCATTTTGCAAACAGCAAGGGGGGGAAAAAAATTATGGTAGGTCGGGTTATAATGTTACGGTAGGTAAGATAAGGGAAGGAAACAGAACAAGGCAAAGCAAACAAAACAACTGACTAGGCCCCAAATGCTAGGGAACAAAGGGGTCACCTTCTAGCAATCCCTAAAACACTTTCCCTAAGCTGCTATGCCATGTGCATATCTGGATAGTAGATATGCACATGCCCACATACCTAGGACTATAACACACTGAACCAAACTCTCAGCTGTAGGGAAGAAGGAGCTAGCGTCACCCTAGAGGCCTAGTCAAAACAGACACCAAAGGAAAAAGGCAAAAGGACTTATCTTGAGATGTGTTGGAGCAGACGATCCACCAAACTACCAGAACTCACACAAGGCAGAACTATAACCGGCAAAGGCTATAGGGAGAGAGAGGAATAAATAGCCTCACCAATTACCTAAAGAACAGCAGCTGGGAGGAGGTGGGATTCAGCTAAAACCCACAACAAAAGAAACTGTCAGATCGAGTCACGTGCAGCAATTCTGACAGATCTCCTCAGAACACCCACAGGGCAGGGCGTGACAACAAGAGAGGAAGAGGAGGGGAGTTTAGAGGGTGAGACAGAGCAGCAGATAGTGGGTAGGAGGAGAAGCAAGCATAACTCGCAGTGCACAAGGGGCAAAAAGCAGAATGCAAATGTATCTGGAGCAAGCTGTCCACCATGCACGGTCGCATCTGGAGCTCCCAGGACTCCACAGTGTGGGCTTTTTTTAACGTTTCAGCTGCTGACAATAGTGTTGCCATCTGCAGTAGTGTTGAGCTCGAATATTCGAATAGTGAATATTAATCGCGAATATAGTAAGTTCGTAAATATTACAAATATAGTGCTATATATTGGTTGTATTGAATATTCTTCATTTTTTAACATCTGAAAACATGATTCCTCCCTGCTTCTTTCTTCTGGGTCAATAAGCCATTGGCCCACAAGCAACTTAAGCAGGGGGGAATCATGTTTTCATATGGAAAATAAAATGACCAATATTCAAAAAAACAAATACATAGCAATATACAGTAGTGTATATATTTGTTATTTAGAATTTTGGCATTATTTTTTTCCTATCTGTACAGTTGTTCGCATACTCCTCCCCGACAAGCGCCCCGTCACCATGGGAACTCCTGTGGGTTAGAAAATACCATCGGATCTGAGTTTTCCCTGAGATCGTGAAAACTCAGTTCCGATGGTATATTCTAACCCACAGGCGTTCCTATGGTTACAGGGACGCTTGTCGGGGAACAGTATGCCAAAGTGGAATAACAGTACACATTGGAAAAAGAAAAAACAAATATTCTAAATAACAAATTTATTCACTCTATTGCTATAACTTTGTCATTTAGAATATTACGAATATTCTAAAAGACGAAGTTAGAACAATATTATGAATATTCGTGAAATAAACATATAGACTGTAATTTAGCTAATATAGTGCTATAATCGTTTTTTTTTTGTCAATTATTTTTTTCCTCTTCTGAACTTCAGTTTTGGAAAATATGTACACTATAAAAAAAATTACTATAGCACTATATTAGCTAAATTACAGTCTATATGTGTATTTTACGAATATTCGTAATATTCTAAAAGACAAAGTTATAGCAATATAATGAATATTCGTAAAATAAACATATAGACTGTAATTTAGCTAATATAGTGCTATAGTAATTTTTTTAATAGTGTACATATTTTCCAAAACTGAAGTTCAGAAGAGGCAAAAAAAATTAGACAAAAAAAAAGAGATTATAGCACTATATTAGCTAAATTACAATCTATATGTGTATTTTACGAATATTCGTAAAATTGCTCTAACTTCGTCTTTTAGGCCTCTTTCACATGGGCGTCATATTTTTGGCCCGGATAAGAGGCGTGTGCGTTGCGGGAAAATGCACAATTTTTCTGCGCGAGTGCAAAACATTGTCATGCGTTTTGCACTCACGTGAGAAAAATTGTGCATGTTTGGTACCCAAACCTGAACTTCTTCACAGAAGTTAGGTCTTGGGATCGGTATTCTGTAGATTGTATTATTTTCCCTTATAACATGGTTATAAGGGAAAATAATAGCATTCTGAATACAGAATGCATAGTAAACTAGCGCTGGAAGGGTTAAAAAAAAGAAAAAATGATTTAACTCACCTTAGTCCACTTGATCGCGGCCCAGCATCTCTCCTTTGTTGAATAGGACCTGTGGTGAGCATTAAATACAGGTAAAGGACCTTTGATGACGTCACTCCAGTCATCACATGGTACGTCACCATGGTAAAAGATCATGTGACGTACCATGTGATGACCGGAGTGACGTCATCAAAGGTCCTGTAATTAATGCTCACCACAGGTCCTATTCAACAAAGGAGAGATGCCGGGCCGCGATCAAGTGGACTAAGGTGAGTTAAATCATTTTTTATTTTTTTTAATCCTTCCAGCGCTATTGTACTATGCATTCTGTATTCAGAATGCTATTATTTTCCCTTATAACCATGTTATAAGGGAAAATAATACAGTGAATAGACTGTCACCTAGAACCTATGCGTGAAAATCGCACCGCATCCGCACTTGCTTGCGGATGCTTGCGATTTTCACGCAACCCCATTCACTTCTATGGGGCCTGCATTGCATGGATTATCGCACCACAGCGCACAAAGAGGAGCATGCTGCGATTTTCACGCAACGCATAAGTGATGGGTGAAAATCACCGCTCATGTGAACAGCCCCATAGAAATGAATGGGTCAGGATTCAGTGCGGGTGCAATGCGTTCAACTCACGCATCGCACCCGCGCGGAATACTCACTCGTGTGAAAGGGGCCTTATACTGTCAAAAGAAAAATCGCAAAACGCGAATAATTAAATCGTATATTATTTGCGATAAAAAGAATAATGACGAATATTCAATTTCTACGAATATTCAATCGAATATTCGTGAAATATCGCACAATCGAATATGGCACCTCCCTCTCATCACTAATCTGCAGCCTGTGCAGTCTCGGTAAGCCCAACAATCACCTAGAAGGCACCTGGCCTCCCATCACCGAGCCCAGTGGGAGTAACACCGTCAGAACCCACAATGCCACACTTCTGGTGCTCCACGTCCTGCCTCTTCTCCTCTCTCCTCCCATTTGTCCTCCACTCCACCTTCCCCCGTGTCGTCGCCACGGTTATCTGGCAAAATGCAGGCTTCCGTGGCCCAAATGTTTAAACCTAAAAAGTTGATGATGCCGGATAACCCTCTTGCTCAACAGCTTACCGCTGGCTTGTCTGAACTGCTAGCCTGCCAACTACTGCCATATAAACTGGTGGACTCGGAGGCCTTTGTGCCTATTGGCACACCACAATGGAAGGTCCCCGGAAGAAAATATTTCTCCCAGAAGGGCATCCCAGAGCTATATGGCCACGTTCATCGGCAAGTGAATGTATCTTTGGCACACAGTGTCAGTGCCAAGATACATCTGACCACAGACACATGGACTAGCAAACATGGGCAGGGAAGGTACATAACTTTTAATGCCCGCTGGATGAACCTTCTGACGGCTGTCAAGCATGCAACCCGTGGCACCCGTGTGGATTTAGTGTTACCGCCACGGATTGCATGCAGGCCTGCCTCTTCTCCTCCTCCTACTCCATCCCCCGTGTCCTCCTCAGATGACTCCTCCTTTTCCACGCTACTGCCTCTTCTCTGCACCACCCAAGCTCCCCAGAACCTATTTGACGTGCCAGGTGAGACATTGCCATGATGTGCTGCGGCTGTTGTGCCTGGAAGTCAAGAGCCACACCACTCCTGCACTGCTTTCAGCTCTGTGGTCACAGGCCGATCAGTGGCTAACCCCGCTTAATTTGACAGTTGGTAAAGTGGTGTGTGACAACAGTGCCAATCTGTTGAGTGTGCTGAAACAGGGCAAAATGACACAAGTGCGTAACTTAGTCGTGCAGCGATTCGTTGCCAAATACCCTGCGGTCCAGGATGTCTTGCGGCAGGCCGGGAAAATCTCTGGCCATTTTAGAAGATCTTACACGGCCATGGTTCACCTTGCTGACGTTCAGCGGCAACACCACCTGCCCATCAGACGTCTGATTTGTGACAGCCCAACGCACTGGAACTCCACCTTGCATATGCTTAATAGACTGCTCCAGCAGCAATGTGCCATTAACGACTACCTGTATGAACTCTGCGGTGGGACACTTTCTGGGGAGCTTGTTTTCTCTTTACCGCGTCAGTGGCTGCTTATGCGCGATGCATGCAGACTTCTGTGGCCATTTGATGAGATCACCAAATTGGTCAGTTGCAGCCAGGGCGCCATCAGTGACATTATGCCTTATGCCTTCTTTCTGGTGCATGCATTGCATCGTTTCATTGATAAAGCCATCGAGGAGCAGGAGCTGAAAGATGAGGAAGTTTTCAATGATGAATGAATTCCCAGGGGTGGCTTCTTCATCTGAGACAAGTCAGCAGGAGTCTGAAGATGAGTCAGATGAGAGAGGTGCCTGGGGGAGGCATGAGGAGGAGGAGCAAGAAGAGCGGGCTTTAAACTTTTTGGGGATCCCTGGTGTTGTCCGTGGATGGGGGGAAGAGACATTCTCCTGGGTGATGATCAGGAGCCAGGGCGCTTCACCGCTTCCAATTTAGTGCAAATGGGGGCCTTCATGCTCCAGTGTTTGAAGAGTGACCTCCGTATAAAAAGCATAAAGGGCAAGGACCATGACTGGGTGGCAACATACTTAGACCCCTGGAACAAACACAAAATGGCAGACATGTTACCAGCATCACAGAGTTCTGTCAGAGTGCAGCATTTTCAGACATTGCTGCGAGAGATGCTGCATTCTGCTGTTGTAGGCCCTGTCAGAGGAATTTTCACCCACAGAGAAACAGTTACGGGTACCAATCCTACCACGCCTGCAAGAAGAGGGCGGTTTGAAGATGTGTTGGCCACTTCGGATATGAGATCATTCTTTCAATCAACCTATCGACAGCCGCTCTCGATATCCAGCCTCAGGGAACGCCTAGACCGACAGGTGTCCAACTACATTGGTTTATCGGCCGATGTGGTCGCTCTGAGAAGTGAGGAACCTCTGGACTACTGGGTGTGCATGTGCAGGATTGAAATGTGGCCAGAGATGGCACAATTTGCCATGGAACTCTTGGCTTGCTCCTCGTTGAGTGTCCTGTCCGAAAGGACGTTCAGCGCAGCAGGGGGGATCGTGACCGTTAAGCCCACTCACCTAGCTCACCACAGTATGGACTACCTCATATTTCTAAAAATGAATAAGGCATGGATCTCAGAGGAATTCAACACCTGTCATGACTATGTTTAATTGAATTTCCTCATGACAGCCCACACATATCGGCCACCACACAGAATAAAGAATTGTCCCTGTCTTATGTAAGTACAGCATAATAAAGGGCCTTTTCTGTCCGGTGAATGCCTAATGTTTGGGGCCTGTACTCCATTGACCTGCAGTAAAATTTGTATCCAATTATTGTCTAATATACCTTCAGCCACATAATCACTTGATCTTTTTTGTGTGGTGAATGCCTAATTGTTGGAGCCTCGGAAGAATTCAACACCTGTGACGCCCATGTGTTATCAAATTTCACCTATTATCATTTGGGGTTTATTCAAGAGGGGGGTTTTCGTTAGCCATGATTTTAATCCAATATTTAGTTATTTTAAACATATGTATTTGACATGTATTTGTACTGGCCTAAAGTAAAATTGTTATGCAATGACCGTCTAATATACCTCCAGTCACATAATCACTTGATCTTTTCTGTCCGGTGAATGCCTAATGTTTGGGGCCTGTACTCCACTGGCGTGCAGTAAAATTGATATCCAATGACCGCCTAATATACCTTCAGCCACATAATCACTTGATATTTTCTGTACGGTGAATGCCTAATGTTTGGGGCCTGTAGTCCAGTGGGCTACAGTAAAATTGTTATTCAGTTACCGCATAATGTACCTAGAGCCACATAATCACAATTTTTTTTATGTTGTGTGAATGCCTAATTTTTAGGGCCCATACTCCCATGGCCTAAAATAAAAAATTTCTAGGCTCAAGCACGGCACATTTTTTAGACTTTACCTTTAAGACACATAAAAATGGCCCCTGATTAAAATACATATTTTTTGTGGGAATTTTTGTCATTCATCCCCCTCTAGTATGTCACTGTCCATGTTGTGGGACTATTTGTGCACTTCTAGTAAGTATTTGGTGGCTGCAAATATGACCTGAAGGTTTTTCAGGTTCGTCTGCCATTAAAGTGAATAGGGACCGCAGCAAACTGTCAGTTTGCGAACATTTGATCGTGTTCGCGAATCGTTACGGCCGATGTATGTCCATCACTATATCTCACACCAAAATAAGTATATGTCACCAGCCGAACTAACAGTCAGATTAACTATATAAATTTCCCTGTCACATATGCAGTGCATGTGTATCTCACACCAAAAATGGGTATATGTCACCCATCAAACTAACAGACAGATTAACTATTATATTTTTGTGCCGTGGGTACAAAAATGGTGCATTGCACCCACAAAAATATCACAATAGGTCACCCACAGAATTAACAGCCAGATTTATTGTTATATTTCTGTGTCAGGCGTGCAAAGCTGGTGTATTGCACCCACAATTTTTTTATAGGTCACCCACAAAACAAATAGCTAGATTCCTAACACTTTCCCTCACTTCAGCTTCCTGCTTCCTGTCCCTGCACTACTCAGAGTTGATGGTTGGTGCTACACGTGATCAAGCTTATATATAGAGGCTGGGTCACATGATGCACCGGCCAATCAAACCCATGCCATTACTAGGAATGGCTGTGATAGCTTCTAAGTGCCCACAGCTTAAAAGCTTGTTGATTGGCAGCCCTGCAGCCTTTCAAACGCTTTATTAAATGCCGGAACACCGAACTCAAACTTTTTTGGCAAAATTCGGGTCCGGATACCTGAACTTGCAAAGTTTGGTACGGACCTGAGCTTTAATCTTAATATAAAGGGGCTGATACAATTGCGGGAGAAAGAGAGACTAGTGCAAATGTGTGTTTTTTCAACTATATATTTGCATTGTTTAAAGAGTTCTCTTTCTCATTATGCAGAACCTCTTGTATGCCAAGTTCCTGTGAGCAGTATTGTAGGCCAGGCGATGCCCCTTATGGGCTTCTGTGAAATATATTCAAATTAACTTTCCTAATGCAAGCAGATGTTGGACATGATAACTTGCACATATTTGTCCAAGAAATCAAGAGCAGAGTTGTCTAGCCTACAATAATCATCACTTATTTTAACTGGTCTCCATGATATAAATAGTACCCTCCCAGAAGTTCCCCCTAAGGCCTTTTAACTAGTAAAGCTGTTCTCATCTACTTTACTCTGCTGAAGGGTTTTTTGTCCTGAAAGTTCTAGTTGCAGATGTGAGACTGGCTAAGCTTTTTTCCTACCTTTGCTACATAAACAAAAACTGCAGGAAGACATCTCTGGCAATCAGCTGTGTAAAACTTATACCACACTCATATAGATCCAGTGCTCTCCTTACTTCCACTAGCTGTGCAGAAGCAAGTAGGTATACATATAGCTTCTGCTGTCCCAGTTCTCCTCATTGAGACAGCTCCATCCTATTCACCTGGGGATAGATAATCAATATAGCAAAATCAGACAATACCTTTGCTAATTTTATTGGATCAATTTCAGATGAACCAGAGGCACCTCCAAAGTACCATTCCACTAAAAGTGAGACAAGAGAATTACAATACTCCAGGAAGCTTATACCTCTCAATGAAACATGCAGGCTAGTTCACTTCCCAGAAGAACAAGAGAACCAAAATGTGTCCCTAAAAATTTTTTTGCCTTACTCAGTTGACTGGCCTTGTGGGGTACACATTGGGGTGCTCATTAGGGCGACCAAAAATATGCTTGAGTATTGCATGCCAGACGACTACTCTTTGTTTCAAGAAACAGTATATGCAAATAGCATATCTTTATTCTTATGGTATTAGATAGAATATCCCCTCTTTTTCTTTTTTTTTTTTTGCCAGGCAATCTAATTTGCATACATTTGGCTTTCTGGGAAATATATTCAAATTAACTTTTCTTCCCGAAAAAGAATGCTAATCTTTTCTCATGCCAGACAAATTAAGATATGTGATTTGCATATACTCTTCCTAGAAACTAAGTGGGTCATTAATTAAGACCAATGTTTTAATAAAGCCTCATGGCTGGCAGTGGATCCACCAAAGTAATAATGAGGCGCAGACGCTCCATAACTTCGGCGCATCCAGTGCCAGTCTAAATGTAAGCCAGCTTCCTAGCTGGCTTACATTTAGACCATTTTCTACGCCTAAACCAGATGTAGCAAATGATGAATGAGATGGGCCGGCAGGACCATCCCCTTCTCCACCCACACCACTCTTACAATTTAAGCCCTGGCGTCAGCCAGGAAAAGTTGCATATTGCGGTGCAACTAACCGTTGTGTAGCCATCTGCTCCTCAAATACACCTAATATAGGCGTATTTCAGTATAATAAATTACTCCCTAAGAGTTGTGTAACCATCATATGGGTGTCAGCTGAGGGCCATGTTAGGCGCTGGTCAATGTGGAGCTTGATTATGTGTTTTGATTACTTTTGGTGATTGTTACTATATGTATATCTTTGTCATAGTTTAGTAAACTCTTTATGCACCTAAGTCATGTTAAAGAGAACCTTTCACCTGTATTGACATTGCAATGTTAATACCTGGTACTGGAGTGCATATTTTCCAGATGTCATATCATTAACATTTTTTAATCAGATATGCTCCTCTGTTGAGGCACTGTGTCCCCAATTCTGTTTTGGTGCCCTGTAAGCTAATCAATAGCAATGGTAAAGGGAGAAGAGACAGCCACATTTCTCAGTGGGCATCTCCTACTCTCTGGCTGTGAGCTGCCCAATCTTGGCGGACCATGTCACAGGCTGGGAGAAGGGGAGCTGTTCCCCCCCGCCCCTAGTGGCTGTGATGCAGTGATTGGACAACTCACAGACAGAGAGAAGGAGACCCTCTCTGAGAAACACAGCCATCTCTGCCTCCCTGTACCGATGCCTACTGATTAGCATACAGGGCGGCAAAGGAGAACAGGTTGCACAGCGTCAGAATGGATTAGGGTATCAGTAAGAAAAAATAAATGCAATATGATATCTAGTAAACATGCCCTACAATGCCAGGTATTTATATTGTCAGAATACTTGAAAGGTCCTCTTTAAGTCTATTTTTTCCTGAATCTCAGATCTCATTATAATACAATCATGGAAATATGAGTCTGTAAACTTAAACACAAATTTGTAGTACTGGGAGGGGCTGGAGACGATCCAGCGGTCATGGTCCATATCGGAACCAATGACAACGTTTTCAGGGATTTAGGTCAAAAGCTTAGGGCAAGGACCTCAAAGGTAGCATTTTCCGAAATACTGCCTGTACCACGAGCCACACAAGAAAGGCAGCGGGAGATTAGGGAGATTAACAAGTGTCTCAAGAACTGGTGTAGGAAAGAGGGGTTTGGGTTCCTGGAGAACTGGGCCGACTTCTCTATCGGCTACAGGCTCTATTGTAGGGAAGGGCTGTACCTCAATGGGGAAGGGGCAGCTGTGCTGGGGAGAAAGATGGCTATAAGGTTGGAGGAGTGTTTAAACTAGGGACTGGGCGGGAGGGAAATTACATTATAGGAGGGGAAGATAGGGCAGATAGAGACCGGGGGCAAGGTAGTGGGACTGGGGGAGGAATGGAAGGAGGGACTAGAACAGTTCAGAAGGAAAGGTGTAGGGTAAAAAATATACATAAACCTCTTAAATGTATGCATACTAATGCCAGAAGCCTGACTAATAAAACATGGCTGGATGATAGCTATGACTGGGCAGTTAATGTACAAGGTTACAGTCTGTTTAGAAAAGATCATCAAAACCGGAGAGGGGGAGAGGTTTGCCTTTATGTAAAGTCTTGTCTAAAGCCCACACTCCGTGAAGATATAAGTGAGGGACATGAACATGTGGAGTCAATGTGGGTAGAGATACATGGAGCTAAAAGCAACAATAAATTACTAAAAGGAGTTTACTATAAACCACCTAATATACCAGAGTCCACAGAAAATCAACTACTAAACGAGATAGATGAGGCGGCAAATCATAATGAGGTGGTTATTATGGGGGACTTCAACTACCCAGATATAGACTGGGAAACTGAAACTTGCATATCTCATAAAGGAAACAGGTTATTGGCAATAACTAAAGACAATTACCTCTCCCAACTGGTTCTGGACCAGACTAGAGGGACGGTTATACTGGACTTAGTATTAACCAATAGGCCTAAGAGAACAACAGACATGCAGGTTGGGAGCCACCTGGGAAATAGTGACCATAAAGTAATAACCTTCCAATTATCATTCATAAGAGTGTTTCTACAGGAGGAACAAAAATACCAAACTTTAAAAAAGCAAAATTCAGCCAACTAAGAGAGGCCATAGGCCTAACTAACTGGGACAAAGTCCTCAAAAATAAAAAAATACAGCCACAAATTGAGATATCTTTAAAAGCATTCTAAAATTTCATTGTGAGAGGTACATACTGTATGGGAATAGAAAGTTAAGAAACAAAAAAAAAACAATGTGGATAAATATAACTGTAAAGAAAGCAATAAATGACAAAATGAAAAACATATAAATCACTAAAACAGGAGGATAACACGGAAACACTGAAAAACTATAAGGAAAAAAATAGAATATGTAAAAAACTGAAAAAAGCAGCCAAACTAGAGACCGAGTGATTAATTGCCAAAGAGAGTAAAACTAACCCTAAAATGTTCTTCAATTATATAAATGTTAAAAAGTATAAATCTGAAGGTGTCGGCCCTTTAAAGAGTAATGAGGGGGGAGTCGCAGAGAGCAACGAGGAGAAAGCAAAGCTGTTAAATATTTTTTTCTCCAATGTATTCACTGCGGAAAATAAACTGTCAGATGACACGCAGAACGTAAAAATAAATTCCCCATTAAAAGTGTCCTGTCTGACCCAGGAAGAAGTACCTCAGCAACTTAAAAAGATTAAAATAGACAAATCGCCAGGACCGGATGGCATACACCCCCGTATCCTAAGGGAATTAAGTAATGTCATAGCCAGACCCTTATTTCTGATATTTGCGGTCTCTATACTGACAGGGAATGTCCCACTGGATTGGCGCATGGCAAATGTGGTGGCAATATGCAAAAATGGTCCAAAAAGAGAGCCTGGAAACTATAGGCCGGTAAGTTTAACATCAGTTGTGGGTAAACTGTTTGATGGTTTTCTGAGAGATGCTATCTTAGAGCATCTCAACGGAAATAGGCAAATAACGCCATATCAGCATGGCTTCGTGAGGGATCGGCTAGCCAAACTAATTTTATCAGTTTCTATGAGGAGGTAAGTTCTAGACTTGACAGCGGCGAATCAATGGATGTTGTATATCAGGACTTCTCCAAAGCATTTGACACTGTACCACATAAAAGGTTAGTATATAAAATGAGAATGCTCCGACTGGGAGAAAACGTCTGTATGTGGGTAAGTAACTGGCTCAATGATAGAAAACAAAGGGTGGTTATTAACGGTACACCCTCAGATTGGGTCACTGTCACTAGTGGCATACCTCAGGGGTTAGTATTGGGCCCTATTATCTTCAATATATTTATTAATGATCTTGTAGAAGGCTTGCATAGTAAAGTATCAATTTTTGCAGATGACACTAAACTGTGTAAAGTAATTTACACGGAAGAGGACAGTATACTACTACAGAGCGATCTGGACAGATTGGAGGCTTGGGCAGTTAAGTGGCAGATGAGGTTTAACACTGATAAATGTAAAGTTATGCACATGGGAAGGAATAATGCAACTCACCCGTACATACTAAATGGTAAAACACTTGGTAACACTGACATAGAAAAGGATCTAGGAATTTTAATAAACAGCAAACTAAGCTGCAAAATCCAGTGTCAGGCAGCTGCTGCCAAGGCCAATAAGATAATGGGTTGCATCAAAAGGGGCATAGATGCCCGTGATAAGAACATAGTCCTATAATTTTACAAATTGCTAGTCAGACCACACATGGAGTCCTGTGTACAGTTCTGGGCTTCTGTAAACAAGGCAGACATAGCAGAGCTGGAGAGGGCCCAGAGGAGGGCAACTAAAGTAATAACTGGAATGGGGCAACTACAGTACCCAGAAATATTATCAACATTAGGGTTATTCACTTTAGAAAAAAGACGACTGAGGGGATATCTAATTACTATGTATACATTTATTAGGGGTCAGTACAGAGATCTATCCCATCATCTATTTATCCCCAGGACTGTGATTGTGACAAGGGGACATCCTCTGCGTCTGGAGGAAAGAAGGTTTGTACACAAACATAGAAGAGGATTCTTTACGGTAAGAGCAGTGAGGCTATGGAACTCTCTGCCTGAGGAGGTGGTGATGGTGAGTACAATAAAGGAATTTAAGAGGGGCATCGATGTATTTCTGGAGTGTAATAATATTATAGTCTATAGCTACTAGAGGAGAGGGGTCGTTGATCCAGGGAGTTAGTCTGATTGCCTGAGTCGGGAAGGAATTTTTTATTCCCCTAAAGTGGGGAAAATTGGCTTCTACCTCACATTTTTTATTTTATTTTTTGGCTTTGGCTTCCTCTGGATCAACTGGATAACAGGCCGAACTGAATGGACAAATGTCCTTTTTTCGGCCTTATGTACTATGTTACTATGTTTTTCTGTAAATCGAGATGGCACTCATGAGACATACCTCTATGTGTTATTCTGTACACATCAAGCTTTACTTAAGGTGCATTTACACAACCATAGTTCTGGGTCTGCACCCTTTCCGCAAAATGATCCAAACCCATTTATTTAAATGGGGCCGCAAAAAGATGCAGATGTGCCAGCCCGGTATCCATGTTTTTCCGAACACATACAGTCGTGTGAATATATCCTTATATGCATGTCTAGCAGCTGTTTGTATGAAGAAGGAAAAGGCCAATATTTTTAGAAATAGCTGCATTTTTCCACGACTCAATCCGAAGTGGACGTACTATGACTAGTGTATTTGTTTCAGTACTAAATGTCCATCCCCTCTGCTCTTTACTCTTATTTATAGAATAATTCAAGTATGCCAAGTGGATGTTATTATCCCTCTGTACATACAGAATAAGGGTAATTGCATTTTATTATGTGGAATCAAAACTAAAGCTATTTTGATCGGCTATTGTACAGTGAAATTAAAGGGAAAATTTCAGGGAGAAGAAGTAAAACTTATTTAGTAATTCGTTTAGCTGCCTGTAGATTTTCCTTGCACTGAAAATTTCTCCTTGTTTTAGAGTAAATCGTTTTTATTGGCATTTTCAATGATTGGCGATTCAAGCCATGGATCGCAAAGATAGAAAGCATAACAATGTGCGCCTACGCAGTAGGCTATACAGTAGGACAATGGTCTGTAACAATAAGACCGTAACATCAAAAAGGTAAAGGGGGAGGGAAAAAGGGAGGGAATAGGGGGAAGGTAGGGTAGGCCCTGTCACAAGTCATCATAATTCACAAGCCATCACGTTTCAGGGGATCCAAGCGATGCTACACCCCAATCCCATCCAGAATCGGGGAACTCCCCTCATCTCAGGGGGTGTAATGTGAGTTATTGAGCCATGAACTCCAAGTAAGAAGCCTAGATTTCAGAGGAATAATAGTGGAAGGCACTAGGCATTCATACCTGCACGATTTGTTAACTTCTAATATAACCTCTGCTACACTAGGCGAGACAATTTGTTTCCAATAACGTGTAATGATCAATTTAGCACTGAGCAGGATGTGTCCCACTAAGTTCCTGTGTTTCAGTGGAAGATTATGGATACCCAGGAACAAGAGGGCCAGTTTAGGGCAAGGATCTACAACCCGAGAGGTGAACCCAGTGATCAGGTCAAAAACACTGCGCCAGAATTGAGAGATTACAGGGCATGCCCATAAGATATGGAGTAAAGTGCCTCTGGCCCGCATTCCCTCCAACAGTTGGGGGAAGAGGAAGGGTAGATTCTGCTCAGCCTCTGTGGAGTGAAGTACCAGTGCAAGAGGGTCTTCAGCCCTGCTTCATAGTGGGAGACACATTTGAAGTTGAAGACTAGAAATCTGATAGCCCGAACCCACTACTCATCTAGAAAAGTTTTCCCCAGTTCTGTTTCCCATTTCCTGATGGGCAATGTTTTTACAAAGGAGGTTTTCTCCCCCAAAACATCATACACATATCGCGTAGTGTGTTTTTTAAAAAGGAATGGGTGCTGGAACAGTCTCCACATATCTGAGTTAATTGAGGGTGGACTTTGTTGAATCTTAGCAATGAAATGTCTGATTCTAAGAAAGTTGTAAAATTCCGTATGCGGCAATGCAAACAAGCGATGGAGAGAATCAAAGGGGAGTAGACGGTCATCTGACATAATCTGGGAGATCAAGGTGATCCCTCTCTTACGCCAGACCATCAAATTAAAGTCAGGAATGGTGAGCTCCAGTGTTCCTAAAGTGGCCTGTGTAAGAAGGGTGGCCACCGTGTCTTTCTGCATCTTGTGGACAGAAGACCACAGGCTACTAACTAGTCTTATCGTCAGTAAGTCTCCACGTGGCTGGGATGGGTTCCACAACAAATGGATCAGGTAGTCCTTCAATGAGGCGCGTTTCATGGTGTGTTGCTCAATCTGGATCCAGGCCTTCTTGTCATCTGGAGTCCACCATTCCCGGGCAAAAGAGAGTGCTATTGCTTGAAAATAATCCCTAATGTCTGGAAGGCCTAACCCGCCAACTTGCTTTTTCTTGGATAATATTGTACTTGCTATTCTAGGTTTGGTCGTACCCCAAATGTATTTACCCAGGATGGACTGTGCTTTTTTTTAAAAAGTCATAGGGACTGGGACTGGGAGGGCACGAAAAATATATATGAACTTGGGCAGGGTCATCATTTGGAATGACGCCACTCTACCCACCCAGGATAAAGCTTTCATAGAGAAACTGCTAAGGTCTCTCTGCATAGTATCTAAAAGGGGAGGTAGTTTCTACTATAAAGCAAGGAGCAAGGAGAGGTAATCTTGACACCTAAATAAGGGATCTCCGAAGTTTGCCAGTCTAAGTCATGGGAGGATTTCAATGAGGCAATGTCAGCTAGTGGGATATTGATAGGTAAAGCTTGAGACTGGGCACTATTTATTTTATAGTAGGAAAGAGACCCATATTGTGAGATAATAGAAAGGGTGGCGTCCAGCGAGTTACCGGGATTGGTTAACGTAAGTATAATATCATCCGCATAGAGTGTGATCTTATGGGATCTACTCCCTACTTCCATTCCGGTTATTGAAGGCGAATTTCTTATGGACTGTGCCAGGGGTTCCAACGCCAGGATAAACAATAGGGGAGATAAGGGGCAGCCCTGCCTGGATCCATTGGTGATGGCAAACGGATCCGACACCACACATTTAACCCAGACCCTCGCGGATGGAGAGGAGTATGAGCTATTGATAGTCTGCAATATCGGCCCCGAAAAGCCTGGCGGAGAGCAGAGAACGTGTAGTCCCAATGCAGGCGGTCGAATCCCTTTTCCGCATCCAGTGTGATCGCAAACATTGGGAGGTTACGTAATTCGGCATAATTAAACAAGTCAACAATCCGTCTAGTATTATCAGACGCCAGCCTGCCGGTCACAAATCCTGTTTGGTCGGGATGGATCAGGGAGGGGAGGAGTGGGGCACTCCTCCCCTCCCTGATCCATCCCGACCAAACAGGATTTGTGACCGGCAGGCTGGCGTCTGATAATACTAGACGGATTGTTGACTTGTTTAATTATGCCGAATTACGTAACCTCCCAATGTTTGCGATCACACTGGATGCGGAAAAGGGATTCGACCGCCTGCATTGGGACTACACGTTCTCTGCTCTCCGCCAGGCTTTTCGGGGCCGATATTGCAGACTATCAATAGCTTATACTCCTCTCCATCCGCGAGGGTCTGGGTTAAATGTGTGGTGTCGGATCCGTTTGCCATCACCAATGGATCCAGGCAGGGCTGCCCCTTATCTCCCCTATTGTTTATCCTGGCGTTGGAACCCCTGGCACAGTCCATAAGAAATTCGCCTTCAATAACCGGAATGGAAGTAGGGAGTAGATCCCATAAGATCACACTCTATGCGGATGATATTATAATTACGTTAACCAATCCCGGTCTGTTGGCAATAAGTTTGGCAAAGATTTTTATGTCCAAGTTAAGCAGCGAGATAGGGCGAAAATTCTGGGGCACATCAGGGGCTTTGCCAGGTTTCGGGATGGTGACTATGAGAGCCTCCAACATATCCGGGGGGAAGAGATGACCTTCCTGTACTAACTGAAACATGTCAATCATGTAGGGAGCAATAATACCCTGGAAGTGTCGGAAATACTCATTAGAGAGTCCATCAGGACCTGGGGACTTACCCAACTGGAGTGATCCGATAACCTTGTTAATTTCAACAAGCGAAAATGGAGCGTTAAGGGATTGCAGTTGTGACTGAGAGAGAGCAGGGAGAGACGCTTGAGTGAGGAAGCTCTCCACCGAGGTAGAGTAATCACCAGGGAGAGGGACAGTCTCCTTCAAGTTGTAGAGCGACTGATAATACAGTTTGAATTGGTTGGCGATTTCCCGGGGGTCCATCAGTTTTGCTTTATTCTCGGGGTGCACCAGATGGGGGATTTTTGATTTTGACTGCTGGGATTTTAGTTGTTGAGCTAAGAGTCTGCCAGCTTTGTTGCCTTGAGAATAGTATTTAGAACGAAGCCGTAGGAGGGATTTGTGATAGTTTTGGAGGAGTAAGCTGCTAAGCTTGTTTCGTGCTTCTCTAAGCTCGGTGGAGCATTGATAGGTTGGAGCTGACTTATTGGTTGCTTCCAATCTAGCAATGTCATCCAATGTCTGAGTAATGTCACGTTCTCTGAGCCTCCTCACAACAGAGTTCAGTTTGATTAGAGAGCCTCACATATAGGCTTTGTGGGCCTGCCACAAGATAAATTTATCAGAAACGGAACCTTTGTTGAAGTGGAAGTATTCAGTCAACTGTGCAGAAAGCTCAGATACGTGTTTTGGGTTGTTAAAAAGAAATATATTATTCCTCCAGATAGGGGGCCTAGTGGACTGAAACTGCTCCTCTAATACAATAGTGATCGGGGTGTGGTCGGACCATTTAATTAGGCCAATGTCAGTGGAAAGAGTATGAAGTAAAGCTGCGTGATCCACCATGAACATGTCAATTCGTGAGTAGGACAGATGTATCGGGGGAGAAAAATGTGTAATCTCTCTCAAGGCTGTGCTGTGCTCTCCACACATCTGTGAGGCTCTCAGAGTGCAGGAAGGCAGCGACTCCCGCATCCGAGCGTCTGGCAGATGATGATGATGATGATGATGATGATGATGATGATGAGGAGGAGGAGTCAATTGCAGGGTGTAGAACAGAGTTAAAGTCTCCGCATACAACCACCTTCCCTTGTTTAAGCTTGTTTACATTGCGCATAAGTTTGTGTAAGAAAGCTAACTGGCGTGAGTTAGGGGCGTAAATGTTCACCAGCGTATATACAATGCTGTTGATGGAGCAGACTAAAATGATATATCGACCTTGTGGGTCAATTCTGGATGTAATATGGGTATAGGTGACAGTGTTTTTAACCGCAATCAGGGCACCTCTCTTTTTCTAGTGACAATGCGACTGCAGGATAACAGGAAATAAATGGTGGCACACTCTATCGGCGTCTGCTGGCAGAAGATGGGTCTCCTGAATACATAAAACATCAATGTTAGCTGTCAGTGCTTCGCTCCACATATAAGACCTCTTCTGAGGGCAGTTCAGGCTCTTAACATTAAGGGAAGAGAGAGAGAGAGAGAGAGCTGCACCTAAACAGAACCTTCGCTAAATCAGCGCTCGAATATAGAACACGGAAGATCCCAATGCGGTAGACAGAGTTATTAAGCTCCACATCAAGAGTCCCTGCACGCTGGCCAACATTACAAGGGATCAGTCCTCTGGTACAAGCGGGGTATCAGGAACAGCGGTGTTGGGATCCGCACCCACTTTGCTGGAAGACAAAGGGATCTGCCGGAGTTGAAGTAACTGCTCCCCTTCCTCCAAGGTCTTAATGGCGTGCGTTTATCCATTTTTATGGACGAGGATCTTTAGAGGATAGCCCCATTTGTACGGGAAGTCATTATCTCTAAGGGCAGCTGTAATAGGCTGTAATGCTCTGCGCCGTCGGAGGGTGACCATGGAGAGGTCAGTGAACAGTTTAACCTTCTGGTATGGAGCAGGTAGCGCAGTCTTATTCCTCGCTGCAGCCATAATTGCCTCCTTGGTATGAAAAAAATGTATGCGCGCTAAAGTGTCACGCGGAACATTAGGGCCCAAGTGTGGGGGTTTGGGAAGCCTGTGAACTCTATCAATGATCATATCAGGTGTTGGAATCTGCGGCAAGAGACCTCTTATCAGTCCCTTCAGGTATGCTTGCAGATCTTGGGAAGCCGCATCTTCCGGGATACCCCTAAATTTTATATTGTTCCGTCTGGAACGATCTTCCAGGTCTGCCATTTTCCACTTGAGGGTCTCCAGCTCATCAGCCATGGCGTTATGGGCATCAATTATAGCATTTTGTGAAGCAGCAAATTCACCCATTTTCACCTCCACATGTTGCACCTTATCCTCTGTGGTTTGTAGCCTGGCAGCTAGGGGGTTAATCAGTCCTGCCATATCGGCCTGCAGGGAGGATTTCAGTGCTAAAAGCATGTTTTTAAGAGAGTCCTCAGTGACAAGTTTATCTAAGGTGGGGAGTAGTTGGAAGGGATCCAGGGGCCCTGTGTTGTCATTGGTGTACTCACTCAGCTGCATGTGGCCGCCGGGATTCATCAGGGTCGGCTGCGGGCGATGGAGGCTGAGCGGCTGATCTTGTTTCGCCAGAAGGCGGGCGCCATCTTGGATCTTTAGCGCGGCGTGCCGTGAAGCTCTGGCTTCCTCCGGAGTCGGTGGTAGCGACGGGGGAGTCCCATGTAGTAGGTCAGAGGCACCCGATAAGTCCGGTGGGGAGGGAGAGCGGGCTGTGAGCGCTGGTGACATCGCGCTAATAGGGGAACCCATTGCCGCCCTGTCCACTCCGTCGGCGCCATCTTTAGATCGACCCCAGTCGAAATAACTTTCAAGATTCCCGTCTTGCATTTTCTGTAAATGCTTCCTTGTCTTCCCCATTGTGACTGCTGAAGAGTAGAGCATCTGGGAGGGTGTAAGGGCGATGTCTTTGCGGTGGATAGGATCGAGCAGGCCAAATTGCAGTCCCTGAGGTGCAGGAGCTCTTCACTCAAGCGGCCATCTCGTTCGTCAGCCTAGCCACGCCCCCAATTTCTCCTTGTTTTAAAGGGAAGATGCTCTATCACACTTCCATATTACGAGAAATGAGCAAATTTCTCAAAAATTTGATTCGGTTGGAACTTCCTACGTCACGT
This sequence comes from Bufo gargarizans, assembly GCF_014858855.1. NCBI lineage: Eukaryota > Metazoa > Chordata > Amphibia > Anura > Bufonidae > Bufo > Bufo gargarizans. Next base: position 89,435,929 of record NC_058080.1, on the reverse strand, counting down.
GCCTACTCCGCCCACTTTATGAATGAAGCAGGCGACGCAGGCATGTGACGTAGTGAGTTGCGGTGGCAGTGCCCACCTGTCCGCCCAGCCTCCTGCCTGCTATGCTCGTAAGTACAGGCTGCTGGATCGAACATATCTATAGTTAAACATTGCCTGCGGTTACCGTAGATACGATTAGTACAGTAAGCGGGGCCCGGTACATTAGAATACAATAACTGCACTGGGCCCCTACTGCCATTTAAAAACTAGTGTAGATGCCAGCCCCCACCCCATGTATTGGGGGTCATTCACAGTGGCTGACACTGTTATGGGGGGGATCTGTGGATGTCAAATAGCATAAGATGCTTTTTTTCTGTCATCCATAGATCCACCCATAGCAGTATCATGCCATCCACAGATGCCCCCATAACAGTGTCAGCCACAGACCCCCCCCCCCATAAAAGTGTCATTCACAGGCTACCATTAGTTCAAAGCCCACCAAAAGCCCACCTTTTGGTAAAAAAAAAATATTCTTCTTATTTTCCTCCTCAAAAACCTAGGTGCGTCTTATGGGCCGGTGCGTCTTATATGGCACAAAATACGGTAGATGCCTGGTCATGCAGGTTGTGCTCAGGTTGAGAAGGTTTATGCCTTGCTTCAGGCTCTGATTGCACAGCGTGCAAACCACTCGTGTCTTGTCTTCAGCACATTGTCTGAAGAACTGCCACGCCAGGGAACTCCTTGGAGCTAGCTTTTGTGTGCTCGGTCCCTTGCTGCGGTGGGAAGTAGCAGGGGTACTGTCTAGGGGACGTCCGCTCCGCTTTTGGACCCTGCTACCTCTTCTGCTATGCTGGTGGCTCTGTGCGACCACCGCCTCTTCCTCTGAACTACACAGTTCACTGGCATGACCTTGATTCCTTGTGGCGTTGAGGACCTCATCGTCCTCCAAATCATCTTCCACCCAGTCTTCACCCCTGCCCTCCTTGTCGGTCTGCACACTTTCAAAAGCCCCAGCAGTTGGCACCTGTGTTTTGTCATCATCCGAGACCTGCTGCGATGGTTCTCCCATGTACTCATCTTGAAACATAAGTGATTGGGCATCGGTGCACTCAATCTCTTCCACTTTTGGGGCAGGGCTAGGTGGATGGCCCTGGGAAACCCTGCTAACAGAGTCATCAAAAAGCAGAAGAGACTGCTGCATGATTTGGGGCTCAGACTGCTTGGCTGATTTGCAAGGGGGTGAGGTGAAAGACTGATGGACATCGGCTGCAGGTGCCAACTCTGATCTTTCAGCAGGAGACTGGGTGGGAGACAATATGAAGGAACTGGAAGCACTGTCGGCAACCTAATCTACTATCGCCTGTACTTGTTCTGGCCTCACCATTCATGGAGCCGCGTTAGGCCCGACCAAATACTGCTGCAGGTTCTATAACCTACTAGCACCTGAGGAAGGTTTTTCACTTGTGCGTGTAGCTGGCACAGATTGACCACGTCCTCTCCCTGCAACAGGAGCTCCACCAGTAGCACCAAAATACCAAACTTTAAAAAAGCTAAATTTATCCAACTAAGAGAGGCCATAGGCCTAACTAACTGGGACAAAGTCCTCAAAAATAAAAATACAGCCACAAATTGGGATATCTTTAAAAGCATCCTAAAATTTCATTGTGAGAGGTACATACCATATGGGAATAGAAGTTTAAGAAACAAAAAGAAACCAATGTGGTAAAGAAAGCAATAAATGACAAAATGAAAAACATATAAATCACTAAAACAGGAGGATAACACGGAAGCACTGAAAAACTATAAGGAAAAAAATAGAATATGTAAAAAACTGAAAAAAGCAGCCAAACTAGAGACCGAGTGATGGTGTCGGCCCTTTAAAGAGTAATGAGGGGGGAGTCGCAGAGAGCAACGAGGAGAAAGCAAAGCTGTTAAATATTTTTTTCTCCAATGTATTCACTGCGGAAAATAAACTGTCAGATGACATGCAGAATGTAAAAATAAATTCCCCATTAAAAGTGTCCTGTCTGACCCAGGAAGAAGTACATCAGCGACTTAAAAAGATTAAAATAGACAAATCGCCAGGACCGGATGGCATACACCCCCGTATCCTAAGGGAATTAAGTAATGTCATAGCCAGACCCTTATTTCTGATATTTGTGGACTCTATACTGACAGGAAATGTCCCATAGGATTGGCGCATGGCCAATGTTGTGGCAATATGCAAAAAGGGTCCAAAAACAGAGCCTGGAAACTATACGCCGGTAAGTTTAACATCTGTTGTAGGTAAACTGTTTGAAGGTTTTCTGAGAGATGCTATCTTAGAGCATCTCAACGGAAATAAGCAAATAACGCCATATCAGCATGGCTTCGTGAGGGATCGGTCATGTCAAACTAATTTAATCAGTTTCTATGAGGAGGTAAGTTCTAGACTTGACAGCAGCGAATCAATGGATGTTGTATATCAGGACTTCTCCAAAGCATTTGACACTGTACCACATAAAAGGTTAGTATATAAAATGAGAATGCTCCGACTGGGAGAAAACGTCTGTATGTGGATAAGTAACTGGCTCAATGATAGAAAACAAAGGGTGGTTATTAACGGTACACACTCAGATTTGGTCACTGTCACAAGTGGGGTACCTCAGGGGTCAGTATTGGGCCCTATTATCTTCAATATATTTATTAATGATCTTGTAGAAGGCTTGCATAGTAAAGTATCAATTTTTGCAGATGACACTAAACTGTGTAAAGTAATTAACACTCAAGAGGACAGTATACTACTACAGAGGGATCTAGATAGATTGGAGGCTTGGGCAGAGAAGTGGCAGATGAGGTTTAACACTGACAAATGTAAAGTTATGCACATGGGAAGGAATAATGCAACTCACCCGTACATACTAAATGGTAAAACACTCGGTAACACTGACATGGAAAAGGATCTAGGAATTTTAATAAACAGCAAACTAAGCTGCAAAATCCAGTGTCAGGCAGCTGCTGCCAAGGCCAACAAGATAATGGGTTGCATCAGAAGGGGCATAGATGCCCGTGATAAGAACATAGTCCTACCACTTTACAAATCACTAGTCAGACCACACATGGAGTCCTGTGTACAGTTCTGGGCTCCTGTAAACAAGGCAGACATAACAGAGCTGGAGAGGGTCCAGAGGAGGGCAACTAAAGTAATAACTGGAATGGGGCAACTACAGTACCCTGAAATATTATCAACATTAGGGCTATTCACTTTAGAAAAAAGACGACTGAGGGGAGATCTAATTAATATGTATAAATATATCAGGGGTCAGTACAGAGATCTATCCCAAGAAGGAAAAGGCCAATATTTTTAGAAATAGCTGCATTTTTCCAGGACTCAACCTGAAGTGGACGTACTATGACTAGTGTATTTGTTTCAGTACTAAATGTCCATCCCCTCTGCTCTTTACTCTTATTTATAGAATAATTCAAGTATGCCAAGTGGATGTTGTTATCCCTCTGTACATACAGAATAAGGGTAATTGCATTTTATTATGTGGAATCAAAGCTAAAGCTATTTTGATCAGCTATTGTACAGTGAAATTAAAGGGAAAATTTCAGGGAGAAGAAGTAAAACTTATTTAGTTATTCGTTTAGCTGCCTGTAGATTTTTCTTGCCTGTAGATTTTTCTTGCACTGAAAATGTCTCCTTGTTTTAAAGGGAAGATGCTTATTCACACTTTTATATTACTAGAAATGAGCACATTTCTGAAAAATTCGATTCGGTTGGAACTTCATACATCACGTGCCTGCTCCGCCCACTTTATGAATGAAGCAGGCGACGCAGGCACGTGACGTAGTGAGTTACGCTACCAGTGCCCACCTGCCCGCCCAGCCTCCGGCCTCCTGCCTGCTATGCTCGTAAGTACAGGCTGCTGGATCGAACATATCTATAGTTAAACATTGCCTGCAGTTACCGTAGATACGATTAGTACAGTAAGTGGGGCCCGATGCAATAGAATACAATAACTGCACTGGGCCCCTACTGCCATTTAAAAACTAGTGTAGATGCCGGCCCCCACCCCCTGTATTGGGGGTCATTTACAGTGGCTGACACATAAGATGCTATATATCTGTCATCCACAGATCCACCCATAGCAGTATCATGCCATTCACAGATGCCCCCATAACAGTGCCATCCACAGACACCCCCATAACAGTGTCAGCCACAGACCCCCATAACAGTGTCAGCCACAGACCCCCCATAAAAGTGTCATTCACAGGCTACCATTAGTTCAAAGCCCACCAAAAGCCCACCTTTTGGTTCAAAAAAATGTTCTTCCTATTTTCCTCCTCAAAAACCTAGGTGTGTCTTATGGGCCGGTGCGTCTTATAGGGCAAAAAATACGGTAGATTCCTGGTCATGCAGGTTGTGCTCAGGTTGAGAAGGTTGATGCCTTGCTTCAGGCTCTGATTGCACAGCGTGCAAACCACTCGTGTCTTGTCTTCAGCACATTGTCTGAAGAACTGCCACGCCAGGGAATTCCTTGGACCTGGCTTTTGTGTGCTCGGTCCCTTGCTGCGGTGGGAAGTAGCAGGCGTACCGTCTAGGGGACGGCCGCTCCGCTTTTGGACCCTGCTACCTCTTCTGCTATGCTGGTGGCTCTGTGCGACCACCGCCTATTCCTCTGAACTACACAGGTCACTCGCATGACCTTGATTCCCTGTGGAGTTGAGGACCTCATCGTCCTCCAAATCATCTTCCACCCAGTCTTCACCACTGCCCTCCTTGTCGGTCTGCACTTTTTCAAAAGCCCCAGCAGTTGGCACCTGTGTTTTTTCATCATCCGAGACGTGCTGCGATGGTTCTCCCATGTACTCATCTTGAAACATAAGTGATTGGGCATCGGTGCACTCAATCTCTTCCACTTCTGGGGCAGGGCTAGGTGGATGGCCCTGGGAAACCCTGCTAACAGAGTCATCAAAAAGCAGAAGAAACTTCTGCATGACTTGGGGCTCAGACTGCTTGGCTGATTTGCAAGGGGGTGAGGTGAAAGACTGATGGACATCGGCTGCAGGTGCCAACTCTGATCTTTCAGCAGGAGACTGGGTGGGAGACAATATGAAGGAACTGGAGGCACTGTCAGCAACCTAATCTACTATCACCTGTACTTGTTCTGGCCTCACCATTCGTGGAGCCAGGTTAGGCCCGACCAAATACCGCTGCAGGTTCTATCGCCTACTAGCACCTGAGGAAGGTATTTCACTTGTGCGTGTAGCTGGCACAGATCAACCACGTCCTCTCCCTGCAACAGTAGCTCCAACAGCAGCACCACGACCGGGGACACGTCCCTTATTTGACGCTCTCCTCATATTTCTAAAATTTAGGATCTTGCCCAAAATGGGTGTTTTTTTTTATAACAGAATAGAACCACAATATCTAAAGGGTGTATCTCATACGTACAGATGCAGACTAGGCCGCAATTAAAGTTTTTTGCCCAAAATGGGTGTTTTTTTTTATAGCAGAATAGAACCACAGTATCTAAAGGGTGTATCTCTCAATGACATATGCAGAAAAGGCTGCCAAATTATGTTTTTTTACCCCAAATGGGTTTTTTTTTACTAACAGAATATGACAGCAGTATATAACGCTTGAATTTCACACGTGCAGATGCAGCAAGAGCTGTATAATTGTGTATTTTGCCCAAAAAGGTGTTTTTTAAAACCCAGAAAATTATAGCTATATTTTTAGCTTAAATTGCACACTGACTAATGCGGCAGAGGCCAAAAATGAAGATTATTGCCAAAAGTTAGTATTTTTTCAAAGCCAGAAAATAATTTAGGTATTTCAAACTTGTTTTTAACAATAACAGATGCAGCAAGGTCTGCAATATTAAGTATGTTTCCCCAAAAGTTTTTTTTTTTTTTTTTACTAACAGAATATGACAGCTGTATATAACGCTGGAATTTCACACATGCAGATGCAGCAAGGGCTGTAAAATTGTGTATTTTTCCAAAAAAGTGTGTTTTTGAAAACCCAGAAAATAATAGCTGTATTCCTAGCTTAAATTGCACACTAACTAATGCGGCTGAGGCCCAAAATGAGGGTAATTGCCAAAAATGGCTGTTTTTTCAAAGCCAGAACATTATTGAGGTATTTCAAAATTGTTTTTAGCAATAACAGATGCAGCAAGGGCTACAATATTAAGTATTTTGCCCAAAAAGGGTGTTTTTTTACTAACAGAATATGACAGCTGTATATAATTCTTGAATTTCACACGTGCAGATGCAGCAAGGGCTGTAAAATTGTGTATTTTGCCCAAAAAGCGTGTTTTTGAAAACCCAGAAAATAATAGCTGTATTTCTAGCTTAAATTGCACACTAACTAATGCGGCAGAGGCCCAAAATGAAGGTAATTGCCAAAAATGGCTGTTTTTTCAAAGCCAGAACATTATTGAGGTATTTCAAACTTGTTCTTAACAATAACTGTCCTGTTCTCACAACATGTACCCCCGGGGTCTATATGCAGTTCAACAGGCAGATATCACCATTCTACTAGTTAATAAGATGAGACTTCTTTCTGTAATCTGTGGCTTTATTAACCGGCAGTAGATAAGGTAAACTATAGGAAAATTAACATACAAGAACTGAGTATACAGCACAATGTACACAAAACCAATACAAAAACATAAATAAATCCCTTACCGACGATGCTTTAGTAAGAGACACACAATGTGCAGCTGCTCCTTCCATGAGGTGAGGAGAAAAGGAAGTAGGAGCTTGTCTCTTTCCCAGAAAGCACTGTGAGCAGGAAGTCAGGTGACCTAATGAATATGCATAACTTAAAAAGGCAGAAGATGCACTTACAGCTAAAGGTCACTAGATGGTGCTGAAGGCACACACATGAGCACTCACATTAACAAACTATGCATAGAAGACAGTACACTCCCCGCTTGACATCAGCCGATGTCACTACTAGAGTCCTCAACAGATAACAGTAGGATTAGTTCGGAAGTAGGTCTGATAAACAGTTTGGCCTCATTTTGTTTGAAAATCTTGACCTCTACTTTACGGACATGTCCGTCTTCACTTGGGAACACTTTAGTAATGAGGCCCAAAGGCCAATGATTTCTTTGAGCCTGAGAGTCTTTAACAAGAACAATGTCATCAGGTTTTAGGTTGGGCTTAACTGTGTGCCATTTGGTTCTTGTCTGTAAGGATGGGAAGATATTGCTTCTTCCACCTATTCCAGAAGGTATCGGCAAGGCCTTGCACTTGTCTCCATTGGCGTTTGTAGAGATCTTTGGTGCCAAACTCTCCAGAAGGAGCACTCACTATACCAGTCTTTTGGGTAAGTAGAGAGGCAGGCGTAAGCAGTATTGGATCTCCTGGGTCATTTGATATCGGAGCCAAGGGTCTGGCATTGATAATGGCTGAGACTTCGGCCATAAAGGTTGTAAGGCATTCATGAGAGAGTCTAGCATTACCCACTTGTAGGAAGATAGAGTTCAAGATTCTGCGGGCTATGCCAATCATTCTTTCCCAGGCTCCTCCCATGTGAGAAGAATGAGGGGAATTGAAAATCCAAGTGCATCCTTGCTCACTAAGGAATCTTTTTACACTGTTATTATCCAAGTTGGAGAGAATCTTTAGCTCATTAGCAGCTCCAACGAAGTTTGTGCCTCTGTCAGAACGGATTTGTTTTACAGGACCTCTGATTGCAATAAAGCGCCTGAGGGCATTTATGAAGCTAGAAGGCTCCATAGACTCAATAACTTCAATGTGGACGGCTCGAATTGACATACAACTGAAAATGACTGCCCATCGCTTGGAGCTAGCGTGGCTACTTCTAGTTTGACGTGTGATAACGGACCAGGGACCAAACACGTCAAGGCCCACATTAGTAAATGGAGGGTCCATGTTAACCCTGTCAGGTGGGAGATTGGCCATTTTTGCGTTTGTAAACCCCCACGTAGCTTGCGGCAAGTGATACATTTGAATATACATTTGTTAATACACCTTTTTACACCAACGACCCACAGCCCAGCAGCACGTAACGCCCCTTCGGTGAATAGTCGGCCCTGGTGTTTTATCTTACTGTGGTAGTGCTCTACAAGCAAGGAAGCTAAATGATGATGACCAGGTATTATGATAGGATGTTTCTCATTAAACCCTAATTTGGCCTCTTTAAGCCGCCCTCCCACTCTTAGCAGACCATTCTCATCAAGGACTGGATCGAGCTTCACTAACACACTGTCTTTTGACACAGGTTTTTTGTTATTGATGCAGTAGAGTTCCTTAGCGAATGTCTCTTGTTGCATGGAACAAATAATTAGATTTTTCGATTGTTCTAGCTCACTTACTGAGTATCCATTCTTACAATGGTGCCAACCTTTGCAGTTACATTCCATAACAAATGGGGCATGCTTGAAGGAACGGGCTACGTGTGCTAAGCAGGTGATAGCTCGCACAAGTGACTTCCAGGTGGAAAACCTGATGAAACGGTGACTACCGAGCTGATTGTATGAATTTACAGTGAGTAGTACAGATACCTGGGGGCGGATTTCTTTGTCAGAATCTGCATCTAACAGCTCATATGAGTCACAGGCAGAAGAATGTTCTGAGTTGTATAGAAAGGCAGGACCCGTGAACCAGACTGTGTTCTTAAGGTGACTGGCAGCAACTGACCTGGTTGCTAAGTCTGCTGGGTTATGGTCAGTAGGTACAAAGTGCCATTGCTTTGGGATAGTGGACCTCCTGATTCTTAACACTCGGTTGTTAACGTAAACGTAAAAACGCCTAGTTTGGTTGTAAATGTAGCCCAGGACCACTTTACTGTCTGTATAAAACTCAGGTGTCTCGAATCTCTAGGTTTATCTCTGATGTAATTAATTCCGCTAGTTCAACGGCTAGTACAGCGGCACAGAGCTCTAGCCTGGGTATTGTATGTTCGAGAAGTGGTGCGAGTTTTGCTTTGCCCATGACAAACCCTGTGTGGCACTGACCTTGTTGTCTATAGTTTTAAGATACGCTACAGCGGCAATTGCTTTGACGGACGCATCAGAGAATACATAGAGTCTTTGTGTTTTTACTTCTGTGGATGGCACAGGAGCGTAAGAACGTGGAACATGCAGGCTAGATAGAGTCTTTAGGGAGTTTCTCCACTCTATCCATAGGTTTCTTTTTTCAGGGGATAGTGGGTGGTCCCAATCCAATGTTTCCTGAGTTAAGTCTCTGAGTAGTGATTTGCCCTGGATTGTAACAGGGGCCGTGAATCCTAAGGGATCATAAAGACTGTTTATGGCAGACAGGACACCTCTACGGGTAAAGGGCTTCTCTTCCTGGCTGACTTGGAAGGTAAACGTATCTGATTTTAGATCCCAGAGGAGACCAAGGCTACGTTGTATAGGAAGGGAGTCAGTCCCTAAGTCTAAGCTCTGTAGGTCATTTGAGTGGTCTTGAGAGGGAAATGCTTCTATCAGCTGCTTACTATTGGAGGCTATTTTGTGGAGTCTCAGGTTTGAGCATGCAAGCATTTCTTGAGCTCTCTTAAGGAGACTTATTGCACCCTCAACAGTGGGTAGTGATTTTAGACAGTCATCTACATAAAAGTCTCTTTCTACGAATTGTCTGACATCTGACCCATATTCTAGTTCGCCTTCCTGAGCAGAGTGTCTGAGACCATAAGTTGCAACTGCAGGGGAGGGGCTGTTACCAAAGATATGTACCCGCATGCGGTACTCCGCAATATCTTTTGTGGGGTCATTGTCAACAAACCAAAGAAATCTTAAGAAGTTTCTGTGTTCCTCTTTAACGAGAAAGCAATGAAACATCTGCTGAATGTCCGCCATGAAGGCAACAGAGTCTTTGCGAAAACGAAGCAGTACTCCTAGGAGCTTGTTGTTAAGATCTGGACCTGAGAGCAGGACGTCGTTTAAGGAGACGCCTTCATATTTTGCACTAGAGTCAAACACTACTCTAATTTGACCCGGTTTCTTTGGGTGGTAAACCCCGAATATGGGTAAATACCAACATTCTTCTGAGTTTTTAAGGGTAGGAGCTACCTCAGCATGACCATTCTCAAATATTTTCCTCATGAAAGTAAAGAAGTGGTCTTTCATTTCTGGTTTCTTGTGGAAGCTACGCCTTAGAGAGACAAAACGTCTGTAGACTTGCTCTCTGTTGTTAGGCAAACGTTGCCTTTGAGGCCTGAAGGGAAGGGGTGCTACCCAACTATTTGTTTCATCCTTAGTGATTTCCTTTTGCATGGTTTCTAAAAACAATCTGTCTTCGTGGGACATTGCTACCTGATTGTCCTCCTTGGTCCTTTGGAACACTGAGCAACCTAAGTGGTCTTTGTCACTGTCACAAGCTATGTCGTGGTCTACAGAGTCTATGAAAGAACAAGGTAGTTGAGTACTATGTGGCAATTCCTTTATGAGGAAGTTGTTTTTACATGGTTGGAAGATAGAGGGACGTCCATTATCTAATGTGCTTGTAAGCATGCTATTAATGGAAGTTGGTTTGTGTATGCTTCCTAAGCAGACATCTCCTACTATGACCCATCCTAGGTCATGCCTTTGGGCATAAGGAGCATGATGTGGGCCATTAATCTGCTCTCTAGTTTTATGAACTTGTAAGATATCTCTCCCCAGGAGTAGGATTATCTGAGCGTTAGGATCGAATTTTGGTAAGAGATGGGCTATACGCTGTAAATGGGGGTGATGTATGGCTACCTCTGGTGTAGGGATCTCGTGTCTATTATCAGGGATTTGGTTACATTCAGTAATAGTTGGTAAGGAAAGACACGTTTTACCATCTATGGACTCAATTAGGTAACCACTAGCTCTCCTCCCCGCTGTTTCTACAGTACCTGCACAGGTCTTAGAGAGTAAGGAGTGTTGGGCCCTTTGATGTTGAAAATGTCAAAGAAAGTAGATTTGGCTAGGGACGCATTACTTTGGTCATCTAGGATGGCGTAAACATTGATGGCTTTGTCTCTGCAGCCCTTTGGGTATACTTTAGTTAGGCAGATTTTTGAGCAGGACCTGCCGCCTATGAGTCCTTTACAGACTTCAGTGCATTGTGAAGTAACTGCTGGTGGGTTAGCTTCAGAGGTACTTTCCTCCCCAGCCATACTCTCTGGCACTGTTACTCTGTGATGAGGTCCATGGGGAAGGCCCAGGATGTAGGGCCGTGTTGTGATCTGAGTTGTTGCATTCTGTGCATTTTACACTAACCTGACAGTCTTTGGCAATATGTGATGTAGATGAGCAGCACTTGTAGCAAATGCGGTTCTCTTTGAGGAAGGCTTTGCGATCTCCTATGGACATTTCTCTAAAGGCTCTGCACTTCAGAAGAGGGTGTGGCTTCTTGTGTAGAGGGCACTGCTTACCAGGATCTTTGACTGTTTCGCGGCTGGGGGAGCTGTAATGCCTGTAAGAATCTGCAGGTGAAATGTTAGTTTTGTGCACTGCCACTGATCCTTTGTGTGGTCTGTGGTCATAGGGAGTGGCACAAGACTGTGATAGATCAAAGCTAGGGTCATTACGAATATTAGCTTCTAGCCTTACAAAGTCAACAAACACACTGAAGGGAGGGAATGGCACATTGTAGGTATGTTTGTACCTTGACCCGTGGGAGACCCATTTCTCCTGTAGGTTGTGGGGAAGCTTTAATACAATAGGCTTGACACCTCTGGCAGTGTCGAGGAAAGCAAGCCCCGGTAAGTCCCCTTCGGCTTTGGCAACCTGTAATTCCATCAGTAGATCACTTAAATCCCTAAGTTTCTGGAACCCTTTGCTAGATATTTTAGGGAATTCGTCAATTCTTTTAAACAATGCATCCTCTATGACCTCTGCAGAACCATAACATTCATCAAGTCTATCCCAGATCATTTTTAGGCCAATCTCTGGGTAGTTTATATTAATATCCCTGATTCTCTTGGCATGTTCTACATGGTCTTTTCCAAGCCGATCTACAAGGAAGTCTATCTCCTCACTGTATGACAGACCCTAAGTCTTTTGTAATGTTATAAAAGGAGGCCCGCCATGCTCTATAGTTTTCAGGGCGATCACTGAACTTCGCCAGTCCCTTTGTAACTAGCTCACGTTTAGTAAAGAACCTGGCAAAGTCTATTGTGCTCTGGTTACTACTAAGGTTGGTTGGAGGTGGAAGGTCACAGTGAGAGTGTGGTGTGCGATCATACCTGTATGGAGTCTCTGACTTAGGCCAGCCCATGTCATACCGTCTTGTGGGATAAGGTGGCTCTGCAGGCTGGACTGGAAGCTGGCTTCCTTGGTGTGCAGGGAAGTTAGCTGGAGTTTTGTCACGTGGCTCTGGGCTCTCTTGTTTGTAGGACTGGGTTCCGAGCCTTACTCTTTCTTTTGGACGGTACGATTGCTCTGTGGCATAGGTGACATCTTCGGTTCCAGGGAATGGATCGGCATTGCTGTTTGGTCTGGAGTGTTGACGGACGTACTCTGAAGTGCGTTGTACAGGATCTTGCTGGCCGAGTTCTGGACTAAGCACACTGCGGTGACTTCCGGTTTTCGGGTATTCCATTGCTTCCAAGAACTCTGCTTCAGCTATGGCGGCTGCCGTTTCTTTCTCTACGGCGAGTTTCTCTAGCTTTGCATCTAAGAGGACCTGTTGCTTTGCTTTCTCAGCCCTTTCTTCTTTCATCTTCATTTCTTGTTCGGCAAAGGCTGCTTTGACCTTCGCGGCTTCTGCCTTTGCGCGGGCAATGGCAGCCGCATTGCTAACGGAAGATGATTTGGTGGAACCATCCTTCCCTGATCTTGTCTTGTAGCTTGATACTGTGCTACGCGACATGGTGTTGATGAAGACACTTAACCGCGTGGAGACTACTGTGCGGTGGAATGCCGGTCACTGTGCTTAGAGAGCGGTCACAGTATGCAATCAAATGTGTCTACATTGCTTGAAGCGGCTATCCCCTTGCAGCACTGGACTGTATAGAAGTCGCTGTGGTGTCCGTTTGCAGATATTGCGTGGACCGTAACAGACTTCTGTGTAGTCAGGTGTGCTTCTCTCGCTAGAAGTCGTTGTTTACTGTCCTGTTCTCACAACATGTACCCCCGGGGTCTATATGCAGTTCAACAGGCAGATATCACCATTCTACTAGTTAATAAGATGAGACTTCTTTCTGTAATCTGTGGCTTTATTAACCGGCAGTAGATAAGGTAAACTATAGGAAAATTAACATACAAGAACTGAGTATACAGCACAATGTACACAAAACCAATACAAAAACATAAATAAATCCCTTACCGACGATGCTTTAGTAAGAGACACACAATGTGCAGCTGCTCCTTCCATGAGGTGAGGAGAAAAGGAAGTAGGAGCTTGTCTCTTTCCCAGAAAGCACTGTGAGCAGGAAGTCAGGTGACCTAATGAATATGCATAACTTAAAAAGGCAGAAGATGCACTTACAGCTAAAGGTCAATAGATGGTGCTGAAGGCACACACATGAGCACTCACATTAACAAACTATGCATAGAAGACAGTACAATAACAGATGCAGCAAAGGCTGCAATATTAAGTATTTTGCCCAAAAAGGGTGTTTTTTTTAAACCCAGAACATTATAGCTGTATTTCTAGCTTAAATTGCACACTGACTAAAAGGGCAGAGTCCCAAAATGAAGGTTATTGCCAAAAATGGGTGTTTTTTCAAAGCCAGAAAATTATTGACATATTTCAAACTTGTTTTTAAAAGTCACAGATGCAGCAAGGGCTGCAATATTAAGTATTTTGCCCAAAAAGGGTGTTCTTTTACTAACAGAATATGACAGCTGTGTATAACACTTACATTTCACATGTACAAATGCAGCAAGGGCTGTAAAATTGTGTATTTTGCCCAAAAAGGGTGTTTTTAAAAACTTTGAAAATTATAGCTGTATTTCTAGCTTAAATTGCACACTGACTAATGCTGCAAAGGTACCAGATGTTTGCCAAAAAAAAAAGGGTTTTTATTTCAAGCTTGGATTTGAATGTCACAAAAGCTGGTGCACTAAGCTTGCATATAATGGCCGCCCCTGCCCACCTAACTAACAGACAGAAAAAAGTTAATTTTCTCTGTCAATGGGCTCAGGGCAGGGTAAAAAGATTGTACACTGCACCCACGCAACTAAATCTATATAGATCGCTGAGTTCAATTGGAGTTCTGATTAAAGACTCTGTCCTATTTTCTCCCTCACAGCCGCAGCATCCTCTCCCTACACTAAGCACAGCAGAGTGACGTGCAGTGCTACGTGACTCCAGCTTATATAGTGAATATTAAAAGAGACCACGGCACTCGTTTTTTCGTATGTAAGAAAATTATTTTTATATTTTCATATTTTCATTTCATGATATAATTTTCATTTCATTTCATGATGTTATTCCAAAATTTCATTGTTTTAAAGCATCCAGGAATGCAAAAGACTTGGCCAACGTTTAACGTTTCGGTCCTTGTATGGGACCTTGATCACGGCCTGGAGTAAAATATAATGTAATATGTCAGGAGACATTATATATAATAAGATAGTATATATTACATCATTGTTCATGGTATATATTACAAGTATGTCAAAAATAGTCCGCTCTCATATCACTTGGGAGCACAGAGGATGACAGGTAAGTATACTGTCATATTATATAGGTATCATCTATAGTAGAGTTGCATACAGTTGGGTATAGTAGTATGATAATGGAGCTACACGTAGTTGAGTACAGTTAAGTACAACATTGGGCGGCAAAATTGAAAATAGGAAAAAGGAAGAGAAAACAAGAAAAGGCAAGACAAAAACAAAAACAAAATACATGAAGGAGCTGGAGTCCACAAGCAATAAGGCGATAGTGTATCATGCGACATTAATGGTTGACAATGGCAAGGTTGGGCCGACAATATGGCAGTATGGCAGAGCTTCTCTGGGGTGACAAGACCTGTAGGGTATTGCAGAGGTTAAGTAATGGTATACAGACATGTAGATATATATAAATAGATAAGTAGAGCCTCCGATAAGGTGCTAGGTAAGGGTCAGGGTCACATCCCATAGGGACATATTGTCGGAGTTTGCAACAGGAGAGTAGAATAGATGGAGCGTCCATTACCTTTGTCCGTGTTGCATGTTGCCTGCTAGGCAACATGCAACACGGACAAAGGTAATGGACGCTCCATCTATTCTACTCTCCTGTGGCAAACTCCGACAATATGTCCCTATGGGATGTGACCCTGACCCTTACCTAGCACCTTATCGGAGGCTCTACTTATCTATTTATATATATCTACATGTCTGTATACCATTACTTAACCTCTGCAATACCCTACAGGTCTTGTCACCCCAGAGAAGCTCTGCCATACTGTCATATTGTCGGCCCAACCTTGCCATTGTCAACCATTAATGTCGCATGATACACTATCGCCTTATTGCTTGTGGACTCCAGCTCCTTCATGTATTTTGTTTTTGTTTTTGTCTTGCCTTTTCTTGTTTTCTCTTCCTTTTTCCTATTTTCAATTTTGCCGCCCAATGTTGTACTTAACTGTACTCAACTACGTGTAGCTCCATTATCATACTACTATACCCAACTGTATGCAACTCTACTATAGATGATACCTATATAATATGACAGTATACTTACCTGTCATCCTCTGTGCTCCCAAGTGATATGAGAGCGGACTATTTTTGACATACTTGTAATATATACCATGAACAATGATGTAATATATACTATCTTATTATATATAATGTCTCCTGACATATTACATTGTATTTTACTCCAGGCCGTGATCAAGGTCCCATACAAGGACCGAAACGTTAAACGTTGGCCAAGTCTTTTGCATTCCTGGATGCTTTAAAACAATGAAATTTTGGAATAACATCATGAAATGAAATGAAAATTATATCATGAAATGAAAATATGAAAATATAAAAATAATTTTCTTACATACGAAAAAACGAGTGCCGTGGTCTCTTTTAATATTCATTATCTCACATTACCACTGAGCACCGTGCAAAAAAGATTTTTTCAGGAGTGCCGTCCAACTCAAGTGTATCCAGCTTATATAGAGCCTGGGTCACATGCTGCACTGGCCAATCACAGCCATGCCATTAGTAGGCATGGCTGTGATGGCTTCTAAGGTCACACAGTTAAAACGCTTGTTGATTGGCTGCTCTGCAGCCTTTCAAAAAGCGCAAAAAAAAAATCGCCAAACACTGAACCCGAACTTTTACAGAAATGCTTGGGTTCGGGTCCGGGGTCCAAAAATCCTACAGTTCGGGTTCACTCAATCCTATTCCATATCCTTTCCCTACACTTCTAATGGTCTTTCCCTGAACTGCTATTGAGCAAAATATACGTTTTCAAATCTTTCCTAGCACCGTCCCTAGCGCCTGCTAAGGTCTCTCCCTGCACTAAGAAACTACACTGAAAAATGGCTAAATACAAGATGGCTCAGGCTATTTATAGGGCTGTGATATCACAGGGCTGGTTGATAATTTTCTACAAGCATGACATTCTGGGTGATCCCTCGTTGCCAGAATTCTTTGCTCCATGTCCTAACATGTGCAGCAGCCATTTTAGGAAAAAATGTGATTTACCATGAAGCGTGAGGAAATTCAGCTTTGTTGCTAATCAAATTCAAATTCCTGAAATCCAGATTGAATTCCACTTTGTCAGCTTCTATTTGCTCATCTCTACATATTACCTTCCGTTATTTTATTTTTTTATTGTAAAATTGTTGCCAAGATATTTAAAATGTTGTATTCACATTTCTATAGTTTATTCACCTTTTGTATGCTCATGGCAATTTATTTGTAATGTGTAGCATGTCCCCAAGCCATACAAGTCAATAAGTTGGGTTTAAAAATAGCATGTTCTGTATTTGCTCACTTATGGCAACAAAAACATTTGGAAAATATGGAACTAAGGGGACTTCCACACTAGCGTTTTGGCTTCCATTTGTGAGATCCATTCAGGGCTCTCAAAAGCGGTCCAAAATGGATCAGTTTTGCCCTAATGAATTCTGGATGGAAAAGGATCCGCTCAGAATGCATCATTTTGCCTCCGTTCAGTCACCGTTCCGCTCTTTAGGCGGACATTAAAACGCTGCCCTCAATCCAATGTAATGATTGTCAATGGATGACGGATCCATTTGTAATGGATGCGTTTGAGGCAGATCCGTTTCTAAACATTTTTCTCACTAAACATGCTCAAGAATTTTCGTCTCCCCCAGCAGGCATTCTGATCGGCCATCCTGGAAGACAAACAATCTGGTAAGTATAGAAAGTTTTAATGTCTATCTATCTTTTATCTATCTCTTTTTATCTACAGTTGCAAGAAAAAGTATGTGAACCCTTTGGAATGATATGGATTTCTGCACAAATTGGACATAAAATGTGATCTGATCTTCATCTAAGTCACAACAATAGACAATCACAGTCTGCTTAAACTAATAACACGCAAATAAATGTTACCATGTTTTTATTGAACACACCATGTAAACATTCACAGTGCAGGTGTGAAAAGTATGTGAACCCCTAGACTAATGACATCTCCAAGACCTAATTGGAGTGAGGTGTCAGCCAACTGTAGTCTAATCAATGAGATGAGATTGGAGGTGTTGGTTACAGCTGCCCTGCCCTATGAAAAACACACACCAGTTCTGGGTTTGCTTTTCACAAGAAGCATTGCCTGATGTGAATGATGCCTCGCACAAAAGAGCTCTCAGAAGGCTTACGATTAAGAATTGTTGACTTGCATAAAGCTGGAAAGGGTTATAAAAGTATCTCCAAAAAGCAAGGTCCTATAATTATGACTGCAAGAGCACAGCACAAACTGCTCAATGAGGTGAAGAAGAAGCCTAGAGTGTCAGCTAAAGAGTCTCTGGCATATGCTAACATCCCTGTTAGC
This sequence comes from Bufo gargarizans, assembly GCF_014858855.1. Taxonomy (NCBI): domain Eukaryota; kingdom Metazoa; phylum Chordata; class Amphibia; order Anura; family Bufonidae; genus Bufo; species Bufo gargarizans. The sequence continues at coordinate 89,418,067 of NC_058080.1, read as the reverse complement.
AAATCTACAATCCGTAAAACACTAAACAAGAATGGATTTCATGGGAGGATACCACAGAGGAAGCCACTACTGTCCCAAAAAAACATTGCTGCACGTTTACAGTTTGCAAAAGGGCACCGGGATGTTCCACAGCAGTACTGGCAAAATATTCTGTGGACAGATAAAACCAAAGTTGAGTTTTTTGAAGAAACACACAGCACTGTGTGTGGAGAAAAAGAGGCACAGTACACCAACATCAAAACCTCATCCCAACTGTGAAGTATGGTGGTGGGGGCATCATGGTTTGGGGCTGCTTTGCTGCGTCAGGGCCTGGACGGATTGCTATCATCGAAGGAAAAATGAATTCTCAAGACATTTCGCAGGAGAACCATCTGTCCACCAGCTGAAGCTCAACAGAAGAAGAGTGTTGCAACAGGACAACGACCCAAAGCATAGAAGTAAATCAACAACAGAATGGCTTAAACAGAAGAAAATACGCCTTCTGGAGCGACCCAGTCAGAGTCCTGACCTCAACCCGATTGAGATGCTGTGGCATGACCTCAAGAAAGCAATTCACACCAGATATCCCAAGAATATTGCTGAACTGTAACAGTTCTGTAAAGAAGAATGGTCAAGAATCCTAACCGTTGTACATGTCTGATCTGCAACTACAGGAAACGTTTGGTTAAAAGTTATCTCTGCCAAAGGAGGTTCAACCAGTTATTAAATCCAAGGGTTCACATACTTTTTCCACCTGCACTGTGAATGTTTACATGGTGTGTTCAATAAAAACATGGTAACATTTAATTATTTGTGTGTTTAAGCAGACTGTGAGTGTCTATTGTTGTGACTTAGATAAAAATCAGATCACATTTTATGACCAATTTGTGTAGAAATCCATATAATTCCAAATGGTTCGCATACTTTTTCTTGCAACTGTACCTATCACTGGGGGGAGCTGATGGCACTGAGGGAAGGCTGATGGCATGGGGGAAGCTGATGGCATGGGATCTGATGGCACCGGGGGGAGCTGATGTCACTGGGGGAGCTGATGGCACGGGGGTCTGATGACCTTTTATAAAGGAAAATATTTTTTTTTTTTTTTTTTTTAGAGTACTCAATTAATAGTTGGATTAATCTATAAATTACTTGATTACTAAAATAATTGATAGCTGCAGCCCTAATATATACACAAATATAGATATACAATCTATTTTTTCCCAAGATGCCCTGTCCCAGAATTAGACCTCTGCTACACACCAACAAGACCTCAAATCAGACCCACAATCAGACCTCTACTCAGACCCTAATGTGAATGACCCCCATTCAAACCTCGTTTTAGAGCCCCATGCCTCATATCTGCCACCGCTTTTGGCTACTTTCACACTGGCGTTTCTGGGTCTTCTTGTGAGATCCGTTTCAGGGCTCTCACAAGCGGCCCAAAACTGATCAGTTAAGCCCCAATGCATTCTGAAAGGATAGGGATCCTTTTAGAATTCATCAATTTGGCTGCGCTTGGTCTCCGTTGCGTTTTTTAGATGGTCCCTAAAACGCAGCCTGCAGCGTTTTGGTAACCATCTGACTGTGCGGAGCCAAACAGATCCATCTAGACTTACAATGTAAGTCAATGGGGACGGATCCATTTTTCACCGTTTGCATTATTGGTGCGTGTCCGTCTGTGCAGATAAAAGACGGATCCGCACCAAACGCGAGTGTGAAAGAAGCCTTTCTCGCTAGACACCATGCTTCTCATTAGCCGCCACAAGTCTTTCCTCAGCCGCCATATGCCTCTCCTCAGCTGCAGTGCTTTTTCCACATGCCTCACATCCACACGCTTTTTTTTTTTTTTCTACTTCCCAAACATGATATATGGACATGTTTAGAGCACCATTGACAGAGATATCATGTTTATAAAATATTTATTACAATAACTTACTTTGGAATAGAGAAGCTTGTGTTTGCCCACAACAGAATATCCGTCCTATCTTTTTTTTTCATCTTTTTCTTTTTTAATGGCTTTTTGAAGATGCTAAAATATATGCCAAAAGTTTGGACACACCTTCTCATTCAAAGAGTTTTCTTTATTTTCATGACTATGAAAACTGTAGATTCACACTGAAGACATCAAAACTATGAATTAACACATGTGGAATTATATACATAACAAAAAAGTGTGAAACAACTGAAAATATGTCATATTCACCTTTTGCTTTGATTACTGCTTTGCACACTCTTGGCATTCTCTTGATGAGCCTCAAGAGGTAGTCACCTGAAATGGTTTTCACTTAACAGGTGTGCCCTGTCAGGTGTAATAAGTGGGACTTCTTGCCTTATAAATGGGGTTGGGACCATCAGTTGCGTTGTGGAGAAGTCAGGTGGATACACAGCTGATAGTCCTACTGAATAGACTGTTAGAATTTGTATTATGGCAAGAAAAAAGCAGCTAAGTAAAGAAAAACAAGTGGCCATCATTACTTTAAGAAATAAAGGTCAGTCAGTCCGAAAAATTGGGAAAACTTTGAAAGTGTCCCCAAGTGCAGTCACAAAAACCATCAAGCGCTACAAAGAAACTGGCTCACATGCGGACCGCCCCAGGAAAGGAAGACCAAGAGTCACCTCTGCTGCGGAGGATAAGTTCATCCGAGTCACCATCCTCAGAAATCGCAGGTTAACAGCAGCTCAGATTAGAGACCAGGTCAATGCCACACAGAGTTCTAGCAGCAGACACATCTCTAGAACAACTGTTAACCTCCCTGGCGGTATGATTATGTCAGGAATTTTGTTCCAAAAGTGGTACCATTTTTTTGCATGGAAATTTGGTGTTATGTATTGTAGGCCTGCAATTCTTAGTAATTACTTACTTAAACCTGACCAAAGAAGACTCTAGTAGACCTCTCAGATGTGATAAAGTTCGAAAAAATAAAATCATGAGTTATAATCTAATAAATAATATAATTTTATTCAGTAATGTAATTAATAATGAAATTTGTCAAACAAAAGAAAATTCAGTAAACATCCTGGGTGTGGTAAATTTTGAAGCATGGGACTGCACATAGACCAACGTCACAATTAGGGCAATGGAACCTGGTTTCCTTTCGGATTTTTTTTCCATTTCCATCTCGCTTTGAGCAGCAAACTACACACATCCTTGTAGGTGCTGCCTTTTTTGCGCTTGGCGGGATGTAATCCATAAAGTGACGACCAGTCAGCCTCTCTGGGTTTACAACGTCAACAGCGCGACGTCCAGATCTGTTCACGGCCACTGATGGCGTTTGGTAGTTCACAAAAATCTGCTCCGCCACCTTCCAGATGAAGTCAGAGTGAACAAGAGGCTTGTCACTCTTTCCTTTGTACAGTATATAGGCATTCCACAGACATTGTTCCAGGAGATGCCTGAATATTTTTTTGTATTTTTTTGTAGATGGCTTTATGACATCTTTCCCACCTCTTGTGTGGACCGTGGTAGTGGAGGTGTTATGTACTGTACTCATTAGGCACACGTCTTTTTTGTCACGCCAACGCATTGCCATCATCTTTCCTTTCTGCCAGGCCACCATTTCTCCTGTTTTCAGTTTTTTCTTGGAAAACATACATGGCAGGCCACGTCGGTTGGCCCTAACGGTTCCATATCCGTCAGTCTTGTTTTTTAGTAGAAACTCGTACAGCTCAGGCGACGTGTAAAAGTTGTCTGTTGTAACACAATACCCCTGATTGAGCAATGGTTCAAGCAGTGAAAGGACTGATGACGTTGCCATCCCATAGCCGCTGTACCTGGGGTTGAATTGTGTTCCTTTGCCGGTGTATATGATGGAATTCCATATATAGCCAGTTGTAGACTCGCAGAGCAAATAAGATTTTATTCCAAACCGCGCTCTCTTGGATGCGATGTATTGAATCCAGCTGAGGCGTCCTTTGTAAGCCATCAGACTTTCATCAATGCTGATGTCTCTGTCTGGCACATAGGCCTGCTGGAAATTGGTTAGGATCATTTGGAATACTTCCCAGATCTTCTTCAGTTTTGGCGCTGGATGTGTGGCTTCGTCAAATTCCTCATTGTTGGTGAAGTGTAAATTCTTCATTATGAGGGAAAATCGGTACTCGGACATGATGGTGCCAAAAAATGGGGTTGCCAGCAATTTATTGGTAGTCCAGTACCATTTCTGCAGGGGTTTCCCCACCACCCCCTGAAGAAGTATTAGCCCCAGAAATTTCCATATGTCCTCCTTACTCACTGGTTCCCGTTTTCTGGTTCTGGAAAACTTGCTGTGCAGAGTAGTGGATTGCTGCTCTTTGTAGCGGTTTGTCTCCGTGACAATCTTTTCAATGACGTCATCAGTCAGAAATAATTTTAGGTACGCCAAAGGATCATTGTGATCAACGTCGTTCCTTCATCCCAGGCGATCCTGTAAACGGGAATCTTGGCGGTGGTACTGCATCCATACCGCAATCAATAGGGCACCAAGAGCGCACCTCACTGAGCTCAAGTGCAGATTCGTCGCTGTCGCCACTTCTCTGGTCAGTGTCAGAGTCGGATGATGAATCTTTCCACGAATCGCTATCGCTCAATTCTGCGAGGGGCTCTGTGTCGCTGTCGCTGTCACTTATCTGATCCAAACCCGCTTTGGTGATGCTAAAGTGACGCTTTGATGCCATGGTAAAAAATATTTTTTTTTTTATATATATTTTTTTGCTTAGAAAAAACAGCCAGGGCAGTCAGGGCAGTGTAGAATGATCAGATCAAATCTGTCAAATCTGAGGTGATATTGTAATCTGACAGGATTGTATCACCTAACTTTATGTGTGTGTGTTTGACTTTTATATACAATGTATTTTTTTTGAATCTCCCGCCCAGTTCCTCCTCTGTGACGCGCTGCGGCTCACAGAGGCGGAACCAGGAAGAGAGATGAGACATCCGCCGGGGCTCTCACCGGCGATCACAGCGGGGAACATCGCCGGATCGCCGGGATTACGTAAGGACACCCGCGGTTCCCTCTGCAATCTACCCCGAGCGTGACTCGGGGTTACCGCTTCTGGCAGCGAAAATTAACCCCGAGTCACGCTCGGGAATACCGTCAGGGAGGTTAAGAGGAGACTGTGTGAATCCGGCCTTCATGATAGAATATCTGCTAGGAAACCACTGCTAAGGACAGGCAACAAGCAGAAGAGACTTGTTTGGGCTAAAGAACACAATGAATGGACATTAGACCAGTGGAAATCTGTGCTTTGGTCTGATGAGTCCAAATTTGAGATCTTTGGTTCCAACCACCGTGTTTTTGTGCGACGCAGAAAAGGGGAACGGATGTACTCTACATGCCTGGTTCCCACCGTGAAACATGGAGGAGGAGGTGTGATGGTGTGGGAGTGCTTTGCTGGTGACACTGTTGGGTATTTATTCAAAATTGAAGGCATACTGAACCAGCATGGCTACCACAGCATCGGCATGCTATTCCATCTGGTTTGCGTTTAGTTGGACCATCATTTATTTTTCAACAGGACAATGACCCCAAACACACCTCCAGGCTGTGTAAGGGCTATTTGACCATGAAGGAGAGTGATGGGGTGCTGCGCCAAATGACCTGGCCTCCACAGTCACCGGACCTGAACCCAATCAAGATGGTTTGGGGTGAGCTGGACCGCAGAGTGAAGGCAAAAGGGCCAACAAGTGCTAAGCATCTCTGGGAACTCCTTCACGACTGTTGGAAGATCATTTCAGGTGACTACCTCTTGAAGCTCATCAAGAGAATGCCAAGAGTGTGCAAAGCAGTATTTAAAGCAAAAGGTGGTTACTTTGAAGAACCTAGAATATGACATATTTTCAGTTGTTTCACACTTTTTTGTTATGTATATAATTTCACATGTGTTAATTCATAGTTTTGATGCCTTCAGTGTGAATCTACAATTTTCATAGTCATGAAAATAAAGAAAACTCTTTGAATGAGAAGGTGTGTCCAAACTTTTGGTCTCTACTGTATATATATATATATATATATATATATATATATATATATAAATATATTTTTTTTTTATTTTTTTTTTTAGCATCTTCAAAAGGCCTTTAAGAAAAAAAAAGATAAGACAGATTTTCTGTTTTTGGGCAAGCAAGAGCTTCTCTACTCCAAATCCAAAGTAAGTTCTGGAAATAATATTTTATAAATGTGATATCTCTTTCAATGGTGCTCTAAACATGTTCATATCTTGTTTTTAATCTGCATTTGGTCTTGTATTATGCCTCGTACAGATGTCTTCCCTAGTGGTAGACGAACATCGGCCGGGAATATTTGCAAACTGCGTGTTTGAGGCAGCCCCCTTGACTTTAATGGCAGGCGAACCTGAAAAACCTTTAGCCGAGCACCCGAGTATAATGGAAGTCAATGGGAGAACCCAAGCACTGCTCTGAAGAGGGGAGGGTGCCTGGTTCATAGGAAAAGGTCAGAAATTGATAATAAAAAAACCCACTGAAATAGTTCGGGAACAGCATGTGGTGGATATCTGGATGCATCTTGGACTCCCAGGTTGCTGCTGGGAATGATGTTGTTCGAGTAGTATGCCACTTTTACAGACTGACAATAATACACACAAAACTGAAGATAAAATCGATTTTAGAGGAAAAAATGTTAGGAAACATTCTTTCCTGTATAATTACTTGTATATAAAGTGCAAGTGCTGACAAAAATTACAAGGAACCGGCACTCCGATACACCCTTTGTTACACATAAAGGAGGGCATCATATACAGCCTTGAAAAATTATGATTGATGGCCTGCTGGTGACCCTCAAAATTATTTGGAGCAAGGGCCTGCTGATCTAACCATCTAAAACATTATGGGCGAGGGCCTGCTGCCGCTTTGATTCTAGATAACCTGGGGTTGATCGCACGTCCCCTTGACGGCAGCGATCCATTCAGATATCTGCCCTATCAACTTTTGATGTTATTTTCAGCCCAAACTATGTAGACCATGGGTAACGGGGGAATCATGGTTAGAAATCCGGAGAGGGAGTCTGAGAAACGGCTACCACATTCAAGCAAGGCAGCATGCGCGCAAATTAGCTATTAGGTATAATTAGGTGAGGACCTGCAGGTGAGCTGACCCTGTAAAAGATTGTAGGTGAAGGCCTGCTAGTGACCCTCAAAAAACATTTGGAGCAAGGGCCTGCTAATCTGACCACCTAAAACAATATGGGCGAGAGCTTGCTGCCGCTTTGTTGACTCTAGATAACTTGGGGCCGATCGCACATCCCTGTGACGGCGACGATCCATTCAGATGTCTGCCCTATCAACTTTCGATGTTATTTTCAGCACAAAACATGGTGACCACGGGAAACAGGGGAATCATGGCTCGATTCTGGAGAGGGAGCCTGAAAAACAGCTATGGCTACCACATCCAAGCTTGGCAGCATGCGCGCAATTTACTATTAGGTATAATTAGATGAGTCGAGAAGTCATGGTTAATCCAGGCCTTGTTCATTTTTATAAGAGTCAACCTGTCAGCATTTTCCATTGACAGGCGGATACGCTTATCTGTTATAATGCCACCAGCAGCACTAAATACCCGCTCAGACAAAACGCTGACGGCAAGGCAGGCCAGTACCTTCAAAGCATACAGCGCCAGTTCGTGCCACGTGTCCAGCTTGGACACCCGGTAGTTGTGAGGCACTGAGGGATCATTGAGGATGCTGACACGGTCTGCTATGTACTCCTTCACCATCTTCCAAAATGTGTCCCTCCTTGTGACACTAGGCAGCGCATCAGGGTGAGGGTGCTGGAGGGGTGTCATGAAACTGTCCTAGGCTTTGGGGAGTGTTGCCCTGTCTCTGTTGAAACTGCTGTGTGTTTCCCTTGTCTCCCCTCCTCTGTTGGCCAAGGAACTATGGATCTTCTGGTATTGCACTGTTTTGCTCGTTCTCTCCACCAGAGGAATGAGAGATGAGAAGTTATCTTTGTAGCGAGGGTAGAGAAGGGTGAACAACTAGTAAACCGTAACCAGCTGAGAACTCCCACTGGACTAAGAAAAGGCCTTTATACGGATGATCTATTAAAATCGATCTTACAAAAAATTGGAGCGCTCCAAATAAGAAAAAAAATTTGGATCCCAAAAAAATCTTCGGATCCCATTTTCAACACCAAGTTCCTGCGATACTTTGCTGCGAGATACAAACCTGTTTCCTGATACAGACCACGTGATATGCCGGCGTCTGCCTGAATAGCGTGGAGAAACGAACACAGCAGCAACTTTTAGGTCGGGTATGTAATGCCATATCTTGGAACACAAATATTTTTATCCACCTAGAAGCAGGTAAGACCTATATAGGCGGTGATTTTAGTACATACCAGTACTTGTTTTTCCATCATAGACATAAACTAAGGTCTGGACATTTAAACCGCAAACAAATTATAATCAAGCAGTAACTGGTGAACAGTATTCAGGATTGTTTTTCATCCCCTTTAAGAACATCTTGGCCTGCAAGCCGCAAGCCACAATAACAGCTGAATGCACTTTATGCGAACTTTTAAATCAAATACAAAGATTTAGTTCAGTCTCATTAGAAAACCACCCTCATTTATTTTATGAACTACTTGCATATACGATTTATGACAAATTTTTCCTACAATATTTAATATGTGTGAGCATGCATATGTTTGTTAAATTTGTAATAGTTTTATAGTGTTATTACGATTGTTTTTCATTTATTAAATTTGAGTGTGATCACCATAATTATTGTGTATTCATTTGAAGCCACACATACAGAGTGCCAGTCCACAATTTACAAGTAACTAGTAAACCGTGTTGTCTAAAATGCGTATAACGCGCTGGTCGTGGGAAAGGCAGCCTAACATGTAGTCAGCCATGCGTGCCATAGTACCAACAGGCAACACTTTGCTGTCATCATCAGGAGGACAACTCACAATCTCTTCCTCCTCTTCTGCCCACCCACGCTGAACAGATGGAATTGAACTTCCATGGGAACTACACTCTGTGGTCTGGCTATCACCCTGGTGGTCTGGCTATCACCCTGTGTAATATCTTCCCCCATTTCCACCTCTTCCACATGCAAAGCTCCATCCTTAATTGTGAGCAGCGAGCTGAGTAGACACAGAAGTGGGATGGTTGCGCTGATAATGGCATTATCACCACTCACCATCTGTGTTGATTCCTCAAAGTTTCTTAAAACCTGACAGCGGTCAGACATCCATGCCCACTCCTTGCTTGTGAATAGCAGAAGCTGACTGGAAAGGCGGCGACCATGTTGCAGCTGGTATTACACTACCGCCCTCTGCTGCTTACAAAACCTGGCCAACATGTGGAACGTGGAGTTCCAGCGTGTGCTCACGTCGCATAACAGCCGGGGAGCTGTCAATTTCAAGTTCTGCTGCAGTGTTGACAGAATGACTGAAGCTGTCGATAACTTGCAGAAATGTGCAGACACGCGGCGCACCTTCACCAGTTGCTCAGACAAATTGGGGTAGGTTTTGAGAAACCGCTGAACCACAAGGTTGAACACGTGTGTCTGAGCTTGCCGAGCTCCGCTGCCTCCACCAAGTTACGGCCATTATCACTCACAACCATGCCTGGTTGTAGGTTGAGTGGCGAAAGCCACAGCTAAGTCTGCTCTCTTATCCCCTGCCACAGCTCTGCGGTGCTGTGCTGTTTGTCCCCTAAGCATATCATCTTCATCATGGCATGTTGCCGCTACCCCAATGCAGTGCTACACTGCTTACAGCTACTGATGACTGACTGGTGCTGCATGCGGATAATTCGGAGGTGGAAGTGGAGGAGGAAGAGGAGGAAGAGGAGAAGTGGGGTTTAGAGCCACTAATGTAAGTGTTGGCGGAAACCCTGATCGACGTAGGGCCCGCAATCCTTGGCGTCGGTAGCACCTGTGCCAGGGCACGACTTGCTCCCTGCCTCCACAACATTCACCCAGGGTGCCGTCAGAGAACTGTAGCGTCCCTGGCCGAATGCACTTGTCCATGTGTCCTTGGTTAAGTGGACCTTCCCTGTAACTGCGTTGGTTAGGGCACGTGTGATGTTACGGAACACATGCTGGTGTAAGGCGGGCACAGCACAACTTGAAAAATAGTGGCATTTCCAGGGCGAGTAAATTGGAAAGCTACGCATTTAGTGCTATGGCCTGTGGGTGGGTGGCTAGGTATTTTTGCTTGAATTCAAAGGCCTGGGGTAGAGACATTTGGATGCTGCTCTGGGACACGGAAGTGGATGTGGTCACTGATGGAGCTTGCAAAAGTCCAGGTGCAGGGCGGGAGCCATCTGGGCCTGCGCCTTAGACAGGGGATTAGCCGGAATGTAACATAGGGAAAGAGGAGACAGTAGTGTGACCTCCATACACAGATTGTGCATTCGTCCCACTTATTACAGTGCTTGGATACTATGTGGTGGATCATGCTAGTGGTTTTGAGGTTGCTAGTGTTAATGCCCTGGCTCATTTTCGTATGGCACAGGTTAGCAAACTACTATTCTTTTGTCGTCCTCAAAAAAGTGCCATACTGCGGAAAATCTACCCCTTCGCAAGGGATATTTCCGCAAGGGGGTTGTCATGGAACCATGAACCAGACGTACAACAAGAGATAAGTGGAAATAAGAAGGCTTTATTGAAAATCAAGCTGTAAGGCAAAAGTTCAAACGGATGGCTAAACCGAAGCAGGGTCTTGCGAAGCCAGAGGTCAGGAACCAGAAGGGTAGTCAGACGAAGCCTGGATCAGGAACCAGCAGGGTAGTCAGACGAAGCCTGGATCAGGAACCAGCAGGGTAGTCAGACGAAGCCTGGATCAGGAACCAGCAGGGTAGTCAGACGAAGCCAGGATCAGGAACCAGAAGCAGTAGCAGTCTTAGAAGCATGTGAACACAGGAGGACCAAGCAAGGAACTGAAGCCACAGACCTCCTATATATATGAGCTAGGCATCCAGCTCCTCCCAGTGGGAAGGAGAAGCCGCAGGGTGGGAGGCTACAAGAAACCCAGAAACCAAGATGGCCGCCAGCACATGTCAAACGAAGGAGAACAGCAAGAAGGTAAGACCATGACAGGGGTGCTCCGTGAAACAGTTGCAGGCCTGTTTAGTGTGGCCCGCCTTCTCCTTTTTGCCACCCCACTGCCTCTTCCAGCCTGTTGCGGTGCTGCAGATCCCTCCCCCTCTGTACTGCTGTCCTCGCTCGCCTTTCCACCTTCCCAGGTTGGGTCAGTGACATCATCGTCCACCACCTCCTCTTCCACTTCCTCGCTCTGATCATCCTCCTGATTTGCTGACCTAACCACAACCTCAGTGATTGACAACTGTGTTTCATTCTCTTCATCAACCTCTTGAGACAGTAATTGCGGTTGACACATTGGCAACTGTGTCTCATCATCATCCACCCCATTAAACACTGCCGTTCCCCACCATCATGTTCTTGTGACTGTAGATGCTTAAGAGGTTGGGAATCAGGATCTCATTTCCCTCTTCAAGCGTGCTTGGCGAGAGGGCCAAATCAAGTAATATTCGAGTGCAGGATCACTTGTTTGGCCAGACTGTAAATGGTAGGAGGAAGTAGGATCAGGGCGAGGATTGTGTTGATCAGACTCCTGGTTACTGAGACTGGACTTGGTGGAATACAGGTTGGTGTTTAACCGACTGGAAGCATTATCTTCTGCAATCCCACCGACCACCTGCTCACACTGGGCTGACCTTGCGAGCGCTGTCCTGCGCCGCCCTGAAAACTGGGACATGAAGCTAGGTATTGTGGAATATTGCTTTTCTTGTGCAGAAGGCACAGTTTCTCTAAGCCTAGGGCGACGGCCTCTGCGTGCACCATCAGCATCATGGCCCCCGTCCCTTACTGCTTGCCTTCTTCATTTTAAATGTGATATTTGCATGAAAGTATGTCACACGTACCGTAGTGTAGGATTTGGAAGTCCACGCGCAAAAATTTTTACAAAGGTATTTGTGAAGAGGAAACGTTATACAGGACAGGTACCACATGTAATGTCACTGTTCGCAGTGTCTACGGAAAAAGTACACTGGATGCCACTGATATTTTGCAGGATGCGCTAAAAATATATATTGTTGCTGTCACACACAATAATCCTTAAAAAGGACTTTTGGGTCACTGAAAAAAAAATTGTATAAAAATCTTCCTATTACACTCTCCACACTGTTTATCCCTTCCTATGCACAGCTCTCTGTAACACTGAGCAATTTAGCGCAGGTTGAGCTATAAACATATATTTCTGCTGTCACACACAATAGTCCTTACAAGAACTTTTTGGTCTCTGAAACATGCGGGGAGGAGACTTGTGCATGACGCTTGACCACATGCGGTACTCTGCCGAGTACCGCCATGTGTAGTGCATCGAGATGCTCGAGTCAAACGGGTTTTTGGCAGAGTATGCTCAATAAACAATAGTCATAATTGCAGCAACCAAATACATACTAGAAGTGCACAAATAGTACCACAACATGGACAATGACATACCATAGAGGGTTCAATGGCAGAAATTCCCACAAAAAATATGTATTTTAATCAGGGGCCATTTTTATGTGTCTTAAAGGGAAAGTCTCAAAAATGTGCCCTGCTGAATCCTGACATTTTTTATTTTAGGCCACAGGAGTACAGGCTCCAAATATTAGGCATTCACCTAACAGAAAACATCAAGTGATTATGTTGCTGGAGGTACATTAGGCGGTCAATGGATAACAATTGTACTGTAGGCCAGTGGAGTACAGGCCCCAAAAATTATACATTCACCTGACAGAAAAGTGATAATGTGGCTGGAGGTACATTAGATGGTAACTGTATAACAATTTTACTGTAGACCAGTGTAGTATAGGACCCACAAATTAGGCATTCACCTAAAAAAAAAAGAACAAGTGATTATGTGGGTGGAGGTATATTAGATGGTCACTGGATAACAAATTTACTGTAGGCCAGTACAGGCCCCAAAAATTAGGCATTCAACTGACAGAAAAGGCCTTTCATGTCGCTGTATATACATACCACAAGGACCATTCATTGTTCTGTGTGGTGGCGGATGTGTGTAGGCTGGCATGAGGAAATTCAATTACATGTGGTTGCTACATCATTCATTTTTATAAATGTACGGTAGACCACACTGTCGTGAGCTAGGCGAGTGCACTTATCGGTCACGATCCCCCCCTGCTGCGCTGAACGTCCTTTCGGAAAGAACTCTCAACGAGGGGCAAGCCAAGAGTTCCATGGCAAATTGTGCCAGCTCTGGCCACAGGTCAAGCCTGCACACACAGTAGTCCAGGGGTTCCTCGCTTCTCAGAGTGTCCACATCAGCCGTTAACCCTTATGTAGTCGGACACCTGTTCGTCTAAGCATTCCCCGAGGCTGGATCCGGAGGGCGGATGTCAATGGGTTGGCTGCAAGAATGATCTCATATCCGAAGTGACCAACACATCTTCAAACTGCCCTCTTCTTGCAGGCGCGGTAGGATTGGTACCCACACTTGTTTCGCTGTGGGTGGAAATTTATTCTGCCAACACCCGCAACAGCAGAATGCAACTTCTCTCGCAGCAAGGCCTGGAAATGGGAAATGCTGCATTTTGCTAGCCCTCTGTGATGCTGGTAACATGTCCGCTATTTTGCGTTTGTACAGGGGGTCTAAGTACAGTACGTTGCCACCCAGTACTGGTCCTTGCCCTTTATGCTTTTTATACGGGGGTCCCTCTTCAAACACTGGAGCATGAAGGCCCCCATTTGAACTATTGCAAATAGTGGTGGAGCGGCCTGGCTCCTGCTTATCGCCTAGGAGCATGTCATCCTCAGTCTCTTCCACCCAGCCACGGACAACACCAGGGTTCCACAAAAAGTTTAAAGTCCTAATCAAAGCCTGTTCTTCTTGCTCCTCCTCCCCCCAGCCACCATCCTCCTCTGACTCCTCTTCAGACTACTACTGACTTGTCTCAGATGGAGTAGCCCCCCTGGTAAATCATTCAGCATTGTGACTTCCACATCTTCCAGCTCCTGCTCCTCGACAGCTTGATCAATGACACAACGCAATGCACACTCCAGAAAGAAGGTGTAAGGTACGATGTCACTGATGGTGCCCTGGCTGTGACTGACCAGTTTGGTGATCTCCTCAAAGGCTGCAGTAGTCTGCATGTGTCGTGCATGAGAAGCCACTGGCAATGCGAAAAGAAACCAAGCTTCACAGAACCTGTCCTGCTGCAGAGTTCGTACAGGTTGTCGTTAACTGCACGTTGCTTGTGGAGCAGCCTTTCAAGCATATACAATGTGGAGTACCAACACATCGGACTGTCACAAATCAGACGTCTGACGGCAGGTGGTGTCGCTGCTGAATGTCAGCAAGGCAAGCCATGGCCGTGTAAGATCTTCTAAAATAGCCAGAGATTTTCCTGGCCTGCCGCAAGATGTCCTGGACCCCGCGGTATTTGGCAACGAATCGCTGCACGACTAAGTTCAGGATGTGTGTCATGCACGTCACTTATGTCATTTTGAACTGTTTCAGCACACTCAGTAGATTGGTGCCGTTGTCGCACACCACTTTGCCAACTGTCAAATTGAGTGGGGTTAGCCACTGATCGGCCTGTGACCACAGAGCTGAAAGTAGTGCAGGAATGGTGTGGCTCTTGGCAGCCAGGCACAACAGCCGCAGCACAGCATTGCAACGTTTCAACTGGCATGTTGAATAGGTTCTGGGGAGCTTGGGGGGTGCAGCGGAAGAGGCGGTAGCAGTGGAAAAATAGGAATCAGCCGAGAAGGAGACAGATGGGGTAGAAGGAGGAGAAGAAGAGGCAGGCCTGCATGCAATCTGTGGCAGTAACACTATATCCACACGGGTGCCACGAGTTACATGCTTGATGGCCGTCAGAAGGTTCACCCAGTGGGCAGTAAGTTATGTACCTTCCCTGCCCCTGTTTGCTAGACCACGCGTCTGTGGTCAGATGTACCTTGGCACCAACACTGTGCCAAAGATATATTCTCACCACCTGTGCACTTGACCCAATCCCATCCCACCTCATCCCTAACCTCACCACAGAGTTCATCCCAGCCCTAACTCATCTCTTCACCCTATCACTAACCTCTGGTGTCTTTCCCTCTGCTTTTAAACTTGCTACCATTACACCCATCCTCAAAAAGCATTCACTTGACCCATCTTCTTTGTCCAGTTATCGCTCCATATCACTTCTTCTGTATGCCTCAAATCTACCTGAACAACATGTCTATTTGGAACTGTCCTCTCACCTTTCCTCCTGCTCCCTCTTTGACCGGCTACAATCTGGCTTCCGACCCCACCACTCGACTAAGACTGCAAAGAGACCATTGACCTACTAACAGTCAAAACCCCAAAACATTACTCTGTCCTCCTTCTCCTTGACCTGTCCTCTGCCTTCAACACTGTTGACTAGAGTTGAGCGAACACCTGGATGTTCGGGTTCGAGAAGTTCGGCCGAACATCCCGGAAATGTTCGGGTTCGGGATCCGAACCCGATCCGAACTTCGTCCCGAACCCGAACCCCATTGAAGTCAATGGGGACCCGAACTTTTCGGCACTAAAAAGGCTGTAAAACAGCCCAGGAAAGAGCTAGAGGGCTGCAAAAGGCAGCAACATGTAGGTAAATCCCCTGCAAACAAATGTGGATAGGGAAATGAATTAAAATAAAAATTAAATAAATAAAAATTAACCAAAATCAATTGGAGAGAGGTTCCATAGCAGAGAATCTGGCTTCCCGTCACCCACCACTGGAACAGTCCATTCTCAGATATTTAGGCCCCGGCACCCAGGCAGAGGAGAGAGGTCCCGTAACAGACAATCTGGCTTCATGTCAGCAGAGAATCAGTCTTCATGTCATAGCAGAGAATCAGGCTTCACGTCACCCACCACTGTAAGAGTCCATTTTCATAAATTTAGGCCCAGCACCCAGGCAGAGGAGAGAGGTCCCGTAACAGAGGATCTGGCTTCATGTCAGCAGAGAATCAGTCTGCATGTCATAGCAGAGAATCAGGCTTCACGTCAGCCACCACTGCAACAGTCCATTGTCATAAATTTAGGCCCAGCACCCAGGCAGAGGAGAGAGGTCCCGTAACAGAGAATCTGGCTTCATGTCAGCAGAGAATCAGTCTGCATGTCATAGCAGAGAATGAGGCTTCACGTCAGCCACCACTGCAACAGTCCATTGGCATATATTTAGGCCCAGCACACCAGGCAGAGGAGAGAGGTCCCGTAACAGACAATCTGGCTTCATGTCAGCAGAGAATCAGTCTGCATGTCATAGCAGAGAATGAGGCTTCACGTCACCCACCACTGCAACAGTCCATTGGCATATATTTAGGCCTAGCACACAGGCAGAGGAGAGAGGTCCCGTAACAGACAATCTGGCTTCATGTCAGCAGAGAATCAGTCTGCATGTCATAGCAGAGAATGAGGCTTCACGTCACCCACCACTGCAACAGTCCATTGGCATATATTTAGGCCTAGCACACAGGCAGAGCAGAGAGGTCCCGTAACAGACAATCTGGCTTCATGTCAGCAGAGAATCAGTCTGCATGTCATAGCAGAGAATGAGGCTTCACGTCACCCACCACTGCAACAGTCCATTGGCATATATTTAGGCCTAGCACACAGGCAGAGCAGAGAGGTCCCGTAACAGACGATCTGGCTTCATGTCAGCAGAGAATCAGTCTGCATGTCATAGCAGAGAATGAGGCTTCACGTCACCCACCACTGCAACAGTCCATTGGCATATATTTAGGCCTAGCACACAGGCAGAGCAGAGAGGTCCCGTAACAGACAATCTGGCTTCATGTACAGCAGAGAATCAGTCTGCATGTCATAGCAGAGAATGAGGCTTCACGTCACCCACCACTGCAACAGTCCATTGGCATATATTTAGGCCTAGCACACAGGCAGAGCAGAGAGGTCCCGTAACAGACAATCTGGCTTCATGTCAGCAGAGAATCAGTCTGCATGTCATAGCAGAGAATGAGGCTTCACGTCACCCACCACTGCAACAGTCCATTGGCATATATTTAGGCCTAGCACACAGGCAGAGCAGAGAGGTCCCGTAACAGACAATCTGGCTTCATGTCAGCAGAGAATCAGTCTGCATGTCATAGCAGAGAATGAGGCTTCACGTCAGCCACCACTGCAACAGTCCATTGGCATATATTTAGGCCTAGCACACAGGCAGAGGCAGAGAGGTCCCGTAACAGACAATCTGGCTTCATGTCAGCAGAGAATCAGTCTGCATGTCATAGCAGAGAATGAGGCTTCACGTCAGCCACCACTGCAACAGTCCATTGGCATATATTTAGGCCTAGCACACAGGCAGAGCAGAGAGGTCCCGTAACAGACAATCTGGCTTCATGTCAGCAGAGAATCAGTCTGCATGTCATAGCAGAGAATGAGGCTTCACGTCACCCACCACTGCAACAGTCCATTGGCATATATTTAGGCCTAGCACACAGGCAGAGCAGAGAGGTCCCGTAACAGACAATCTGGCTTCATGTCAGCAGAGAATCAGTCTGCATGTCATAGCAGAGAATGAGGCTTCACGTCACCCACCACTGCAACAGTCCATTGGCATATATTTAGGCCTAGCACACAGGCAGAGCAGAGAGGTCCCGTAACAGACAATCTGGCTTCATGTCAGCAGAGAATCAGTCTGCATGTCATAGCAGAGAATGAGGCTTCACGTCACCCACCACTGCAACAGTCCATTGGCATATATTTAGGCCTAGCACACAGGCAGAGGCAGAGAGGTCCCGTAACAGACAATCTGGCTTCATGTCAGCAGAGAATCAGTCTGCATGTCATAGCAGAGAATGAGGCTTCACGTCACCCACCACTGCAACAGTCCATTGGCATATATTTAGGCCTAGCACACAGGCAGAGCAGAGAGGTCCCGTAACAGACAATCTGGCTTCATGTCAGCAGAGAATCAGTCTGCATATCATAGCAGAGAATGAGGCTTCACGTCACCCACCACTGCAACAGTCCATTGGCATATATTTAGGCCTAGCACACAGGCAGAGCAGAGAGGTCCCGTAACAGACGATCTGGCTTCATGTCAGCAGAGAATCAGTCTGCATGTCATAGCAGAGAATGAGGCTTCACGTCACCCACCACTGCAACAGTCCATTGGCATATATTTAGGCCTAGCACACAGGCAGAGGCAGAGAGGTCCCGTAACAGACGATCTGGCTTCATGTCAGCAGAGAATCAGTCTGCATGTCATAGCAGAGAATCAGGCTTCACGTCACCCACCACTGCAACAGTCCATTGGCATATATTTAGGCCCAGCACCCAGGCAGAGGAGAGAGGTCCCGTAACAGACAATCTGGCTTCATGTCAGCAGAGAATTAGTCTGCATGTCATAGCAGAGAATCAGGCTTCATGTCAGCCACCACTGCAACAGTCCATTGGCATATATTTAGGCCTAGCACACAGGCAGAGGAGAGGTTCATTCAACTTTGGGTAGCCTCGCAATATAATGGTAAAATGAAAATAAAAATAGGATTGAATGAGGAAGTGCCCTGGAGTCCAATAATATATGGTTATGGGGAGGTAGTTAATGTCTAATCTGGACAAGGGACGGACAGGTCCTGTGGGATCCATGCCTGGTTCATTTTTATGAACGTCAGCTTGTCCACATTGGCTGTAGACAGGCGGCTGCGTTTGTCTGTAATGACGCCCCCTGCCGTGCTGAATACACGTTCAGACAAAACGCTGGCTGCCGGGCAGGCCAGCACCTCCAAGGCATAAAAGGCTAGCTCTGGCCACGTGGACAATTTAGAGACCCAGAAGTTGAATGGGGCCGAACCATCAGTCAGTACGTGGAGGGGTGTGCACACGTACTGTTCCACCATGTTAGTGAAATGTTGCCTCCTGCTAACACGTTGCGTATCAGGTGGTGGTGCAGTTAGCTGTGGCGTGTTGACAAAAGTTTTCCACATCTCTGCCATGCTAACCCTGCCCTCAGAGGAGCTGGCCGTGACACAGCTGCCTTGGCGACCTCTTGCTCCTCCTCTGCCTTGGCCTTGGGCTTCCACTTGTTCCCCTGTGACATTTGGGAATGCTCTCAGTAGCGCGTCTACCAACGTGCGCTTGTACTCGCGCATCTTCCTATCACGCTCCAGTGCAGGAAGTAAGGTGGGCACATTGTCTTTGTAGCGTGGATCCAGCAGGGTGGCAACCCAGTAGTCCGCACAGGTTAAAATGTGGGCAACTCTGCTGTCGTTGCGCAGGCACTGCAGCATGTAGTCGCTCATGTGTGCCAGGCTGCCCAGGGGTAAGGACAAGCTGTCCTCTGTGGGAGGCGTATCGTCATCGTCCTGCCTTTCCCCCCAGCCACGCACCAGTGATGGACCCGAGCTGCGTTGGGTGCCACCCCGCTGTGACCATGCTTCATCCTCATCCTCCTCCACCTCCTCCTCATCCTCGTCCTCCTCGTCCTCCAGTAGTGGGCCCTGGCTGGCCACATTTGTACCTGGCCTCTGCTGTTGCCAAAAACCTCCCTCTGAGTCACTTCGAAGAGACTGGCCTGAAAGTGCTAAAAATGACCCCTCTTCCTCCTCCTCCTCCTCCTCCTGGGCCACCTCCTCTTCCATCATCGCCCTAAGTGTTTTCTCAAGGAGACATAGAAGTGGTATTGTAACGCTGATAACGGTGTCATCGCCACTGGCCATGTTGGTGGAGTACTCGAAACAGCGCAACAGGGCACACAGGTCTCGCATGGAGGCCCAGTCATTGGTGGTGAAGTGGTGCTGTTCTGTAGTGCGACTGACCCGTGCGTGCTGCAGCTGAAACTCCACTATGGCCTGCTGCTGCTCGCACAGTCTGTCCAGCATGTGCAAGGTGGAGTTCCACCTGGTGGGCACGTCGCATATGAGGCGGTGAGCGGGAAGGCCGAAGTTACGCTGTAGCGCAGACAGGCGAGCAGCAGCAGGATGTGAACGCCGGAAGCGCGAACAGACGGCCCGCACTTTATGCAGCAGCTCTGACATGTCGGGGTAGTTGTGAATGAACTTCTGCACCACCAAATTCAGCACATGCGCCAAGCAAGGGATGTGCGTCAAATTGGCTAGTCCCAGAGCTGCAACGAGATTTCGCCCATTATCACACACCACCAGGCCGGGCTTGAGGCTCACCGGCAGCAACCACTCGTCGGTCTGTTGTTCAATACCCCGCCACAACTCCTGTGCGGTGTGGGGCCTGTCCCCCAAACATATGAGTTTCAGAATGGCCTGCTGACGTTTACCCCGGGCTGTGCTGAAGTTGGTGGTGAAGGTGTGTGGCTGACTGGATGAGCAGGTGGAAGAAGAGGAGGAGGAAGCCGAGAAGGAGGAGGTGGCAACAGGAGGCAAAGAATGTTGCCCTGCGATCCTTGGCGGCGGAAGGACGTGCGCCAAACAGCTCTCCGCCTGGGGCCCAGCTGCCACTACATTTACCCAGTGTGCAGTTAGGGAGATATAGCGTCCCTGGCCGTGCTTACTGGTCCACGTATCTGTGGTTAGGTGGACCTTGCTACAGATGGCGTTGCGCAGTGCACACTTGATTTTATCGGATACTTGGTTGTGCAGGGAAGGCACGGCTCTCTTGGAGAAGTAGTGCCGGCTGGGAACAACATACTGTGGGACAGCAAGCGACATGAGCTGTTTGAAGCTGTCTGTGTCCACCAGCCTAAATGACAGCATTTCATAGGCCAGTAGTTTAGAAATGCTGGCATTCAGGGCCAGGGATCGAGGGTGGCTAGGTGGGAATTTACGCTTTCTATCAAATGTTTGTGAGATGGAGAGCTGAACGCTGGCGTGTGACATGGTTGAGACGCTTGGTGACGGAGGTGGTGGTGGTGGTGTTGGTGGTACATCCCCTGTTTGCTGGGCGGCAGGTGCCAACGTTCCTCCAGAGGCGGAGGAAGAGGCCGAGGCGGCAGCAGCAGAATAGGCCGAGGCGGCAGCAGCAGAAGAGGTAGCAGGGGGAGCCTGAGTGACTTCCTTGGTTTTAAGGTGTTTACTCCACTGCAGTTCATGCTTTGCATGCAGGTGCCTGGTCATGCAGGTTGTGCTCAGGTTCAGAACGTTAATGCCTCGCTTCAGGCTCTGATGGCACAGCGTGCAAACCACTCGGGTCTTGTCGTCAGCACATTGTTTGAAGAAGTGCCATGCCAGGGAACTCCTTGAAGCTGCCTTTGGGGTGCTCGGTCCCAGATGGCGGCGGTCAGTAGCAGGCGGAGTCTCTTGGCGGCGGGTGTTCTGCTTTTGCCCACTGCTCCCTCTTTTGCTACGCTGTTGGCTCGGTCTCACCACTGCCTCTTCCTCCGAACTGTGAAAGTCAGTGGCACGACCTTCATTCCATGTGGGGTCTAGGACCTCATCGTCCCCTGCATCGTCTTCCACCCAGTCTTGATCCCTGACCTCCTGTTCAGTCTGCACACTGCAGAAAGACGCAGCAGTTGGCACCTGTGTTTCGTCATCATCAGAGACATGCTGAGGTGGTATTCCCATGTCCTCATCATCAGGAAACATAAGTGGTTGTGCGTCAGTGCATTCTATGTCTTTCACCGCTGGGGAAGGGCTAGGTGGATGCCCTTGGGAAACCCTGCCAGCGGAGTCTTCAAACAGCATAAGAGACTGCTGCATAACTTGAGGCTGAGACAGTTTCCCTGGTATGCATGGGGGTGATGTGACAGACTGATGGGGTTGGTTTTCAGGCGCCATCTGTGCGCTTTCTGCAGAAGACTGGGTGGGAGATAATGTGAACGTGCTGGATCCACTGTCGGCCACCCAATTGACTAATGCCTGTACCTGCTCAGGCCTTACCATCCTTAGAACGGCATTGGGCCCCACCATATATCGCTGTAAATTCTGGCGGCTACTGGGACCTGAGGTAGTTGGTACACTAGGACGTGTGGATGTGGCAGAACGGCCACGTCCTCTCCCAGCACCAGAGGGTCCACTAACACCACCACGACCATGTCCACGTCCGCGTCCCTTACTAGATGTTTTTCTCATTGTTATGGTTCACCACAACAACAAATATATTATTTGGCCCAATGTATTGTATTCAAATTCAGCGGGATATAAATTTGAGGCCTAGTATTTAGGCGCTGGGTGACCGGTATGGATTTAGTGACAGAATTAGACTTGGAAATGCACAGAAGCGTGTGTGTGTGAAGTTATTCTGAATGACCCAATGTGCACCTTGAATATTATATACCCTTTTAGGGATAGATTTCAAATAGCTCTGATATAGCAGAAACCACTAAATTATGAAATTGTTAAATTGGGAATTGTATTTAAACCCAGAACAAAAAATGTGCTTTGACGGACACTAAATAACTTTCCCAGCCACAACAGGACAGCGTTAACGAGAGATTTAGCAGGATATAAATTTGAGGCCTAGTATTTAGGCGCTGGGTGACAGGTATGGGTTTAGTGACAGAATTAGACTTGGAAATACACAGTAGCGGGTGTGTGTGAAGTTATTCTGAATGACCCAATGTGCACCTTGAATATTATATACCCTTTTAGGGATAGATTTCAAATAGCTCTGATATAGCAGAAACCACTAAATTATGAAATTGCTAAATTGGGAATTGTATTTCAACCCAGAACAAAAAATGTGCTTTGACGGACACTAAATAACTTTCCCAGCCACAACAGGACAGCGTTAACGAGAGATTTAGCAGGATATAAATTTGAGGCCTAGTATTTAGGCGCTGGGTGACAGGTATGGGTTTAGTGACAGAATTAGACTTGGAAATACACAGTAGCGGGTGTGTGTGAAGTTATTCTGAATGACCCAATGTGCACCTTGAATATTATATACCCTTTTAGGGATAGATTTCAAATAGCTCTGATATAGCAGAAACCACTAAATTATGAAATTGTTAAATTGGGAATTGTATTTAAACCCAGAACAAAAAATGTGCTTTGACGGACACTAAATAACTTTCCCAGCCACAACAGGACAGCGTTAACGAGAGATTTAGCAGGATATAAATTTGAGGCCTAGTATTTAGGCGCTGGGTGACAGGTATGGGTTTAGTGACAGAATTAGACTTGGAAATACACAGTAGCGGGTGTGTGTGAAGTTATTCTGAATGACCCAATGTGCACCTTGAATATTATATACCCTTTTAGGGATAGATTTCAAATAGCTCTGATATAGCAGAAACCACTAAATTATGAAATTGTTAAATTGGGAATTGTATTTAAACCCAGAACAAAAAATGTGCTTTGACGGACACTAAATAACTTTCCCAGCCACAACAGGACAGCGTTAACGAGAGATTTAGCAGGATATAAATTTGAGGCCTAGTATTTAGGCGCTGGGTGACAGGTATGGGTTTAGTGACAGAATTAGACTTGGAAATACACAGTAGCGGGTGTGTGTGAAGTTATTCTGAATGACCCAATGTGCACCTTGAATATTATATACCCTTTTAGGGATAGATTTCAAATAGCTCTGATATAGCAGAAACCACTAAATTATGAAATTGCTAAATTGGGAATTGTATTTCAACCCAGAACAAAAAATGTGCTTTGACGGACACTAAATAACTTTCCCAGCCACAACAGGACAGCGTTAACGAGAGATTTAGCAGGATATAATTTTGAGGCCTAGTATTTAGGCGCTGGGTGACAGGTATGGGTTTAGTGACAGAATTAGACTTGGAAATACACAGTAGCGGGTGTGTGTGAAGTTATTCTGAATGACCCAATGTGCACCTTGAATATTATATACCCTTTTAGGGATAGATTTCAAATAGCTCTGATATAGCAGAAACCACTAAATTATGAAATTGTTAATTGGGAATTGTATTTAAACCCAGAACAAAAAATGTGCTTTGACGGACACTAAATAACTTTCCCAGCCACAACAGGACAGCGTTAACGAGAGATTTAGCAGGATATAAATTTGAGGCCTAGTATTTAGGCGCTGGGTGACAGGTATGGGTTTAGTGACAGAATTAGACTTGGAAATACACAGTAGCGGGTGTGTGTGAAGTTATTCTGAATGACCCAATGTGCACCTTGAATATTATATACCCTTTTAGGGATAGATTTCAAATAGCTCTGATATAGCAGAAACCACTAAATTATGAAATTGTTAAATTGGGAATTGTATTTAAACCCAGAACAAAAAATGTGCTTTGACGGACACTAAATAACTTTCCCAGCCACAACAGGACAGCGTTAACGAGAGATTTAGCAGGATATAAATTTGAGGCCTAGTATTTAGGCGCTGGGTGACAGGTATGGGTTTAGTGACAGAATTAGACTTGGAAATACACAGTAGCGGGTGTGTGTGAAGTTATTCTGAATGACCCAATGTGCACCTTGAATATTATATACCCTTTTAGGGATAGATTTCAAATAGCTCTGATATAGCAGAAACCACTAAATTATGAAATTGCTAAATTGGGAATTGTATTTCAACCCAGAACAAAAAATGTGCTTTGACGGACACTAAATAACGTTCCCAGCCACAACAGGACAGCGTTAACGAGAGATTTAGCAGGATATAAATTTGAGGCCTAGTATTTAGGCGCTGGGTGACAGGTATGGGTTTAGTGACAGAATTAGACTTGGAAATACACAGTAGCGGGTGTGTGTGAAGTTATTCTGAATGACCCAATGTGCACCTTGAATATTATATACCCTTTTAGGGATAGATTTCAAATAGCTCTGATATAGCAGAAACCACTAAATTATGAAATTGTTAAATTGGGAATTGTATTTAAACCCAGAACAAAAAATGTGCCTTGACGGACACTAAATAACTTTCCCAGCCACAACAGGACAGCGTTAACGAGAGATTTAGCAGGATATAAATTTGAGGCCTAGTATTTAGGCGCTGGGTGACAGGTATGGGTTTAGTGACAGAATTAGACTTGGAAATACACAGTAGCGGGTGTGTGTGAAGTTATTCTGAATGACCCAATGTGCACCTTGAATATTATATACCCTTTTAGGGATAGATTTCAAATAGCTCTGATATAGCAGAAACCACTAAATTATGAAATTGCTAAATTGGGAATTGTATTTCAACCCAGAACAAAAAATGTGCTTTGACGGACACTAAATAACTTTCCCAGCCACAACAGGACAGCGTTAACGAGAGATTTAGCAGGATATAAATTTGAGGCCTAGTATTTAGGCGCTGGGTGACAGGTATGGGTTTAGTGACAGAATTAGACTTGGAAATACACAGTAGCGGGTGTGTGTGAAGTTATTCTGAATGACCCAATGTGCACCTTGAATATTATATACCCTTTTAGGGATAGATTTCAAATAGCTCTGATATAGCAGAAACCACTAAATTATGAAATTGTTAAATTGGGAATTGTATTTAAACCCAGAACAAAAAATGTGCTTTGACGGACACTAAATAACTTTCCCAGCCACAACAGGACAGCGTTAACGAGAGATTTAGCAGGATATAAATTTGAGGCCTAGTATTTAGGCGCTGGGTGACAGGTATGGGTTTAGTGACAGAATTAGACTTGGAAATACACAGTAGCGGGTGTGTGTGAAGTTATTCTGAATGACCCAATGTGCACCTTGAATATTATATACCCTTTTAGGGATAGATTTCAAATAGCTCTGATATAGCAGAAACCACTAAATTATGAAATTGCTAAATTGGGAATTGTATTTCAACCCAGAACAAAAAATGTGCTTTGACGGACACTAAATAACTTTCCCAGCCACAACAGGACAGCGGTAACGACAGATTTAGCGGGATATAAATTTGAGGCCTACTATTTAGGCGCTGGGTGACCGGTATGGATTTAGTGACAGAATTAGACTGGGATATGGCCAAAAAATAACCACACTATTGCTGGTTAAATGCACTTGGTGACGGGCGCAGCTTGCCCCTGATTTAGTATATGGCCAAAAAATGAACAGACTATTGCTGGTTAAATGCACTTGGTGTCACAGCTTGACGCACCACACTACTGAGGGTTAAATGCACTTGGTGACGGGCGCAGCTTGCCCCTGATGTAGTATATGGCCAAAAAATGAACAGACTATTGCTGGTTAAATGCACTTGGTGTGACAGCTTCACCCTGATGTAGGCTTTAGCCAAAAAACAACCACACCATTGAGGGTTAAATGCACTTGGTGACAGGCGCAGCTTGCCCCTGATTTAGTATATGGCCAAAAAAATTAACAGACTATTGCTGGTTAAATGCACTTGGTGTGACAGCTTCACCCTGATGTAGGCTTTAGCCAAAAAACAACCACACCATTGAGGGTTAAATGCACTTGGTCGCAGCTTGGATGCACTTGGTCGCAGCACCGCACAAGACACAAAATGGCCGCCGATCACCCCAGAAAAAAGTGACTGACAAACGGTCTGGGCAGCCTAAAAACAGTGAGTGAGCATTTGAATTTCAGCAGCTCAATGATGCACAGCTGCAGATCGATCGATTAATCAAGTGAAGTCCTTTGGAGGAGTTAATCTGCCTAATCTCGCCCTACTGTCGCATCCGCAACCTCTCCCTACGCTAATCAGAGCAGAGTGACGGGCGGCGCTATGTGACTCCAGCTTAAATAGAGGCTGGGTCACATGGTGCTCTGGCCAATCACAGCCATGCCAATAGTAGGCATGGCTGTGACGGCCTCTTGGGGCAAGTAGTATGACGCTTGTTGATTGGCTGCTTTGCAGCCTTTCAAAAAGCGCCAAGAAAGCGTCACAAAAGCGCCAAGAAAGCGACGAACACCGAACCCGAACCCGGACTTTTACGAAAATGTCCGGGTTCGGGTCCGTGTCACGGACACCCCAAAATTCGGTACGAACCCGAACTATACAGTTCGAGTTCGCTCATCCCTACTGTTGACCACTCTCTTCTGTTGCAAACTCTCTCATCTCTTGGCATCACTGACCTGGCCCTCTCCTAGATCACATCATACCTCACAGACTGGACGTTTAGTGTCTCCCACTCTCGCACCACCTCCTCGTCTCATTCCCTCTCTGTTGGTGTCCCGCAATGTTCTGTCATAGGACCCCTGCTCTTCTCTATCTACACTTTTTGCCTTGGACATCTCATAAAATCCCATGGCTTTCAGTATCTCTCTTATGCTGACAACACACAAATCTACCTTTCTGGTCCAGACATCACCACCTTACTATCCAGAATCCCACAATGTCTATCTTCTATATCATCCTTCTTCTCCTCTCTCTCTTTCTAAAACTTAACACGGATAAAACAGAATTCATCATTTTCCCCCCATCTTGCTCAACCTCCCCCAACAGACCTATCTATCACGATCAATGGCTGCATACTCTCCCCGGTGAACCAAGTTCGCTGCCTTGGAGTGATCTTGGATTCTGCCCTCTCCTTCCAACCGCACATCCAAGCCCTTTCCACCACCTGCCGCCTCCAACTCAAAAACATCTCCTGCATCCGCACTTTCCTTAACTTTGAATCTGCGAAAATGCTTGTACATGCCCTCATCATTTCCCGTCTAGACTACTGCAACATTCTCTTCGGTGGCCTTCCATCTACACTCTCACACCCCTCCAATCTATTCTCAGCTCTGCTGCCTGACTAATCCACCTCTCACCCTGTTACTCCTCTGCCTCTCCCCTCTGCCAATCCCTTCACTGGCTCCCCATTGCCCAGCGAATTTACTTCAAAGTACTACCAAATACATACACGGCCATCCACATCTCTGAGCTACTTTCCCGATACATCCCCACACACACTCTCCCATCCTCACAAGACCTCCTTCTCTCCTCTCATCACCTCTTCCCACAATCGCCTCCGAGATATCTCCCGTGCATCCCCCACACTCTGGAACTTGCTACCCCAACATATCAGCCTCACCTACAGTGGAATCCTTCAAAAGAAACCTGAAAACCCACCTCTTCAGACAAGCCTACAACCAGTGACCCTACTGCCTCTATACCGCCATGACCAACTTCACCCGCACCTACTGTGTCCTTCTCCCATACCATGTAGATTGTAAGCCTTCACGGGCAGGGCCCTCTCTCCTTATGTACCAGTTTGTAACTCGTCTTGTTTATGATTAGCCTAATTCTGTATTATGTACTGTATGTGTAAGCAGGTATATTGCACCCATCAATCAGTATTTTACCAAAGCAGGTATATTGCACCCGTCAATCAGTATTTTACCGAAGCAGGTATAGTGCACACCTAAATAAGTTTATTGGGGGGCAACAGGTACATCACACCTGTTGCAAATAGTTGTTCCAATAGCGCTTGTCCCTCTATATACCTGCGGTATCGCAGCAGAATCGCACACAACTGCTGCACAATACAAATGCACTATATACTTTCTATGTTAGAAAGTATATTCTAGGTATATCATACCCCTCAATCAGTTTTTTGGGGGGCAACAGGTATATCACACCAGTTGCAATTAGTTACTCCAATAGCATTTGTCCCTCTATATAGCTATGGTATTGCAGCAGAACCGCACTCAACTGCTGCACAATACAAATGCACTATATCTTTTCTATGTTAGAAAGTATATTATAAGTCTATCACACCTATCAATAGCACACCTATACCAGTCCTTGGACTTTTGTGGCCCTATTAGCTAGCTTTTGGTGTCCCTAAAAATCTGTCCCTGCTCCACAAAGCAACCTCTCCCTACACTGGCAAAACACAGAATGTAAAATGGCTGCCAGATCGGGTTCTGTTATAGGGTGGGGGGGGGGTGTCCATGTGCTGAAATGTCTCAATTGGCTGTCCTTTTCCACTTGATGTGTGTGTCATTTGTCAGAGTTGGGCACAATGCAAAATAATATGGCGTCGGCGAAACACGAACGCGCAAAATTCGCCGCGAAACGACCGCTGGGCGAACCGCAAGGCCATCTCTAGTTCTCACCATCTAGATCTGAGGATCTAAGCCCACCCGGAAGGAGCAGGTGAATTGCACAGCCAGTAAGTAATAAGCAATGCTTGGAGTTTGAAATACAGTTGCATTCTTTGCATTAACCCCTTAAGGACCCATGACGTAATTGTAAGTCATGGGTCCGATCCCTAAACATGGCGCCCGCTCGCGTGGCCTCTGCTATTTTAAATAGCAGAGACCCGTGGCACATGTATGCGATCAGCCATAAGGCTGATCGCATACATCTTACTTTTTAGATGCCATGGCCAAATGTGACCAAGGCATCTGCGCAGACTGGAACCAGAAGTCACGCTCTTCCAATCCAGTAACAGCGTACCCCGGCTGAGATCGGGGGACCTGTTACTACAATCTATTTGACCGAATCCCAAAGCCGGCTTCCGAGTCAATTAGATGTATATATCAATACAGGCCACTAGCTGGCAGCCTTGTATTGATATAGTGCAGGTATGCTCAACCTGCGGCCCTCCAGCTGTGGCATAACTACAACTCCCAGCCTGCCTGAACAGCCTACAGCTATCAGCCTACAGCAGGGCATTGTGGGAGTTGTAGTTTTACAACAGCAGGTTGAGCATGCCTGATATAGTGCAATTAAAGTCTTCAATGACGGCTATTTAGCCATCACTGAATACTATGGGCAATTGAATGATTGCCAGTTAGTGTCACCCAAGGTGACTGTGGCGAAACCAACCTCACCACGGTGTTTTGGAGGGGGCTGTTTACCAGCCTCCTTCCCTGGGATTATGGTCCCTTAAGTTTTTGGGTCTTAAGGCACTTGGGACGGAGCCCTCTGTCCCTGGATTGCATCCTCTGCCTTACTTGCTTGGATGAAGCACATGGTGAGAACAATAGATAGCGGCCATTTTAGCTCACAGACACTGTTCTGACTTTTCAACACGGTGCTATCTTGCCTGTATTTGGTGCACAGAGACATCATTCAGTTGTTTGAAACTACCAAACAGGGGACACATTTATTAGTGACTATTTTCGGTAAACTTGTATATTTTCAGTGTAACTGTATCTTCCAAACTACTGAACGGATGTGGGTGAATTTTGGACATGTGGTTCACCCAGATCCCCCGGTTCCGAGGATATATTGGTTATGGGGTTATTGCATGTTTTGGGGTTCCTGTGATATGTTTTATAAAACTGTATTTCTCTGCCTTTAATAATTATATTCGCCCTTGTGTTCAAATAATCATCATCGGCAGAGGGGAGGATTTTGTGTGGGTGTGTTTCTATTGTCCCATTGTCCCATTGTGTGTTTAAATGGTGATGTCTGTCCTGTTGTCTCCACGTGTGTATTGGCGATCTCCCCTTTGTCCTGAGAGATAATTGGATTGCCCTCGGTTGTCTCCCAGGCAGAGAGGAGGAAACCATGATGCATTGTGGGGATGTGTTGTATCTGTTCTGTATTTGCAAAACTGTAATAAAAACCAGGCTGGGTGTGCCAGAACATCAGAGCACTGCTTGACCCTCAACACGGAGCCTTGTCTCGTTATTGGGGGATTCCCTGTATGCTGTTGGAGACTGATTGCCAGGATTGTAAGCTGACTGTACGCTGTTCCTGTTCGTCTGCCGGCAGCTATTTGCGAGGTTCCAGCTTGGAGTGCTATTTTGTATCCAGTTTGGGAGGTTGGTGTTCTGCAGTAGCTGTGCCTGTCTCTCGGAAAGGGGCATATCGCCTAAACGGACTTTAACCCCTTGTCTGCTGAAACGGTCCGTTACAGTGACTTAAAAAAAAGTAAAAAAAAAAGTTTTTACATATATAAAAAAACTTAAAAGTTCCAATCACCCCCCTTTCATTAAAATGAAAATACTTAACCAATATAAAAAATAAACTTTATGGGCATCGCCGCATGCGAAAATGGCATACGGCAAATGGCGTAGTGGGGAAAAAAATTGAAACAGCCAATTTGCCAATTTTTGTCACTTCAACTCCCCAATAATTTTTTTTATAAAAAGTAAACAAAAAGTAGCACACACTTAAAGTTGGTATAGCTGAAAACAAACAGATTGTCCCGCAAAAAAAATTGCCCTCAAACAGCCCTGTACACATAGCTACAGAAAAGTTATAGGGGTCAGAATATGGTTGTGAATTTTTTTTCCCCTCAAAGGTTTTATTTTTTTTACCAAGTATGGTATCGTTGGAACCATACTGACCTGGAGAATGACGATAACAGGTCAATTTTACTGCATTGTGTACAGTGTAAATAAATAAATAAAAAACGTTATCAGAATTGCGTTTTTCCCCAATTCTACCCCATTTGGAATTTTTTCCCCGCTCCCTACTACATGGTATGCAACCGTAAATGGTGCCATTAGAACGTACAACCTGTCCCGCAAAACAAAAGCCCTCATAAGGCTATGTGAACGGAAAAATAAAAAAGTTAGGACTGTGGGAAGGCGGGGAGTGAAAAAAGAAAGCGCAAAAAATGGAAAATCCCAGGGTCCTGAAGGGGTTAATCGATATGTACTTTATTGTAGTCCTCTTCATCATCTGTGGAGGAGGAGCATTTCTCCTCCGAAGGGGCCTCAGTCTCATCAGGGGGAGGTGAACCAAGCAGTGACCAGGGCCGTCAAGAAGTAAGTATATTTATATGTTTTCTCTTTAAAAAAATATAATTATGGTTTAACATTTTATATTTTTTTTGTTAGGAATCTGCACCTAGAGCTTCCATGCAAGATCCCTCAGTCTCCTCCAGAATTTGTGGGAGAGGCCGTGGTGGTCGGGGACATAAGTATCAAATACCTAGTTCTAATTCACATTTGGTTTCCTATTTAACATGATTTTGAATGTGATTGCTTAATTCTGAACACAGCTACATCCACAGTTATACAAGGGTGTGCACACTTATGCAACCACATTATTATTATTATTTTTTTTTTTTGTTTTTCTCCCTCCACCTAAAAGATTTCAGTTTGTTTTTCAATTGAATGGCTCAGTTTATATGTCACATTAAAGGTGGAAAAAGTTCTGAAATGATTTATCTTGGTCTAATTTTTTTACAGCACAGAAACCTGACATTTTAACAGGGGTGTGTAGAGTTTTTATATCCACTGTATATGTTAGTAAGGCTGAAGCTCAGCCTGCATTTGTGGGAGGGGCTTGAGCCTTTATCAGTCCCTCTCTCCCTCACCTGGTAGGCGTTCCGGGCTTCAACTTCCAGGTAGGAGACTGACGTGCACTTCCCTCTTTTGTCCGACCGCCTCACGCTGCAGCTCCGATACAAGGGGGTAAGTTCGGGCGTCTGCTCCATGCCACAGCC
Source organism: Bufo gargarizans (assembly GCF_014858855.1). Classification (NCBI taxonomy): domain Eukaryota; kingdom Metazoa; phylum Chordata; class Amphibia; order Anura; family Bufonidae; genus Bufo; species Bufo gargarizans. Next base: position 89,385,948 of record NC_058080.1, on the reverse strand, counting down.
GAGCGGGTGACGGTAGCGGTCCCACCCCCATAGCAATCACCGCGGTCGACGGCGTGCGTTCCACCGTGGAACGCACGCGACACCTTACCTTGGCTACGGCGCCATTTGTTTACCCACCCCCATAGCAGTCACCGATACCGCGGTCGACAGCGTGCGTTCCACCGTGGAACGCACGCGGCACCCCACCTTAGCTAGGGTGCTTGGCGACCGCATAAACTTGTTCCATGCCCTTAGGCTTGTTTGATCATGTGCCACAGGTTTCAAGATAAAATGTATTAGGTTACTGATAGGTCATTCCTGTGCAGGATTCGTCTCCAGGGTTCCGCCTGCTGACATCCCAGGTGGGGTGCGGCAGGGCATTCTGCCATGCCCCTGGGAGCAATCCCACTGCCATATGCTGCATTTTGTTAAAAAGAAAATGTCAAAACACCTTAAAAAAATAAAATAAAAAAATATCCGCTTTAAGACGCTAAGGTGGTCCCCATTTTGCAGGATTCGCCCTGCCACTTTTCTGATGTTTCTCCACCTGGTTGGGCCCAGGCCTGTTATCTTCTGCCTGGTACGCCCAGGCCACTGTTGTCTTTGTGTCCATAGCCACTCAGATTCTTGATTGTTCATCAGGGCACGGGCGGTTGTCTTGTCTTGTCACAGTGTCATTCCCTGGATCGCCCAGGGCACAGTTCATTCCTGGTACGCCCAGGTCCTCCTTGCCTATTTTTCCTTCTTTTATACGTGGGTCTCTTTGCACCTTTCAACCTAAACAATTAGGCCTGGGGAGTTGTTCCTGTTCCACCTGATGCGGAGGTCCGCCATGTAAATGTCTTCCACCCTTCGCGGGCCGCTGCTACGCACAGCTTCTGTCTCATGGCAATGCGTCATCGCTTCTTTCGGCCACCTGGTACGCTCAGGTGGCCTCCTTCTGTCAATGACCAATATGATATGCTCGGATAGTTTATTTGACCCCAGGGGTGCGCCCCATCGTGGCCAGTTCGCCTGGCTCAAAAAGGTCTGAGGTCACCCTTCATTCTGCACTCTCAAATTTCGCCTGTTACCCTTTTGTTGTTTTTCAGAATTTTGTCCTATTTCCAGGTTCCTATTGGTCCTGCACAGGTAAGTTCTCACTGACATCGTCAGCGAGCCCCTCAAGTCAATGTTCACAGTTAATTTGATTCTTCATCTATCCGGCCAGGTCAGGTTCTGCTAGTCCGTGTTTCGGGTTCTGTTTTCGGGTACGTGTTTATCTTCGCCCTTGCACCTCTTCGGTCCTGTTACTCCGTCACCTTCTTTTTTTTTTTTATCTGTCACGCCATTTATGTTTCAACAGATCAACTATGTCTCGGGCCTCGGATATAGATGACAGCCTATCTGTCTCTGAAACGATCATGTCAAGCCAGGCTGGTCCATCGTCGCTAAGGAATTGGACCATTCCAAAGTTGCTGGCGGAGCTTAACAGAAGAGGCATCCCGCATCCAGCCTCCACCAGAAAGGCGGATCTATACAAGCTCCTCATGGTCAGCACAAACACTTCTGTGGTTCAAATGGAGACATTTTCCATCCAGCTCTCACTGGTGCAGCTACAGTCCACCTTGAATTCACTGGTCGACTCAGTAGCTGATGTCCGGGGCGATAGTGTCGGAGCTAGAGTCCTGGCCGTCCGTGGCACCCCCGGCACCCGTCCCTATGACCGCACCGTCCACTTCGGTTTGGCTGACACCAGGTACGCCCAGGCCTATTCCGCAGGTGGCCCCCTCGCATTTCATCCCTGACAATCTCAAGAGAGACATTCTGGCAGGGAAGGACGTTCTCATTGCCGTTGGTTCTCATTGCCGCCCAGGATGTACCCGAAAACAGGGTAATCAATTGTGGGGACTTAACCGCAAATTGTCCATTCCGGAGTTTGTCCTGGCGTTTAGCCTCTTCAGGGACATTGTCTGCACCGCACAGCCAGAGAGAAGGGAAGAGCTGGACAGTTACTTGTACCTGGTCACTGAGCTGGGTCACAAGTATGGAGGTTCAGCCTTCTACGACTACCATCGTTCTTTCTCGGCTAAAGCGGCAGCAGCATTGGCACAGTTTCAATATGTCACCAGCTGGGCCTCCATTGACACAGAACTTTTCTGCCGTCACTTCGCGGGCCACAGGGCACCCACATGCGCAATGTGCCAATCTATCTTTCATACATCTGAATGGTGCCCAAATACCACCCACTCGGCTCAGGACAGGGCTCTCCCGGGAACCCGGCAGACCAACCCCTCCATTGACAAACTCGACCGGCCCATCTTCTACTTAGGAAGGAGCCAGATCTGCAATAGCTTCAATTCAGGTGGTTGCACCTATGTCAGTTGCATATCTCTCCACGTTTGCTCCTTATGTTTTAGGGTCCACCCTCGTTCCTCCTGTCCCAAGAGGGCAGCTAAAGGATCCTGACTAGCCGACATTAATGTGGACATCTTGGCGGCTCTCCTTCGGGACCACCACGATCAGAACTTTGTGGCGTCCCTGTTGACGGGCTTCTTACAGGGGTTCCACACTGGGCTCGTTGCACTACCACAGGTTCCTTGGGAGGGCAGGAATCTTCTATCGGCCACCAGGAACCCACCAGCAATAAGCAAATTGATTCGGTCTGAGGTGGAGAAAAGTTTCTTCATAGGTCCTTTGCCATTCATTCCCTTTCTGTAATGGCGCATCAACCCTATCGGTCTAGTGTCCAAGAAAAACACTAATAAAAAAAGGTTGATCTATGACCTGTCCGGTGTCCGCCCCTCACGTTTCTGCTATTCCCAGCCTTAATTCTCTCATTCCTTTGGAAGAGTTCGCCATGAGGTACTCCTCCATTGGCGATGCCATACGAGCCATTTTGTTGCATGGCAGGGGCGCTTGGTTGGCAAAGGCGGACATTGCTGATGCTTTCAAGTTCCTCCCCATCCAACCGCAGTTGTGACAGTACTTTGGCATCGAGTGGGCTGGCCAATATTACTTCACCAACAGGCTCACTTTTGGCTCTAAAAGTAGCCCCTGGTTGTTTGACCAGTTAGCCAAGGCGCTACACTGGATCTTGGTCTATCACGGTGGGCTTCAGACGGTCATCCATTACCTAGATGACTTTCTGATCGTTGAGAGCCCGCAGGGCGGATCTGGCATTCTCGCCGTCCTCCTTGAGATGTTCGCCAGTTTAGATGTCGCGGTCGCCCAGGCCAAGACTGAAGGTCCCGCCACTAGGGTCTCGTTCATAGGCATCATCCTGGATTCTGTCAGCCTGCAACTGCAGGCCAGCCTCCCGGAAGGGATACTCACTCAGTGCCGAGAGGTCATTTCCCACGCTGCCTCCTCCGGGTACCTCACTAAGGTCGAGTTACAATCTCTTCTGGGCCCGCTTAATTTCACCTCTAGGATCATGCCCCAGGGATGGACGTTCGTGTCGAAGCTACTCCAGCTTCTTCCCTCGGCACCCGACCAGGACACGGTCATCCATTTGGACGGCCATACTATTGCAGACCTGGCCATGTGGGAGTTGTTCCTCTCCCGGTCGAACAGCATCTCCCTCTTCGTCCCTCCGTGGTCGCCCTCCTTCCCTACTATCTTTTCGGATGCAGCCGCATCCTGCGGTTACGCAGCCATTTAGGGGCCCCATTGGCTGGTTGACCGTTGGCCCATGTCCGTCTTGGAGGATGCCGAGTCCATCTGCACCTCCTCCCTGTTGGAGTTATACCCCATTGTCGCAGCCGCTCAGGCCTGGGGTCTTCTCTGGGCCAACTCGACGGTAATGTTTGTCACTGACAATCAGGCTCTAGTTGACATCTTGGCTAAGGGTAGGGCAAAGTCCCAAAAAATAATGTCACTGTTGCGCCAGCTGGTCTGGCTTGCCCTGTCCCACAATTTCCATTTGCACTGCAGTCACATTCCGGGGCAGTGAAACGTCGCGGCTGACGCATTATCCCGGTTTAATTTCCCCCTCTTTTTTCCGGTCATGCCCGAAGCCGATCCACTCAGATGTCCCACCCCGGCATTCAGTTCCCTGACAATGGGCTAAATGCACTCGTCTCCTCAGCAAGGGACCTGGCACAGCAGTCCCTCGCCCCAAATACAGCCAGAAACTACCAATCAGGCCTGAGAACCTACCAGGAGTTTTTAAATCTGCACCCACAGGGCGGTCTAGCAGATATCCCATACATCATGGCCTTTATCGCCCATTGTCATCACCATTTGCATCTCTCGCATAGCACCATCAAGTTATACCTTGTGGGCGTCCAACACCACACCATGCTCCACAACCGGGGGGGGGGTGAGGGGCTCCTTGCGTGGGGTCCAGAAAGGTAGGGTAATCCCCCATCCCGTAGACAGGCGGTCACAGGAGAGATGTTCCGGAAGATGTCCGGATGTTCCGGAGGGTGCCCTGGATGGCACCCCTTTTGGGTCCTTCTCCAGTTTAGTCATTAAAGCTGCTATGTACCTGGGCTTCTACGGATTCCTTAGCCCAGGTGAATTCACTTGCAGTTCAGCGGAGCGCAGCTGTCCAAAGAACAGCTAGTGTGGAACCAGGGCCATTATACGCTTAAGTTGGTGTCCACTAAGACAAGCCAAACAGGTCCCCCGGTTGAGGTTACCTTTTTCCAGTCTGGCAATAAGTGGTGCCCAGTACAAGTCTTCGGGCAGCTCATGCACGCCATCCGTGAAGCTCCCCCTCACAGCCCACTGCTACCTCATCTTAATGGCTCTCTCACCTCTGCGCAATTCATCTGCCATATCCGTACTCTTGCCTCTGGCTTAGGGTTCAACCCCGGCTCTATATCTGGCCATTCCTTCCGCATTGGAGCAGCATCTGCAGCTTCCCAGCACAGGGTCCCCGCTCATGTCATCTGGAGAATGGGAAGGTGGCGCTCGTCATCTTTCAGCAGGTATATACCTAACCCGCAAGTAGAAATTTTGCAAGCCTTTCAGTCTCTGGTGTTATGAGTCAATAAAGTTCTTGAATTAACTATCTTGGTTTCCTTTTTGCCCCCTTATAGGCTGCTCTTGTACCCGGCTCCAGGCACAACTCAGCCGGTTAAGGTTCAAGGCGGGCACGCCTGCCCGAGTCCAATTTTAGCCATGACCACAAGTTAGTAAGGCTGAAGCTCAGCCTGCATTTGTGGGAGGGGCTTGATCCTTTATCAGCCCCTCTCTCCCTCACCTGGTAGGCGTTCCGGGCTTAAACCCACCCGCCCATTCCCCTTATTTTCTTAATCTTCTCCGCAAGGGCAGCCCCCTTATAGGCTGCTCTCGTACCCGGCTCCAGGCACAAATTAGTTTACTTGACTGTGTGTGTGCGTGTTTTAATTGTCCAGTATAGGGGATCTGCAATCTAGGGCACTCCAGCTGCTGTGAAATTAAAACTCCCATGGGCCCACTACTCTGCGTTTATTATAATGCCCTTGGGAGTTTTATTTTCAAAGCGGCAGTAGTGCCAAAGGTGGCAATCTTTTAGCTCCTTATTGATCATATTCCCTATGAATGGCACATGAACAAGCAAATGCTTGTTCATCAGTCAATCTTGTACCTTTTCACATGAGCCCTTGTAGGAGTCACGGTCCATGTGAATCAGCATCATCCTGAATTCATTAGCTACAGAGCGCTGAATTTCAATTTCACAGAATTTAGTGATTTGCAGATGAAACTCTCACATAAGTAGTGTGATTAGCAGAAGGGACACGCTGCTGTTAAAGGTGAACCCAGACATACCCAGAATTTCACCCAGACAGCCACCTTCATGTTATAAACAGAACATTTCAAGCTCCAATGCTATCCCTTGCCCTGAGCAGGATCAGGCAGAACAATTCCTTTTTTCTTTGCAATAAAACACTGCTGGGCAGATGCTTCTGCCAAGCAGTGTGATGTGTGACGTCACCTTTTCTGATGGCCCTGCTTTAGTTCTGCCATAGCCGTCTTAAAGGCTAGGGCAGTGCTAAAACCTACCCATCAGTGCTGGTGACATCACTGTGCTCACTGATGTGCATAAGCCCCCGCCTGGCAGTCCTGTGGAGAGCCCGGGATGTCACCAGATCGCCATAAAATGACTTTGGCCGATGCGATTCAGCTCATCTTTGGGGCAACTTGGGTGAAAATATGGATATTATGTCTGGGTTCAGCTGTGAACACAGACAACCCCTTTAACTAGCATTACTGTTCGTGATAAAGGTAGATTGTGTGATGTTGTCAAACAACAAAAACACAATGGTGTCAAGCAATATTGAGGAAGAGCCAATAGCTTAAAGGGGTTGTCTCAACACAGACGATGGGGCCATATCACTAGGATATGCCAGCAAATAGTTGCGTATCCCAGCACTTGTGCACGCACTTATATTGTGAACATGAAAGTGCTGGTGAGTTCAGGCGCATCCTCCCTACTTTATTTTTCTGTGGATCCTATAAAACTAGCCGAGCGCTGGATAGGCTGTTTTCATCAGGCCCATAAAAGTGAAGGGGAGCAATAGCCGGTCATGTGTGGTTCACTCTCATTGACTTCTATGGAGAGAGCGGTTGGTGGTGGCCGGACCGGAGTCCAACAGACAACACCTTGTGAGGCTATATCACCGATATAGGTGTGAGTCCCAGTGTTGGGACCCGCACCTATAAGTAGGGCATATACTATCAATATGCACCAATTGTCTAAGATAAGACAACCCCTTTAATAACCATATGTATGGCTACTACCCTTCACGTTTATTTCACAAAAGCTAATGCCACCCATAAGGATCAGGACTATATGCATATTCACAAAAAGTAATGCTGCGATGTGAACTATGGCATGGGGTGGCATTAGCTTGTGTTAAAAAATAAAATATATTACTACTGCTGAGAACAAAAGAAAAAGACACAAGGTGTATAAAAAAATAAAATAAAACTTTAATAAAAGATCAGATCAAACAACATTAAACAACAGTATCCTACCAACTCACTCTGCCCGCTTCAGAAACAAAGTAATTCGGGCCACGGCAAGGGTTGAACGATATTCCAGATGTTGCAGCCTGGTGAGTGTGCAATCAACCTCTTGCGGGTCCAGGCGCAGTGGTTCCTGATAACAGATAGTTATGTAGAACTATACAAGCTTTGACTATATCGTCTACAGGTTTAACCTTAAGATTTATGGCTTTGGTGAGAATACGCCATTTTGCAACTAAAACACCAAAAGCGCACTCCATCAATCGTCTAGCTCGTGTCAGTCTGTAGTTAAACAAGCGCTTAGCAGTGTTCAAGTCATGGCTGGAGTACAGCTTGATGAGGTTCTCGCACATTTTGAACGCCTCGTTCCCTACACCACAAATGGAGGTCCATCAGTACCTGACAAAGGTCTCAGAGGTGGCAATCCAAAGTCCATTGAATATAGGAGGCGTCCCATTGCTGAGTTTTTTGAAAGCCATTGAGTCATTTGTCTGCCCATAAGCTCTAATGTCAACAGCGACAGACCGATAATTGGTATCCACAATGGCCATCAAGATAATTGAAAAGTATTTCTTGTAGTTATAGAATGCAGAGCTGCTTCCGGAAGGTTTTACACTACTTATACATTTCCCATCCACAGCTCCGACACAATTAGTGAACTGGCAGGTTTCCAGGAACTTGTCTGCAATCTAAGGCCTCTTTCACACTACAGTTATTTTTTTTCCTGTTTTGCAGGCTGTTTTATTGCATTCCGTATACGGATCCATTCATTTCAATAGTTCTGCAAAAAAAACTGAATGTACTCTGTATGCATTCTGTTTCCGTATTTCCGTTTTTTCCTTCCGTTGAAAGATAGAACATGTCCTATTATTGCCTGCAAATCACATTCCTTGGCTCCTTTCAAGTCAATGGGTCCGCAAAAAAAAACTGAACACATACGGAAATGCATCCGTATGTCTTCCGTATTGTTCAGTTTTTGCGGAACCATCTATTGAAAATGTTATGCCCAGCACAATTTTTTCTATGTAATTACTGTATACTGTATATGCCATCGGAAAAATAGAACGGAAATGGAAACAAAAAAAAACCCTGGAGAAGGGCCCAAAAGGGGTGCCATCCAGGGCACCCTCTGGAACATCCGGACATCTTCCGGAACATCTCTCCTGGATCTATGAAAAATGGACCGCTAAACACTGAAATAGCCATACGGAAGTGTGAAAGAGGCCTAAAGCCACTGTTTTGTAGTTGGATGTGGGATGGAATCCTCACCCAATACCTCCCACAAGGCACGACAAGTATCACAGACTATACTGGCGATCGTCGAAATTCCCATCCGATACTGGTAATGCAGCAATTACAGACTTTCTCCCGTAGAAAGAAACCTGTGAAAAAATTAAAAAAATATTAATAAATATGAAAAAAATCATATATACAGCTATACCCCAAAAAATTAGGACAATCCTTACCTTGTCACCATTAGCCGCTCTGCAGGAGAAATTGCCCTTCTGAAACGGGTATCCTGTCTTTCGATAAATGTAGAAATGCACTGCAGTAGCTGGTCATAACTCTCGACAGTCATGCGCATATAGTTGAAAAAAAAAATCTGTATGCGCACAAAGTTCCAAATACAGTCCTGATCAAAAGTTTACGACCACTTGAAAAATGGCAAAAAATCATATTTAGCATGGCTGGATTTTAACAAGGTTCCAAGTAGAGCTTCAACATGCAACAAGAAGAAATGGGAGTGAGACAAAACTTTTTTTGAGCATTCAATTGAATGAAAATAACTAATAAACTGAAACAGGATGTTTTTCAGCTGATCAAAAGTTTAGGACCACATGCCTTGTTAAGATCCAGCCATGCTAAATATGATTTTTTTTTTTTGCAATTTTCTTTTAAACTTTTGATCAGGACTGTATAGGATGGAAAAAAAACGCCTCTGGTCATCCATTTGGAAGTTATAGGGTAGATAGTGTGATATTAGCAGGAGGTGCTCAGACCCACACGCAGTTGTGCATATATATAGGGGAGCAAATCCTGCACTTGTGGCCCGTTGCTAATGACGATCCCCAGCAAAAATGCATACGGTGGAGGATGCCCACAGCGAACCACAAGTACCACAATAGACATCCTACACAAGATAGCAATTATGTGGATGTGATAATCAATACAACAATATAACAAAATAATAGCAAAGACAGATGCACTCTGCGGTCTTACTAAACCCTCAAACTGATTTTAAAATTGAGAGATTACCCGGTGTACTACATGTCTGAGACCGGGCACCGCGCCAAGGTTTCTCAAGTAGCCCGGGACCTAACACTCTCCTACCTGAGCCGTATGGGCAATACCAGGAGCCAGTGGGCAAATTACAGGAGCATGAGGCCGACTCACAAACAACTCACCAGTTACCTCCAGCATGTAACCATGCAATGGGAGGAGGGAGGAGTCTGCGAGTCCCACTCAAGAGAGTGTTAGGTCCCGGGCTACTTGAGAAACCTTGGCGCGGTGCCCGGGCTCAGACATGTCCTACACCGTAGGACATGTTGGCTAATCTTTCAATTTTAAAATCAGTTTGAGGTTTTAGTAAGACCGCAGAGTGCACCTGTCTTTGCTATTATTTTGTTATATTGGACCCAATACTGGCGACTTCTTCTTTCTTGGGCACGTCTTCTCCATCTTGCTTTTAGAATTAGTAACCTCAATCGCAGACGTAAATGTGCATGGTCCCAAAACCCAAAGAGCCTAAATGGTGGTTTTCCTGCTTAAATACACTGTAAAATTAGGTGTACACTTTGAGGCATCCGCTAAACAGATGCCAAAGCAGAAACAAACGTGACAAACGGATCCGCTTTAGGCTACATGTTGTATGCATAGATTGTAAATGATGGCTTTTCGGCTTTTCGGCTTTTCAGGTTTTCCAGGGAAACCCATAAAACCCGACACCCATTATCAACAAGCAATTTACAATCAATTTGTTGTAAATAATAGAAAACAGCTGCAGCTTCCATGTTTGAGTGGTTTCCGCTGTTTGAAGAGGAGGTGGCGCTCGTGCGAGCACTGCTTCCTCTTCATGATTACACTGCGCCGCCGAGAAAATGTGCAGAGTAATCTTGAAGAGGAAACAGCTGATCATCTGGGGTGTTGGGAATTGGACCCCTTCCAATCTGATCTTGGTGACCTATCCTGAGGATAGTGTCATGGTGCTGTGTGACGGAAAACCCCACAGCGAACAGCGATGGGAAATGGGAACAGAAACTATGCCTGGACCCTGGGGAAAGGGATCTGGTCACCTCCTAGAGCAACTATAATGCTATTCCTGACTAACTATAAGTATGAACAGGCCTCAATTGTAGGGAAGTTCATACAGCGGAACCTAGGGCCCTAACTCACCCTGTAGAACATTGCTACCTCTGCACCTCCTATAGCTTCACATGGTCTAATGAACATAATGTTGCAAAGTCTATGAGAGTAGGGTCTTAGAAGCAGCAGTCGTAACAGTAGCACAGTGGCTCAGTGATTAGCAGTAGTGTCTTGCAGTGATGAGGGTCCCAGGTTCAAATCTAACCATGGAAAACCTTGCATGAAGCCTGTATCTTATTCCTGTGTTTGCACTGGTTTTCTCCTACACTCCAAAGACATAGGGTGAGATTTTTTTATGACTCACACTTTTTGAGTGAAAAAAGTGAAAGAGTCTGAAGACTTTCCGAATTGTTTGTGTAAAACCTACCATTTATTTGCGTAGATGTTTTTATTTTATTTTAAAGTACCGTACATGCTATAATTTTCTCAAAGACTTTTTTTTTTTACTTGAGGTGTTTTTTAGTCAGATTTTAAGCACGCTACAGTGTTAGGGGTTGAGCAGCTCCCCCAGATTTGCCACTATATTTCTGTGTTTTTGTCTTGTTTTATATGTAGTGTATGTGCCTTCACCTGGCATTCAAACACTCTTTGCACCTGGTAGCCTCCATTACATAGTCTGATATGGGTGTGGCTTACAGTCTGGCTTTGTTCACATTGCACTAGTTGTCCTGCTAGGCGGTTGTGTGGAAGCCTGGCTGTGAGCTGGATTACATCACCCTCAGACCTTGTTCACACCATAGGTAGCGTAGTGGTAGGACCCCTTGCCATGCTGAGAACCGTGACGTGGTGCTTGGGGCTCCGATATCTTCCTGACAGGAATATATTGGCAAAAGTCTCAGCTTTTAATATCTGCATTTATGACTAGCCAGTATAGTCAGTGGTATATCCGTGTGGTGCATTTTTTCTGTGATTTATGATTATATTTTCATCCGCACAATGCTCCGTTTTGTGTAGGATGCCTTTGTGGTGCATGTGGACCGCGCCGACATCCTCCACCGTATGCAAAATATTTTTTGCTGGGGATAGTCGTTTGCTGCGGTCCACATGCGGTGGGGCTGCTCCCCCAATGAAAAACACGCTACAGTGTTAGGGGTTGAGCAGCTCCCCCAGATTTGCCACTATATTTCTGTGTTTTTGTCTTGTTTTATATGTAGTGTATGTGCCTTCACCTGGCATTCAAACACTCTTTGCACCTGGTAGCCTCCATTACATAGTCTGATATGGGTGTGGCTTACAGTCTGGCTTTGTTCACATTGCACTAGTTGTCCTGCTAGGCGGTTGTGTGGAAGCCTGGCTGTGAGCTGGATTACATCACCCTCAGACCTTGTTCACACCATAGGTAGCGTAGTGGTAGGACCCCTTGCCATGCTGAGAACCGTGACGTGGTGCTTGGGGCTCCGATATCTTCCTGACAGGAATATATTGGCAAAAGTCTCAGCTTTTAATATCTGCATTTATGACTAGCCAGTATAGTCAGTGGTATATCCGTGTGGTGCATTTTTTCTGTGATTTATGATTATATTTTCATCCGCACAATGCTCCGTTTTGTGTAGGATGCCTTTGTGGTGCATGTGGACCGCGCCGACATCCTCCACCGTATGCAAAATATTTTTTGCTGGGGATAGTCGTTTGCTGCGGTCCACATGCGGTGGGGCTGCTCCCCCAATGAAAAACACGCTACAGTGTTAGGGGTTGAGCAGCTCCCCCAGATTTGCCACTATATTTCTGTGTTTTTGTCTTGTTTTATATGTAGTGTATGTGCCTTCACCTGGCATTCAAACACTCTTTGCACCTGGTAGCCTCCATTACATAGTCTGATATGGGTGTGGCTTACAGTCTGGCTTTGTTCACATTGCACTAGTTGTCCTGCTAGGCGGTTGTGTGGAAGCCTGGCTGTGAGCTGGATTACATCACCCTCAGACCTTGTTCACACCATAGGTAGCGTAGTGGTAGGACCCCTTGCCATGCTGAGAACCGTGACGTGGTGCTTGGGGCTCCGATATCTTCCTGACAGGAATATATTGGCAAAAGTCTCAGCTTTTAATATCTGCATTTATGACTAGCCAGTATAGTCAGTGGTATATCCGTGTGGTGCATTTTTTCTGTGATTTATGATTATATTTTCATCCGCACAATGCTCCGTTTTGTGTAGGATGCCTTTGTGGTGCATGTGGACCGCGCCGACATCCTCCACCGTATGCAAAATATTTTTTGCTGGGGATAGTCGTTTGCTGCGGTCCACATGCGGTGGGGCTGCTCCCCCAATGAAAAACACGCTACAGTGTTAGGGGTTGAGCAGCTCCCCCAGATTTGCCACTATATTTCTGTGTTTTTGTCTTGTTTTATATGTAGTGTATGTGCCTTCACCTGGCATTCAAACACTCTTTGCACCTGGTAGCCTCCATTACATAGTCTGATATGGGTGTGGCTTACAGTCTGGCTTTGTTCACATTGCACTAGTTGTCCTGCTAGGCGGTTGTGTGGAAGCCTGGCTGTGAGCTGGATTACATCACCCTCAGACCTTGTTCACACCATAGGTAGCGTAGTGGTAGGACCCCTTGCCATGCTGAGAACCGTGACGTGGTGCTTGGGGCTCCGATATCTTCCTGACAGGAATATATTGGCAAAAGTCTCAGCTTTTAATATCTGCATTTATGACTAGCCAGTATAGTCAGTGGTATATCCGTGTGGTGCATTTTTTCTGTGATTTATGATTATATTTTCATCCGCACAATGCTCCGTTTTGTGTAGGATGCCTTTGTGGTGCATGTGGACCGCGCCGACATCCTCCACCGTATGCAAAATATTTTTTGCTGGGGATAGTCGTTTGCTGCGGTCCACATGCGGTGGGGCTGCTCCCCCAATGAAAAACACGCTACAGTGTTAGGGGTTGAGCAGCTCCCCCAGATTTGCCACTATATTTCTGTGTTTTTGTCTTGTTTTATATGTAGTGTATGTGCCTTCACCTGGCATTCAAACACTCTTTGCACCTGGTAGCCTCCATTACATAGTCTGATATGGGTGTGGCTTACAGTCTGGCTTTGTTCACATTGCACTAGTTGTCCTGCTAGGCGGTTGTGTGGAAGCCTGGCTGTGAGCTGGATTACATCACCCTCAGACCTTGTTCACACCATAGGTAGCGTAGTGGTAGGACCCCTTGCCATGCTGAGAACCGTGACGTGGTGCTTGGTGTTCCGATATCTTCCTGACAGGAATATATTGGCAAAAGTCTCAGCTTTTAATATCTGCATTTATGACTAGCCAGTATAGTCAGTGGTATATCCGTGTGGTGCATTTTTTCTGTGATTTATGATTATATTTTCATCCGCACAATGCTCCGTTTTGTGTAGGATGCCTTTGTGGTGCATGTGGACCGCGCCGACATCCTCCACCGTATGCAAAATATTTTTTGCTGGGGATAGTCGTTTGCTGCGGTCCACATGCGGTGGGGCTGCTCCCCCAATGAAAAACACGCTACAGTGTTAGGGGTTGAGCAGCTCCCCCAGATTTGCCACTATATTTCTGTGTTTTTGTCTTGTTTTATATGTAGTGTATGTGCCTTCACCTGGCATTCAAACACTCTTTGCACCTGGTAGCCTCCATTACATAGTCTGATATGGGTGTGGCTTACAGTCTGGCTTTGTTCACATTGCACTAGTTGTCCTGCTAGGCGGTTGTGTGGAAGCCTGGCTGTGAGCTGGATTACATCACCCTCAGACCTTGTTCACACCATAGGTAGCGTAGTGGTAGGACCCCTTGCCATGCTGAGAACCGTGACGTGGTGCTTGGGGCTCCGATATCATCCTGACAGGAATATATTGGCAAAAGTCTCAGCTTTTAATATCTGCATTTATGACTAGCCAGTATAGTCAGTGGTATATCCGTGTGGTGCATTTTTTCTGTGATTTATGATTATATTTTCATCCGCACAATGCTCCGTTTTGTGTAGGATGCCTTTGTGGTGCATGTGGACCGCGCCGACATCCTCCACCGTATGCAAAATATTTTTTGCTGGGGATAGTCGTTTGCTGCGGTCCACATGCGGTGGGGCTGCTCCCCCAATGAAAAACACGCTACAGTGTTAGGGGTTGAGCAGCTCCCCCAGATTTGCCACTATATTTCTGTGTTTTTGTCTTGTTTTATATGTAGTGTATGTGCCTTCACCTGGCATTCAAACACTCTTTGCACCTGGTAGCCTCCATTACATAGTCTGATATGGGTGTGGCTTACAGTCTGGCTTTGTTCACATTGCACTAGTTGTCCTGCTAGGCGGTTGTGTGGAAGCCTGGCTGTGAGCTGGATTACATCACCCTCAGACCTTGTTCACACCATAGGTAGCGTAGTGGTAGGACCCCTTGCCATGCTGAGAACCGTGACGTGGTGCTTGGGGCTCCGATATCTTCCTGACAGGAATATATTGGCAAAAGTCTCAGCTTTTAATATCTGCATTTATGACTAGCCAGTATAGTCAGTGGTATATCCGTGTGGTGCATTTTTTCTGTGATTTATGATTATATTTTCATCCGCACAATGCTCCGTTTTGTGTAGGATGCCTTTGTGGTGCATGTGGACCGCGCCGACATCCTCCACCGTATGCAAAATATTTTTTGCTGGGGATAGTCGTTTGCTGCGGTCCACATGCGGTGGGGCTGCTCCCCCAATGAAAAACACGCTACAGTGTTAGGGGTTGAGCAGCTCCCCCAGATTTGCCACTATATTTCTGTGTTTTTGTCTTGTTTTATATGTAGTGTATGTGCCTTCACCTGGCATTCAAACACTCTTTGCACCTGGTAGCCTCCATTACATAGTCTGATATGGGTGTGGCTTACAGTCTGGCTTTGTTCACATTGCACTAGTTGTCCTGCTAGGCGGTTGTGTGGAAGCCTGGCTGTGAGCTGGATTACATCACCCTCAGACCTTGTTCACACCATAGGTAGCGTAGTGGTAGGACCCCTTGCCATGCTGAGAACCGTGACGTGGTGCTTGGGGCTCCGATATCTTCCTGACAGGAATATATTGGCAAAAGTCTCAGCTTTTAATATCTGCATTTATGACTAGCCAGTATAGTCAGTGGTATATCCGTGTGGTGCATTTTTTCTGTGATTTATGATTATATTTTCATCCGCACAATGCTCCGTTTTGTGTAGGATGCCTTTGTGGTGCATGTGGACCGCGCCGACATCCTCCACCGTATGCAAAATATTTTTTGCTGGGGATAGTCGTTTGCTGCGGTCCACATGCGGTGGGGCTGCTCCCCCAATGAAAAACACGCTACAGTGTTAGGGGTTGAGCAGCTCCCCCAGATTTGCCACTATATTTCTGTGTTTTTGTCTTGTTTTATATGTAGTGTATGTGCCTTCACCTGGCATTCAAACACTCTTTGCACCTGGTAGCCTCCATTACATAGTCTGATATGGGTGTGGCTTACAGTCTGGCTTTGTTCACATTGCACTAGTTGTCCTGCTAGGCGGTTGTGTGGAAGCCTGGCTGTGAGCTGGATTACATCACCCTCAGACCTTGTTCACACCATAGGTAGCGTAGTGGTAGGACCCCTTGCCATGCTGAGAACCGTGACGTGGTGCTTGGGGCTCCGATATCTTCCTGACAGGAATATATTGGCAAAAGTCTCAGCTTTTAATATCTGCATTTATGACTAGCCAGTATAGTCAGTGGTATATCCGTGTGGTGCATTTTTTCTGTGATTTATGATTATATTTTCATCCGCACAATGCTCCGTTTTGTGTAGGATGCCTTTGTGGTGCATGTGGACCGCGCCGACATCCTCCACCGTATGCAAAATATTTTTTGCTGGGGATAGTCGTTTGCTGCGGTCCACATGCGGTGGGGCTGCTCCCCCAATGAAAAACACGCTACAGTGTTAGGGGTTGAGCAGCTCCCCCAGATTTGCCACTATATTTCTGTGTTTTTGTCTTGTTTTATATGTAGTGTATGTGCCTTCACCTGGCATTCAAACACTCTTTGCACCTGGTAGCCTCCATTACATAGTCTGATATGGGTGTGGCTTACAGTCTGGCTTTGTTCACATTGCACTAGTTGTCCTGCTAGGCGGTTGTGTGGAAGCCTGGCTGTGAGCTGGATTACATCACCCTCAGACCTTGTTCACACCATAGGTAGCGTAGTGGTAGGACCCCTTGCCATGCTGAGAACCGTGACGTGGTGCTTGGGGCTCCGATATCTTCCTGACAGGAATATATTGGCAAAAGTCTCAGCTTTTAATATCTGCATTTATGACTAGCCAGTATAGTCAGTGGTATATCCGTGTGGTGCATTTTTTCTGTGATTTATGATTATATTTTCATCCGCACAATGCTCCGTTTTGTGTAGGATGCCTTTGTGGTGCATGTGGACCGCGCCGACATCCTCCACCGTATGCAAAATATTTTTTGCTGGGGATAGTCGTTTGCTGCGGTCCACATGCGGTGGGGCTGCTCCCCCAATGAAAAACACGCTACAGTGTTAGGGGTTGAGCAGCTCCCCCAGATTTGCCACTATATTTCTGTGTTTTTGTCAGATTTTAAGCACTACCTAAAAATGCATAAATAACCAATAAACTATGTAAACAAGCTTCTTAGGCTCCTTCTTAGACAAAGAAGTCTGATTTGTGCACAAGGTATTAAAAACTCTTTTTATGTTCCATTGTGTAGATGCCATTTGAGGTGTAAGAATGTTTTCCTTATTTTGTCAGTTTTTCCTTCATTATAATATTGAGGCATATTTTAAGAGTTATTTCCACAACAAAACACCATTTTTATATTCATGCTAGGGTGACATATTATTTTTTAATTCATGGCAACAGTATTAAAATTGAGGGTTTAATACTTTGCATGAAAAATAACAAAGGTTATAAACATAAAAATGCAGCAAATACAAACCGGATTCCAAAAAAGTTGGGACACTAAACAAATTGTGAATAAAAACTGAATGCAATGATGTGGAGATGGCAAATGTCAATATTTTATTTGTAATAGAACGTAGATGACAGATCAAACGTTTAATCTGAGTAAATGTATCATTTTAAAGGATAAATACGTTGATTCAAATTTTCACGGTGTCAACAAATCCCCAAAAAGTTGGGACAAGTAGCAATAAGAGGCTGGAAAAAGTAAATTTGAGCATAACGAAGAGCTGGAAGACCAATTAACACTAATTAGGTCAATTGGCAACATGATTGGGTATAAAAAGAGCTTCTCAGAGTGGCAGTGTCTCTCAGAAGCCAAGATGGGTAGAGGATCACCAATTCCCACAATGTTGCGCAGAAAGATAGTGGAGCAATATCAGAAAGGTGTTACCCAGCGAAAAATTGCAAAGACTTTGCATCTATCATCATCAACTGTGCATAACATCATCCGAAGATTCAGAGAATCTGGAACAATCTCTGTGCGTAAGGGTCAAGGCCGTAAAACCATACTGGATGCCCGTGATCTCCGGGCCCTTAAACGACACTGCACCACAAACAGGAATGCTACTGTAAAGGAAATCACAGAATGGGCTCAGGAATACTTCCAGAAACCATTGTCAGTGAACACAATCCACAGTGCCATCCGCCGTTGCCAGCTGAAACTCTACAGTGCAAAGAAGAAGCCATTTCTAAGCAAGATCCACAAGCTCAGGCGTTTTCACTGGGCCAGGGATCATTTAAAATGGAGTGTGGCAAAATGGAAGACTGTTCTGTGGTCAGACGAGTCACGATTCAAAGTTCTTTTTGGAAATCTGGGACGCCATGTTATCCGGACCAAAGAGGACAAGGACAACCCAAGTTGTTATCAACGCTCAGTTCCGAAGCCTGCATCTCTGATGGTATGGGGTTGCATGAGTGCGTGTGGCATGGGCAGCTTGCATGTCTGGAAAGGCACCATCAATGCAGAAAAATATATTCAGGTTCTAGAACAACATATGCTCCCATCCAGACTTCATCTCTTGCAGGGAAGACCCTGCATTTTTCAACAAGATAATGCCAGACCACATTCTGCATCAATCACAACATCATAGCTGCGTAGGAGAAGGATCCGGGTACTGAAATGGCCAGTCTGCAGTCCAGATCTTTCATCTATAGAGAACATTTGGCGCATCATAAAGAGCAAGGTGCAACAAAGAAGGCCCAAGACGATTGAACAGTTGGAGGCCTGTATTAGACAAGAATGGGAGAGCATTCCTATTTATAAACTTGAGAAACTGGTCTCCTCGGTCCCCAGACGTCTGTTGAGTGTTGTAAGAAGAAGGGGAGATGCCACACAGTGGTGAAAATGGCCTTGTCCCAACTTTTTGGGGATTTGTTGACACCATGAAATTCTGATTCAACATATTTTTCCCTTAAAATGGTACATTTTCTCAGTTTAAACTTTTGTTCCGTGATTTATGTTCTATTCTGAATAAAATATTAGAAGTTGGCACCTCCACATCATTGCATTCAGTTTTTATTCACGATTTGTATAGTGTCCCAACTTTTTGGAATCCGGTTTATAAAAAAGCACATGACATAGAGTTTATTTACCAAAAATATATTAACCCCTTACCAACATACGCCGTACATGTACTGTTACTCACAGCTGGGCCCCTGCTGTATCCGCAGGCATTGCTGGAAATATCATTGCCAGTGGATTAACCCATTAGATGCCACGGTCGACACTTACGGAAACATCTATGCGGTTTGGAGTGGGAGGCAGCTGCCTCTGACACCCCATCGGGTCCCTGGGCTATGATGACAGGGGCCCAATGGCTTATGTAGGCCTTGGGCCTGCCAGTTAACGAGGCCTATGATACATATTAGGTATCTCTGCATCAGATAAAAATAAGATTTAAAACAGTGCCAAAATATTACCTTGCAAAAAGTATAATAGTGAGCAATCAAAAAGCATAATGTACCCCTAAATGGTACCAATGAAAACATCAACTCAACTTACAAAAAAAAAGCCCCCATACAAAATGATTGGCAGAAAAAAAAATAAAATATACAGCTTTCAGAAAACGACAACTCAAAACAGGATTTTTTTTTCAAAGATGCTATTATTGTGTACTATTGCAACAACAAAAAATAAAAAAATAGACATATTAGATATAGCTGTGTCCGTATGTCCACAAAAAAAAATACATGTCCTATTATTGTCTGTATTACAGACAAGGGTAGGATTGCTCTGTTAAGGGCCTGCCCTTCCGTTCCACAAAATGCAGAATGCACATGTCCGTTTTTTCAAAACTGCTATGAGTAAGGGCTTATGCACATGGAAGTAATTGTTTTGTGGTCGCCGATCCAGAAAAAAACAGATCCTGGCCAAGTGCAAGCCACCATTTTTTAACCTCTCTAATAACGTCCTATCCTTGTCCGCAAAATGCACAATAATAGAACATGTTCTATTTTATTATTATTATTTTTTTTATAAATGGATTGTAATTGCATTGAAATAAATGGGTCTGTATCTGTATAATAGGGATATGTACGCCAAAATAGAACCAAAGATGATGGCAAATAATCCCACAGAAGCAATATGTATGGTTGTCAGAAAATGCCTATATTGGTACCCAGTGGCTGTTCAATAGCAACATGACGCCCGTAAACCAATTCATATAAACCTGCATTGCAAGATCCAAAATGTGGTATTTCCCTTCTGAACCTTGCAGTGTACCCAAATAGTTTACTTCCAAATGTATGACAAATCGCACATGCTAGGCACACCACTAACATGTCATATCTGTGGAAAACTTGCATTTTTTATTTTACACCATCCCATGCTCATTAATTTCTGTACCCGTGGTGTCAAAATGCCTGCTCCACCCTTTGATTAATAAGTTGAGGGGTGTAGTTTCCAAAATTTGGTCACTTATTTACTTATAGCTACCACAGAGTCTCTGCAAATAGGATTAAGCATCCAAAAACTAATCCGGCAAACCGCTCCAAAAGCCAAATGGCGCTCCTTCCCTTCAGCGCCCATGTGGCTATACAGCAGTTTTCGTTCACATTTATGGCATTTTCGTACCCAGTAGAACCTGCCTATCAATTCAAGTAGTGTGTTGTGACTCTCAGATAGTACACTCTGGGCATAACAGATTGGACACTGAAATGCCATATCTGTGGACAAATTCCACTTTTCCCTTTGCACCATCTGCTGTGCTTTGATTTCTGCAAAATATTTGTGGCGTCAAAACGCTTACTCTACTCCTCAAATTCCTTGAGGGTTGTAGTCTCCAAAATTGGGTGACTTCTCATGGTTTCTATTTATTATTTCACCCCAGCCCCTCTACAGCTGTCAACACAAGTTGCATAAATCACCACATTAGGCCTCCGATGAGCATGGTGTTCCTTTACTTCTGAGCCCTGTTATATGTCCAGGCAAAAGATTAGGGCCACATGTAGGGTGTTTCTAAAATCAAGAATCACAACATAATAGTAAGAGGGCTTGCATTTCACACTGGCATACACTGGGCACAACATATGGGGCACTGAGAAGGCATACTTGTGTAAAAATTTCAATTTTCACTTTGCACCATCTGTTGTGAATACATTTTTCGAAAAACACTTGTGGGGTCAAAATGTTCAGCCACACTACTCAAAATCTTCACTACACCCCTTGGTAAATGCTGTGAGTGGTGTGGTTTCTAAAATGGGGTCCCTTCTTAGGGGTTTATTTTTTGTGTTTAACCTCAGAGCCTCTGCAGTTGTCGGCCAAGGCAGTATACAGTTGCAAGAAAAAGTATGTGAACCCTTTGGAATGATATGGATTTCTGCACAAATTGGTCATAGAATGTGATCTGATCTTCATCTAAGTCACAACAATAGACAATCACAGTCTGCTTAAACTAATAACACGCAAATAAATGTTACCATGTTTTTATTGAACACACCATGTAAACATTCACAGTGCAGGTGTGAAAAGTATGTGAACCCTTTAGAATGATATGGATTTCTGCACAAATTGGTCATAAAATGTGATCTGATCTTCATCTAAGTCACAACAATAGACAATTACAGTCTGCTTAAACTAATAACACACAAATAATTAAATGTTGCCATGTTTTTATTGTACACACCATGTAAACATTCACAGTGCAGGTGGAAAAGGTATGTGAACCCTTGGATTAATAACTGGTTGAACCTCCTTTGGCAGCAAAAACTTCAACCAAACGTTTCCTGTAGTTGCAGATCAGACGTGCACAACGGTCAGGAGAAATTCTTACCATTCCTCTGTTTCGGTTCAGCAATATTCTCCAATTTGCAAGAATACAGCGGCTCACCCCCTCACCGTATGGATAAGGTGCTCACCCTCAGGTCCCACCCTCAGGCCCTCAGAAAACAAGAGGAGGTGTAAGCAATATGAAGGGGCACACTTCATATTGCTTACACCTCCTCTAATATTCTCCAATTGTTCCCATGTTATATATAATGAATACAGACTACAGTTTACTAAACTTCGATTTGGCTGCTTCGCCGAATTTCATGAAGAAATTTGCTTTGTGACGGATTACTTTGTAAGAAGCGTGTGCATTGACGGGGAACGGCAATTGCACCGCACCCGGTCATTGAACCCTCAGATGCCATGCTCATCACTGATAACGGTATCTGAGATGAAAAAACAAACAAAAAACATTAGGGCTTTCAGGAGTTAATGGGTAAAAAATAAATGATACAATTCACCTTATCCATCTGAGCATGAAGAGGCTGCCGCGGCCATCTTGATTGAAGATCCTATTCAAAGTCTTGTGTGGTGCGTGATGATGTCATCATGTTGGCCGACGTGGTGACATCAGACATCACCGCAAATGAGGTTTTGAGCGGGATATCAATCAAGATGGACATGGTGGCTTCTTCACATTTAAATTGATACGTTTTTTTTACCACCGTTTCAGGGAAATTTGATTACAACGGAGCGCAAGGAAATTCAGCTTTGCGGAGAATCAAATTTTCCCTGACATTCTGATCGAAGTTCACTTCAGATACTTCAATTCACTCAGTACTCATCATGACTGTATAATTCATTCATGACTTGCTGATACTTTGTGGCAAGTTTTTTGGACTGCAGATATTGAGTTCTTTTCTAATAAGTTTTATGCTGAGCCTGTTCATTATTTTATTAATTTTGTCTTAGTTCGTGTTCATTAATCTGTTTTTGGATAGGGTCACAGCTGGAGAAGTCTACTAATCAGTGCATTCCGAGACAAGTAACTTTTAATGAGTCATCTTTTAGGTTATATTCCAGGCAGACAGAATTGCATATTACATGAGAGTACAGCTCAATGTCAATACTCCTGCTAGGTGTCAGTCATATCATTGCTCAAACAGTCTTTTCTTTGTACATCTGATGTTACATATAGTCAGTGTCGGACTGGGGTACTTTGGGCCCACCAGTAACATTTATTTTGGGGGCCCACCGGATTCAAATATAATAAATAATCTAACAAATTTTTTATATGAACATAGGCTGATTGAGGTGCGGTACATTGAATATATATATATATATATATATATATATGTGTAGTGCAGTAAATCTAATGTGTTATGTGCCACTTGTGCAGGGAATGGGAGACTAGGGGCCCACCTTGCTCAGGGGCCCACCGGGGGATTCCCCTGTACCTCTGTGGGGCAGTCCGAGCCTGAATATATTAAATTAAAATCATTACAAAAAGTGTAAATGATATTCTATGCACAAGATGAGAGCACAAAGAACATGCAAGAGACAAGCATTTTGGAATTAAAACTGGAACCATTTTTATTTTATTTTACTCAGAATCTTTCATATAAAGCAAGACTCTTCAGCTTTGGTGAACTAACTAAAATATTAGCTATTCTTTGCAAGGTTAAGGGTAAATGGTTGCGAATTTTTACAAAACTGCCCTTTAAGTAAATCTGTATGTATTAACCATCGAATATAGATACAGATTTTAATGTATATTTTCAACCTAATTTAAATCCACCCACAATGAGTTAGATCTCTGGCAAAATCTCCCAAGCATTAAGCAGGCCTATAAATCTCCCAGTGCATTCAGAAAGTCTTCAGACCCTTTCACTTTTTCTGATTTTGTTATGTTATGCTATAATAAAATAAAAATTAAAAAAAATCCCCCGCCACCAACCTGCACTTAATACTGCATAATGAGAAAGTGAAAACAGAATTGTAGGAAAAACTAAAATTTCCCCTGGACATAAGTATTCAAACCTTTTAGCTATGGAGGTCTCTCATTTTTCTTAATCATCTTTGAGATGTTTCAACACCTTGACTGGAGTCCAGTTGATTGGACTGATTTGGAAAGACATGTCCCTGTATATATCATAAGGTCGCACATATCAAAGCAAAAAAGAAAAATAAAGCTATGAGAAAGAAAGAACTGTCTTTATGTCTCAGTGAGAGGATTGTGTGTAGGCACAGAGCTGGAGAAGGGCGCGGAAAAATGTTCTGTACTGAAAGCTTCCAACTGTAATTCCTAAAATGGAAGATGTTTAGAACAATTGGGGCTCTTCCTAGAGCTGACTGCCTCACCAAACTTAGTAATTGGGGGAGAATGGCCTTGGTAAGAGAGGTGACCAAGAACTTAATGGTTACTCTGTCTAAGCTACAAAGTTTCTGTTTCCAGATGGTAAAAATTTCCAGAAGGTCAAGCATAACTGCAGCACTCTACTAATCTGGGCTTTATGGCAAAGTGGCCAGAAAGATGCCTCTCATAAGTAAAAGACACATGAAAGCCTACCAAGAGTTTGCAACAAAAAAAAACAGCAACAAAAAAAACTGCTAAAGATTCTATGTTCTGATTAAACAGAGATTGAACTTTTTGGCCTCAAGCTTAAACATCATGTCTGGAAGAAACCAGGCACTGCTCATCAACTACCCAATTACATCCCTACAGTAAGGCATTGAGATGGCAGCATCATGTTGTGGGAGTTTTTTCTTAGCAGTGGGGACAGGGAGACTGGTCAGCTTTAAGGGAAAGCTGAATGTAGCAAAATACAGCGCTAATCCAGAATGCTATGGATCTTAGAATGGGCCAACAGCTCACATTTCAACAAGACAATGACCCTAAGCACACAGCCAAGATAAAACAGGAGTGGCTTGTGGATAACTCTGTGAATGTTATTAAGGGGCCCAGCCAGAGCCCTGACTTGAACCTAATCAAGCATCTCTTGAGAGACTTAAAAATGGCTGTCCACCGAAGGCCCCCATCCAACCTGACAGAACTTGAGAGGACATGTAGAGAAATATGGCATAACATTTCTAAATCCAGGTAAATCTTGTGGCATCATACTCAAGAAGATTGGAGGCTATAATTGCTGCCAAATGTACTTCAACTACGTACTGAGTAAACGGTCTGGCTACTTATGTCAATTAAACATTTTACTTTTTCCTTTTCAATAAATTATCAGTTTGAATATTCTATTTTCACTTTGTCATTATCTTGTACTGAGTGCAGAAAGATGGAAAAATAGCTTTAGGATAGGTCATCAATATCAGATCGGTGTGGATCTGACACTCTTCACCCTTACCGATCAGCTGCTTTTGTCAGCCGTATTTGCCAGAAACTAACAAGCAGATGGAGCCAGAGGCAGAAGTCTCAATCTGCTGTGTAGTGACCATGCTGGTGTGAATCTCCATGTAAAGATTGTAGCAATTTATACGCAGCATACAGCAAGGCTCTCAAGCGCTCTGATTTGTATGCCTTCGTACAACTGAACAATTGCTTGAATTACTGTATTGAATAAACAATTTTGACAATTTTGTATTCAATAATTTTTGGTATTTTTAAGTTTACTTGTAAAATAAATAATGGTAGAGACAAAGATAGAAATCAGAGGTCCCCATAGTAAAACTTAGCAGGACCCCATCTCCCACTGAGAAATGTATATATTTTTATTTTTTAAATTGATTTGATGTTCATCATAACTTGTCAAATGATCTCCCCATTAATTTTCCAGTTGCTCTGCTAGATTTATATCAAGCTGGAAGCTCCACTGGCATGTCCTTTCTGCTGTACTGTAAGTAGCTGTATACGGCCAGATCGCCGCCAGTCTCCATTATAGCAGATGGCACCCATGTAACTTTGGGCAATGCCGGATACATAGAGACCTGACAGGTTGTTCTCTGTCGGAACAGCCTGCCACATCTCACAAACGTTGAGTGAAACTGGCCTTAGTTGATGGTAAGATAGCGAATAGATTGAAGCAGTGGCAGGATCTGGCCCAGTTTGTCATCTGTGTACTGTCTTATCCAGCCTCTAAGATAATGTCAAAGCTGTAGGTACTGCAGCAGGTGATCAAAGGTGATCAAAGCAGACAGAATTGTCCTCCAGAAGTGTGGAAAACATTACATTTGTGATAATAAATCAGGTATGGATCAGTGTGGATTTCATACACCTCCAGTTGATGCCATTGAATAGGTCATTGCTCCTCCCCAAAGAATAAAAAAAATTAACACAGCAGTGTGTAATTAACCCTTTTCCCATCCTCACCGTAATAGTACAGTGGAAGTCAGCTCTTTAAAGATGGCACCCATTCTCGAGCGCAGTGGACACCATCGCCACCAGGTTTCTGCAGTTTGGTATAGCAGAAACCTGGAGCTAATGTCTATGATGCACAGACATTTAACCCCTCGAATGTGATCATAGCATCTGAGAGCGCAAAACCTGCAAAGGCTCCCTAATGCGAAAATCGAGTGAGCCTTTCATTGTCTGTGAAAAGTCAGAGTCTGCTGAGACTCCAATGCCTTTTAGAGGTATTCTCTAGTATTGAGCGCGAATATTCGAATTACGAATTTTAATCTCGAACATCAGCACTTCGAGAATTTACGAATATTTAGAATATAGTGCTGTATATTCGTTATGACGAATATTCGTCTTTTTTTTCCATCTGAACATGATTCCTCCCTGCTTCTTGCTTGAGGGCCAATGACTCATTGACCCATAAGCAAGAAGCAAGGAGAAATCATGTGTTCATGTTCAGATGGAAAAAAAATTATGACTATTCTAAAAAACGAACATAACACTATATTCGCTTTATTGCTATATATTTGTTTTTATAGAATATTCGCTATATTGGTATATATTGTTTTTTTTTTAGAATATTAGGAATATTCTAAAAAACTAATATATAGTAATATAGCGCCAGACACTGATTTATTGAATATAGTGCTATATATTCGTAATGAATATTCCTTTTTTTTTTATATTTTTATTTAATTTTTTTACACAGTACACATCACAATGACTTCAAACGCCGCTCTGCAGAATGACAGTGTAGGTGCTCCACTTTGCCTGTCAGCCCCTTCCTGGTGAAGTCTGCCCCGGGCTGTGTGACACTACTTCCCCCGGGTGTAGACAAGCCTCACATCTAAAGGCTTATTCTGCAACATGACCTGCGATCAATGATCCGGGCTGTGCACTGGAGGCAGCCACCGAGGACCCCGCCAGCAGCCGGGGACCGCGGCAGAGTCTTCACTGATGGAAAGGTGAACTAATCACGGTGGCTGAGCAGGGTATACTTCCACACCCTGGCCGAGGCAAGCTGGCTCATCACTGCCTTCTGTGCTCAGACGGGCACAGGACAGATGGGTCCTGCCGTTGCCCGGAGCACAGCGTGTGTGCAGTGCTGATCGTGTATGGGTGGGGAGAGCGACTGTACCCATTCCTCCTCACAGACAAAAGGAGGATGAGAGAGCCACTGCAAAGCACTGCCACTCCTACTGCCCTCTGGATTGGAGGAATCAGCACACGGTGAGGCTGTCTGCCCTACCGTAGAGTTCTGCCACATACTCGATGTGCCCAATATGGAAACTGATAGCAGACCGATGCAGGCGGCGTGTCTAGCTAATTTAGTACTAATTTTCCTGTATTTAGTACTAACTTTCCTGCATTCCTGCTGCACACTTACAACATGCTGATGTCAGAGGTGTCTTAGTTTATTTATGGTTTTGCCCTGGTCTGATGGGGGCCCATTCCTGGGAACACATTCCTGCTGCACAGTGCACACTTAGAACCTGCTGCTGCCTGTCCTGCTGAGTTATGTCAAGCTATGTGTAGGCCTTATACTCGACCGTTACCATCTACCTGCTGCTGATGCTGATTCTGCTATCTGTCCTGACCCTGATGACTTATGAGTAGGCTTTACACTTCACCGTTACAAATACCTGCTGCTGTATGTCCTGACACTGCTGAGTTATGTGTGGGCCTTATACGACAGTGTTACCATATACCTATTACTGTCTGTCCTGATCCAGATAAGTTTGACCCTGGACTAAAGGAGCCTTACAGTACAGTAGTTTATGTTAATTATAGTGTTGTTTGGTTAGTGATAGTTCGGATAGAGTATAATGTTATTTATTTGGTTAGTTATTAGTTTTTAGGTAGTTTAGGTGCATATGTCTGTGAAGGTTCTCATTTATCCAGGTCATGGTATATATCTGTAAAGAATAAATCAAGGCAACTGGACGTACTGTAGATTTCTTGAAAACGTTTCACTCGTTCTTCCAACGAGCTTCTCAATTCTGAGTGATTGTACAAAAAATTCTGGGAATAAATATGTAACTGAATCCACATCTGGTAATTAGACCCAGCATTGGGTCAAAGGTGTTGATTCCATTATCCTAATTGGAGTCAGTAGGTGATAAAGACTTCCCAGAAAAAAGTCCTGACCAAGGGAATTACACTGAGTCATTGGTTCAGATATGTGGATGACACTTGGGTTAAAATTCATAAACAAGAATTACAGGCTTTCACCGACCACATCAACTCAGTGGATCATAACATCAATTTCACGCGGGAAGATATGCAGAACAACAAACTGGCGTTTCTGGACTGTCTTATAACAGTGGAAGAGGGAAGGAAGCTGGGAATAGAGGTCTATTGAAAACCAACACACACAGACCAGTACCTGCTGTTTGATTCCCACCATCCTCTAGACCACAAACTGGGAGTCATCCAGACTCTACACCACCGGGCAGAGAAAATCCCCACTAGCACAGAGGCCAAGGCGAAGGAACTCAAACACCTCAGAGGGGCACTTAAAACTTGTGGGTATCCAGTTTGGGCCTTTGTCAAAACAGAAGGAAGGAGAAGAAAGACCACCAAGACTACCAGTAAGGGTGAGAAGCATGACAGACGCAAGAATATGGTTATCCCATATATAGCTGGGGTGTCTGAGAAACTCAAAAGGATTTTTAATAAAAATTACATTCCTGTTTGCTTTAAACCCAGCAACACACTGAGGCAACAACTGGTTCACCCCAAAGACCCAACGCCTAAACACAAGATGGACAACATTGTGTACGCAGTCCAGTGCAATGAGAAATGCTCAGAACTGTATATCGGCGAAACAAAACAACAACTACATCAGCGTATGGCCCAGCATAGAAGAGCCAAAACCTCCGGTCAAGATTAAGCCGTGTACTTACATCTAAAAGGAACAGGTCACACAGTCAAGACAGTCAAGTACGTGTTTTGGATAAGGAGGCCGATTGGTACAAACGAGGCGTGAAGGAGGCCACCTACGTAAAAATGGAGAAGCCACGTTTGAATAGAGGTGGGGGGGTTAGACATCTATTGTCTGCCACGTATAATGCTGTCTTGACACCTTTTTCTGGGAAGTCTTTATCACCTACTGACTCCAATTAGGATAATGGAATCAACACCTTTGACCCAATGCTGGGTCTAATTACCAGATGTGGATTCAGTTACATATTTATTCCCAGAATTTTTTGTACAATCACTCAGAATTGAGAAAGCTCGTTGGAAGAACGAGTGAAACGTTTTCAAGAAATCTACAGTACGTCCAGTTGCCTTGATTTATTCTTTACAGATAGTTTAGGTGCAGTTTTGTTGTTTTCTAGTACTGTAGTTTCTGTTGTCCCCTCATTGTTGACACTTTTAAACAATTCACGAACGGCCCATAATAGTATGCTGCAGCTTGACTTGACTTGATGCACAGGGACGTACTATTACGGACCAACAAACAACCGGCCCCCAGGCATAATCACTTGGGAACCGGGGTACAAAGACTGCTCCGCTAAACAGGCAGACATGTTAACTAAGGGCTGCTATTGTTCGGGTTCCTTACACATGTGTATTGCAGCTCCGGAGATACAGGATAGTGAAATGTTTGTGAATATGTTATGTATACCAAATTATATCGATGTGTGCACATATTTACCCTCCTGGTGGTGGGTGTAGACATCCCCCTCCTCTTCTGGAGATGGGGGAAGGGAATCCCATGGCTGGGAGGGTCCAGGCTGCTCTGCCTCTACCCCCACCATTTCGCCCACATCAGGTAGGGGAGGGGCCAAAAAACATTATTGGAAGGTCTGTGCTGCTCTCCCTCTGCCTGCTCCTCCAACTCCTCCTCATCTGTGGAGACCTCCATCACGTTCAAATCCTTTTTGGATCTTTGGTGGCTGACGGATTGAACAGTAACACCTGTAATCACACAATGTTAAGAATTTAGACAAACAACTCAGAAATCATAACAAAGGAAAAGATCCAGAAATTCCTATATGGAGGGATCTACATGGGATTATGATTATCCACATGGTGTATTTGCCTAATTTTGGTGTTAAATAACATGCCAAAACCAGTGTTACAGATGGGTAAAACTAGCCTAAGTTACAAGGTACAGTAGGATGAGGTAACAAGGAATTTGTTAGGAAGGTGTCCTATAGGGTATTGTGACTGGGTTATTGACGTTTAGGGAAACCAAGCAACAGTTCGGAAATTAGATAAGGGGTTATTGGATGGTGTTATGTTGGGTATATAATTTTTTGTGGCTGCCAGCGTTATACTGTCTGTCAAACAGCATTTTGAAGATCTTCTGCCAGCCCTCCCTCCCTGTTGATTTAGTTTTCATGGTCACTTTATTATTAGAACGAGGGGTAAAGTCGTTTGCCGATAGGTGGCGAGCGGACTAGTTTTTATATGCTATTTAGGCAGAGTTTATCGCTGGTCTATTCAAAGGTTAAAGGGAGTCTTTCACAAAAAAATCTTCATTTTACGCCACTAACATCATGATCTCCCTTACCTTCCCCCTATTACAATCTTACCTTTCATATTGATGTCCATCGCCTGTATTATGTGAAAAACGCTTTTATTTCATATGCTAATTCGCTTCTATAGGTGCACAAGAGGCGACGTTGATGCGTCCGGTGCCCATGCCCCTCGACGCTTTTCAAAGTATGCCACCCTTTTTACCCCTCTGGCCCGACCTAGGTTCTTCTGTTTCCATCCTCTCTTAACCGCTAAATCCTGAGCCTGTGCAATAATCGGCTGCCTCTGCCTGTAGTGGGTAAAGCAGTGCGCAGGAACTAGGATTATGTTGAACAGAGCAAGCGGGGAATTTAGCGGTGAAGAGAGGATGGAAACAGAAGAACCTATGGCGGGCCAGAGGGGTTAAAGGGAAGTGGGTTGCTTTGAAAAGCACCTAGGGGCATGAGCACCCGACGCATCAGCTACGCCCCTGGACACCTATAGAAGCTATCTAGCATATGAAATAAAAGTGTTTTTCACAGAATACAGTCAATGGACCACAATATGAAAGGTAAGATTTTAATAGGGGGAAGGTAAGGGAGATCATGATGTTAGTGGTGTAAAATGATGATTTTACATGAAAGACTCCATTTAATAAGTTTTAATGTATTTATTCATTTGTTAAGTTATTCTTTAATAAAGTTGGCAGAGGCCTAATTTATCCATTTATATTAGGTGTCCATTAGAGTTGAGCGGACACCTGAATGTTCAGGTTCGAGAGTTCGGCCAAACTTCACAAAAAAGTTTAAGTTCAGGGCCCGGACTTGACCTGAACTTGACCCCAGAACTTGACCTGAACTTGACCCAGGACCCAAACACCATTGAAGTCAATAGGCACTTGAACTTTTGTGCACTAAAATGGCTCTAAAAATGTAATGGAAAGGGCTAAAGGGCTGCAAATGCCAGAAAAATGTGATTACGGGCATGGCAAGGGTTCTGCAAACAAATGTGGATAGGGAAATAACTTTAAATAACATAAATTACGTAAAAATAAAAAATTATAATCTTGATCTAGGAGGACGAGTGTCACCACCAGACATCTGAGAAGCTCTGTCAGACGTTCTTTAGAACCGCCTGCTTGGGGTTCCTTTTGTTTTGCTTTCGTTTTCTCATCTCGTTAGCCTCTCTCAACTGTCATGTAGTTGCACTGATTGCATCCCTTTAAATCCCTTCCCATACTGCATCACTTTGCGGTTTATACAACTTCCTGGAGTGTGTGCATGCTGTTCCTACTTCTGAGTCTTCTACAAGATAAGTTTTGTTTATTTATTTGTGTTTTTCTGTTTGCTGGATCCCAGGTGACCCTGACTCCCTCCGTATCTAGTGTAGGGAGCCGGTGGTCGTGTCCCCTCACTATTATAGGGTGTTCAGGTGTCATACAGTCGAGGAACGAGTATATGCAATCATCTACCATAGAGATTTTTGCATAGGCTGAGCAGTAAGGGAGAGAGCCAGGTCTGTTACAGGGCTTACCCTCTGGTTCCTTAGTTTTGGATCCAGTCAGTCGGATCTTCATTTTGTGTCTTCTAGTTTCTGTACACCTTCCGGGATATTATAAACCACCAAAACCGTCTCAAGCATGGATCCGGTTTAACTTTTGACTGAACACATGCAGAGTCTTTCATTGGAGGTAGCAGATCTCCGTAAAACTGTTTCTCAGTTTTCAGGGATAAAGCTCAGTCCTGGGCCTTCTCCCTGGCGGTGGGGGCGCGGCCCCTCTGTTCAGTGGATTACATTTTTTTAGCCCTGGGTCAGATATATGATGATCCGGATCGTATTGCTCTGGCTGAGTCTAGACTACGTCTTTTATGCCAGGGTAAACAGTCCGCATAGATATACTGTTCAGAATTTCGGAGATGGGCAGCTGATACTGGTTGGAATGATGCTGCACTCTGAAGTCAATTTTGCCATGGTCTTTCAGAGGGATTGAAAGATGCATTTGCCTTTCATGAGAGACCTACCTCCTTGGACTCTGCCATGTCTCGGGCCGTTCGTATTGAAAGGCGTCTTAGAGAGCGAGGAGAGATCACTCCTTCCTGTCATACTCAGTCCAAGGACAGTGCGGCGGTCTCATTCAGTGCACAGGGGTCTCAGTCGCTCTCAATTCCTTATGAGCAGGAGCCCATGCAGCTGGGTTTGCTTGCCTCTGACAATAGAAGATTCAGCTCTCATAGGAAGGTTTGTTTCTGTTGTGGAGGTATAAATCATTTGGCAAATGTTTTTCCTTTTGGGAGAATCAGGCAGTTTTTTGAGAGTAATAAAGAAACAAAAAGAAAAAAATCCTCTAAAAACATTCCATCTGTTACTATTGGCAAGGTTGATGTGGAAATTGAAGGTTTTCCGTTTGCTTGTAGTTCCCGTTTTGTCCTACCTGCCAGGGTGGCGCTAGAGAGCAAGAACATTTTTTGTGAGATTTTTGTAGATAGTGGAGCAGCTGTCAATCTCATTGATAATCAATTTGCTATAACACATGGTTTCCAGGTAGGCACTTTGGGAAAGGATATACCTGTTTTTGCTATTGATTATGTTCCACTTTCTCAGAAATCGTTAAAGGGCATAGTTCACAATATCTGTTTGATTGTGAGTGATACTCATGTTGAGGATGTGTCATGTTTCGTCCTAAGCGGGTTGCCTACTCCTCTAGTGTTGGGGCTACCCTGGCTCACTAAACATAACCCCACCATTGATTGGCAAGCGAGGCAAAGAAATGGTTGGAGTGACTTTTGCAGAGAGAATTGCCTCACGACATCTGTTTCAGAGGTTTCTACTAAGACTGTACCATCTTTTCTCCCTGAATTTTCGAATGTGTTTTCTGAGAGTGGTGTTTAGGACTTGCCCCCTCACAGGGAGTATGCTTGCCCTATTAATATCACCCCAGGCGCCAAGCTGCCTAAATCTTGTTTATACAATCTCTCCCAACCTGAAAGGGTCGCTATGCGTGCTTATATCTCTGAGAGTCTGAGAAAGGGACACATACGACCCTCGAAGTCACCTGTTGCCACTGTTTTTTTCTTTGTTAAGAAAAAAGATGGTTCTTTAAGACCATGTCTGGATTTCAGGGAGCTGAACATCAATTCGTGACCCTTATCCGCTTCCTCTGATTCCGGACCTGTTTAACCAGATTGTTGGGGCTAAAGTTTTTTCCAAGTTGGATCTAAGAGGGGCATACAACCTGGTCAGTGTCAGAGAAGGAGACGAATGGAAGACGGCCTTCAATACCCCTGAGGGCCATTTTGAGAATTTGGTTATGCCTTTTGGTTTGATGAATGCTCCAGCCGTCTTTCAGCATTTTATGAACAGCATTTTTTATCATTTAATGGGGAAATTTGTATTAGTGTATCTAGATGACATTTAGATTTTTTCTCCTGATTTCAAAACTCATAAGGACCACCTACGTCAGGTCTTGCTCATCCTGCGGGAGAATAAATTGTACGCTAAACTGGAAAAATGTGTGTTTGTGGTTCCAGAAATTCAATTTCTGGGGTTTCTTCTCTCCACTTCTGATTTTCGCATGGACCCCGAGAAGGTCAGCGCTGTGCTTGAGTGGGAGCTTCCTGAGAATCAGAAAGCGTTGATGCATTTTTTGGGTTTTGCCAATTATTACAGGAAGTTTATTTTGAATTATTCCTCTGTTGTTAAACCACTCACTGATATGACTAGAAAGGGGGTAGATTTTTCCTCCTGGTCGGTAGAGGCGCGTATGGCCTTTTCTAGTATCAAGGAGAGTTTTGCTTCCGCTCCCATCTTGGTACAACCTGATATTTCTCTGTCCTTCATAGTTGAGGTGGACCCTTCTGAGGTGGGTGTGGGTGCGGTCTTGTCTCAGGGTCCCTCTCCTGCCAAATGGCGACCGTGTGCCTTTTTCTCGAAGAAACTCTCCTCTGCAGAGAGAAATTACGATGTGGGAGATAGGGAGTTGTTGGCCATCAAGTTAGCTTTTGAGGAATGGCGCCATTGGCTAGAGGGAGCCAGACACCCTATTACCGTGTTTACTGACCATAAGAATCTGGCCTACTTGGAGTCAGCCAAGCGTCTGAACCCGAGACAGGCCAGATGGTCTTTGTTCTTTTCAAGGTTTAATTTTGTTGTTACGTTCCGCCCTGGGGTTAAGAATGTGAAGGTGGATGCCCTGTCACGTTGTTTTCTGGGAGGTGGGAATTTTGAAGACCCGAGTCACATTTTGGCCACAGTGGATCTCATCACTCGGAGATTCTGGTGGCCGGCGCTTCGTAAGTCGGTTGAGGGTTTTGTGGCAGCCTGCGAGACCTGTGCTCGTGCCAAGGTCCCTCATTCACGGCCATCAGGTCCTCTCCTTCCGTTACCCATTCCTTTCCGTCCTTGGACACATCTGTCCATGGACTTCATTACAGACCTGCCTCGTTCCTCGGGGAAGACTGTGATTCTGGTGATGGTGGACCGTTTTAGCAAAATTTTGCATTTTATTCCTTTTCCTGGCTTGCCCAATGTTAAGACGCTGGCGCAGGCATTTATTGATCACATTGTCAAATTGCATGGTATTCCTTCAGACATAGTCTCTGATAGGGGCACACAGTTTGTTTCCAGATTCTGGAAGGCTTTCTGTTCTCGCTTGGGGGTTCGGTTGTCATTCTCTTCTGCTTTCCACCCGCAGTCGAATGGCCAGACAGAGCGCGTCAATCAGAATCTGGAGACATATCTGCACTGTTTTGTGGCGGAGAATCTGGAGGATTGGTGTTCTTTTTTGTCCCTTGCTGAGTTTGCTTTAAATAACCGTCGTCAGGAGTCCTCTGATAAGTCACAATTTTTTGGTGCATATGGGTTTCATCCGCAGTTTGGGACATTCTCTGGAGAGGGATCTTCTGGTTTACCTGATGAAGACAGATTCTCCTCGTCTTTGTCATATATTTGGCAAAAGATTCAGGATAATCTAAAGAGCATGAGTGAGAGATATAAGCGTGTGGCGGATAAGAGACGTGTGCCTGGTCCGGACCTAAATGTTGGTGATCTGGTGTGGTTGTATACTAAGAATATCAAATTGAAGGTTCCCTCCTTGAATTTGGGTCCTAAGTTTATTGGGCCTCACAAAATCTTGTCCGTCATCAATCCTGTTGCCTACCGTCTTGATCTTCCTCAGACTTGGAAGATCCATAATGTTTTTCATAAGTCCTTATTAAAACCTTATGTACAACCCATTGTACCCTCGTCTTTGCCTCCTTCTCCGATTGTGGTTGATGGTAATCTTGAATTTCAGGTCTCTAGGATTGTGGATTCTCGTGTTGTCCGCGGTTCTCTCCAGTACCTCATTCATTGGGAGGGTTATGGTCCTGAGGAGAGGATGTGGGTCCCAGTGACGGACATTAAAGCCACTCGTCTCATCAGGGCTTTCCATAGGTCCCATCCTGAGAAGGTGGGCTCTGAGTGTCCGGAGTCCACTCGTAGAAGGAGGGGTACTGTCATCACCAGACATCTGAGAAGCTCTGTCAGACGTTCTTCAGAACCTCCTGCTTGGGGTTCCTTTTGTTTTGCTTTCTTTTTTTCATCTCGTTAGCCTCTCTCAGCTGTCATGTAGTTGCACTGATTGCATCCCTTTAAATCCCTTCCCATACTGCATCACTTTGCGGTTTATACAACTTCCTGGAGTGTGTGCATGCTGGATGCTACTACTGAGTCTTCTACAGATAAGTTTTGTTCATTCATTTGTGTTTTCCTGTTTGCTGGATCCCAGGTGACCCTGACTCCCTCAGTATCAAGTGTAGGGAGCTGGTGGTCGTGTCCCCTCACTATTATAGGGTGTTCAGGTGTCATACAGTCGAGGAACGAGGATATGCAATGATCTTCCATAGAGATTTTTGCATAGGCTGAGCAGTAAGGGAGAGAGCCAGGTCTGTTACATGGTTTACCCTCTGGTTCCTTAGTTTTGGATCCAGTCAGTCGGATCTTCATTTTGTGTCTTCTAGTTTCTGTACACCTTCTGTGACAACGAGGTCCATATGGAGCAGGAGGTTGAGGAGGCGGTGGATGTGGCGGTGTAGGTGGAAGCGGCGGTGGAGGGGGAGGAGGTAGCCTACACTGCTTTTTGGTTTTTATTTTATTTTTTATTAGGGTACACCCCAAAACATTGGGAAATATCACCTGTGATAACCCCCTCCAGTCGTGCTAAACACACGTTCAGACAATACACTGGCTGCAGGGCAGGCAAGCACCTCCAAGGCGTAAAGGGCAAGCTCAGGCCATGTGCCCAATTTGGAGACCCAGAAGTTGCAGGGGCTGACCCCTGTCAGTCAATTCGTGTAGACGTGTGCACACAAACTGCCCCACCATATCACACGTCCCCGTGATGTTCACAATCCAATTTGATATCTGCTCTATCAACTTTCAATGTTCTTTTCTGCGCCTACCATGTTGATCACAGGTTAGCGGTGAATCAGGGTTCCATGCAGGAGAGGGATCATGAGAAAAGGAGACCTCATCCAAGGTAGGTCAATGACTGCAATGGGATGGAGCGGAAATGTGGGACAAGTTTTTAAAGCAGAAGGATCGAATAAAAGGGCCAATTAAAGAAGAATTTTAGAAATTTAAGTCCCTGCCAACTATGCAGAGCAGGGGTTTTTCATAGCCAGAAATGGGTTAATGTCACCCACCAATGGAACAGATTATTTTAAAAAATTTTGGTCCCCGTCACCTATGCATAGTAAGGATTTTTTTTCACTGCAAAAATTG
This sequence comes from Bufo gargarizans, assembly GCF_014858855.1. Lineage (NCBI taxonomy): Eukaryota > Metazoa > Chordata > Amphibia > Anura > Bufonidae > Bufo > Bufo gargarizans. The sequence continues at coordinate 89,348,964 of NC_058080.1, read as the reverse complement.
TAAAATGTCACCCAAGAATGTAACAGAAAAAATTGTGAAATGTATTAACCTGTCTACTAGGTAGAGCAGGGGTATATCACATCCAAAAATTGGTAAATTTCACCCGAAAATGTAACAAACAAATTAGTGATTTTTTTTTACCTGTCTACTAGGTATAGCAGTGGTATATCACACCAAAAATTGGTGAATTCCACCCGAAAATGTAACAGACAAATTAGTGTTTTTTTTTTTTTTTTCCTGTCTACTAGGGAGACCAGTGGTATATCACACGCAAAAATTTTTGAATTTCATCCAAAAATGTAACAGACAAATTAGTGACATGACATAAAATAAAATAAAATACGTACAAAAAAACTAAAAGAAAACTTGATTTATGAGGTGCAGGTACATATGGAGTAGGAGTTTTAGGAGGCGGCGAACATAGCGGTATAGTTGGAAGCGGCAGTGGCTCCTGGACGAGGTAGCCAACACTGGCTTTAATTAATTACTTAATTTTTAATTAGGGTACACTCCAAAAGAGTGTGAAATATCAAAAAAATAAGAATGAGCAATTGCGCTGCAGTATAACAATAGCTGGTTAGTGCCGGTATACATGTTTATTCTGCACAAGGTACAGACAAGTCCTGTGGGATCCATGCCTGGTTCATTTTAATGAATGTGAGCTTGTCCTCATTGGCTGTGGACAGACGGCTGCACTTTTCTGTGATAACGTTCCCTACCATGCTAAACACACGTTCAGATAATACACTGGCTGCAGGGCAGGCCAGCAGGCGTAAAGGGGAAGCACAGGCCATGTGCCCAATTTAGAGACCCAGAAGTTGAAGGGGGCAGACCCGTCAGTCAGTACGTGTAGGCGTGTGCACACATACTGCTCCTTTTTGCTTAAATGCTGCCTCCTGGTAAGACGTTCCATATCAGCTGGTGGTGCTGGTTGTTGAGGCATGCTGACAAAGCTTTTCTACATTTCGGCCATGCTAACCCTGCCTTCTGAGGTGCTGGTGGTGCCCCAGATGCGTTGGTGACCTCTTCCTCCTCCTCTGCCATTGTCTTGTGCTTCCACTGTGCCCCCGCTGTCAGGTGGGAATGCCACCAGCAGCGCATCTACCAGCGTGCGCTTGTCCTCGTGCAACTTACTATCACGCTGCAGTGAGGGAATTAAGGATGGTGCATTGTTGGGGGTTCAAGCAGCATGGCTACCCAGTAATCAGTACAAGTTAGAATGAGGGCAACTCGGCTGTCGTTGCAGAGACACTGCAGCATGTAATCGCTCATGTGTGCCAGGCTGCCCAGAGGCAACAAAAAGCTGTCCTCTGTGGGAGGTGTATCGTCTGTGCCCTCTGTATCCCCCCAGCCACGCACCAGTGATAGCCATGAGCTGGTCTGGGTGCCACCCTGCTGTGAACATGGTTCCTCATCCTCCATCTCCTCCTCCTCATCCTCCACCTCGTCATCCTCCAGAGCTGTGCCCTGGCTGGACAATTGTGTACCTGGAGTTTGTGGGTGCAGGAACCCACCCTCGGAGCCACTTGTGAATGATTAGCCGGAAACCCTATGAAATGATCCCTCTACCCCCTAATCCTCCTGTGCCGCCACATCCTCTTCCATCCTAGCCAGTAGCATTTTGTCAAGGAGGCATAGAAGTGGAATAGTAACGCTGAGAACGGCGTTATCGGCACTGGCCATTTTGGTGGAGTACTCTAAACAGCGCAACAAGGAACACAGGTCTCGCATGGAGGCCCAGTCATTGGTGGTGAAGTGGTGCTGTTCCGCAGAGCGACTCACCCGTGAGTGCTGCAGCTGAAATTCAACTATCGCCTGCTGCTGCCCAAACAGTCTGGTCAGCATTGCAAGGTGGAGTTCCACGTTGTGGGCACGTCACATATAAGGCGGTGAGCGAGAAGGCCGAAGTTACGCTGCAGCGCTGACAGGCGAGCAGCAGCAGGGTGAGAACGCCGAATGCGCGCACAGACGGCCCGCACTATATACAGCAGCTCTGACATATCGGGGTCATTTTTAAGGAATCTCTGCACCCCCAAATTTAGCACATGTGCCAGGCAAGGGATGTGCGTCAAACCGGCTAGTCCCAGAGATGCTACGAGATTTCTCCCATTATCGCACACCACCAGGCGGGGCTTGAGGCTCACTGGCACCAACCACTCATTGGTCTGTTGTTTAAGGCCCGTCCACAGCTCCTGTGCGGTGTGGGGTTTGTCTCCCAAACAGATACGTTTTAAAACTGCCTGCTGTCGTTTACTCCTGGCTGTGCTAAAGTTGGTGGTGAAGGTGGTATGCTGAGCGGAGGAGGAACCGGTAGAGGATGAGGAAGCGGAGTAGGAGGAGGAAGCAACAGGAGGCAAACTGAAGCACCTTGCAATCCTCGGTGGTGGAAGGACATGCACCAAACTGCTATCAGCCTCAGGCCCAGCCGCCACTGCATTTACTCAGTGTGCTGTTATGGAGATATAACGTCCCTGACCTTTCTTACTGATCCAGGTATCCGTAGTGAGGTGCACCTTGCCACAGATGGCATTGTGCAGTGCACACCTGATTTTGTCCCCCACTTGGTTGAGCAGGGAAAGGATGGTATGCCTGTAAAAGTAGTGTCGGTTGGGCACGATGTACTGTGGGACAGCCACCGCCATAAGGCTTTTAAAAATTTTGAAATGCTGGAATTCAGAGCTAGGGATCGCGGGTGGGTAGGGGGGTACTTCTTCTTCCACTCCAGTGTTTGGGAGATGGAGAGCTGAACGCTTCCGTAGGAGATTGTGGAGATGCTTTGTGATTGAGATGGTGGTCTTGCTGGCAGATCCTCTGTTTGCGGAGTGGCAGTGGCACTGTCACTCCAGGGGTGGATGAAGAGGCCGAGACTGCAGCAGACGAGGAAGCAGGAGGAGCCAAAGACCTTTCTTGGTTTTTGAGGTGTCTACTCCACTGCAGCTCGTGCTTTGCACTTAGATGCCTGGTCATGCAGGTTGTGCTCAGGTTGAGAACGTTTATGCCTCACTTCAGGATCTGATTGCACACTTGTGTCTTGGCGTCAGCACATTGTCTGAAGAACTGCCACGCCAGAGAACTGCTTGGAGCTGGCTTTGGTGTGCTCGGTACCTTGCTGCGATGGGCAGTAGCAGGCGTACTGTTTAGGGTACTGCTGCTCCGTGTTTGCACCCTGCTCCCTCTTCTGCTGTGCTGGTGGCTCTGTGCGACCACCGCCTTTTCCTCCGAATTACACAGGTCACTCGCATGACCTTGATTCCATGTGGGGTTGAGGACCTCATTGTCCTCCACATCATCTTCCACCCAGTCTTCACCCCTGCCCTCCTTGTCGGTCTGCACACTTTCAAAAGCCACAGCAGTTGGCACCTGTATTTTTCGTCATCATCGGAGACGTTTTGCGATGGTCCTCCCATGTACCCATCTTGAAAAATAAATGGTTGGGCATTGGTGCACTCAATCTCTTCAACTTCTGGGGCAGGGCTAGGTGGATGGCCCTGGGAATCCCTGCTAACAGAGTCATCAAAAATAAGAAGAGACTGCTGCATGATTTGGGGCTCCGACTGCTTGGCTGATATGCAAGTGGATGAGGTGAAAGACTGATGGACATCAGCTGCAGGTGCCAACTCTGATCTTTCACCAGGAGACTGGGTGGGAGACAATATGAAGGAACTGGAGGCACTGTCAGCAACCTAATCTACTATCGCCTGTGCTTGTTCTGGCCTCACCATTCGCAGAGCCACATTAGGCCCAACCAAATACCGCTGAAGATTCTGTCGCCTACTAGCACCTAAAGAAGGTGTTTCACTTGTGCGTGTAGCTGGCATAGATTGACCACGTCCTCACCCTGCAACAGGAGCTCCACCAGCAGCACCACAACCTGGGCCACGTCCCTTATTTGACGCTCTCCTCATATTTCTCAAATTAAGTATTTTGCCCTAAATGGGTGTTTTTTTTAATAACAGAATATGACAGCAGTATATAATACTTAAATTTCACACGTACAGATGCAGACAAGGCCGCAAATTAAGTATTTTTTCCAAAATGGGTGTTTTTTTTAATACCGGAATAGCACAGCAGTATATAACGCTTGAATTTCACACTGACAGATGCAGAAATGGCCGCAAATTAAGTATTTTGCCCAAAATGGGTGTTTTTTTACTAACATAATATGACAGCAGTATATAATGCTTGAATTTCATACGTACAGATGCAGCAAGGGCTGTAAAATTTAGTATTTTGCCAAAAAAGGGTGTTTTTTTAAACCCAGAAATGTATAGCTCTATTTCTAGCTTAAATTGCCCACTGACTAATGCGGCAGAGGCCCCATAATGGAGGGTATTGGCAAAAATTGTTTTTTTTAAACTCAGAGAATTATTGAAGTATTTCAAGCTTGTTTTAACAATAATAGATGCAGAAAATACTGCAATATTAAATACTTTGCCCAAAATGGGTGTTTTTTTTTTTTTTGCTAACAGACTATAACAGCTGTATATAACGTTTTAATTTCACACTGACAGATGCAGCAGGGCTGTAAAATTGTGCATTTTGCCCAAAAAGTCATATTCTAGGTTCTTCAAAGTAGCCACCTTTTGCTTTGATTACTGCTTTGCACACTCTTGGCATTCTCTTGATGAGCTTCAAGAGGTAGTCACTTGAAATGGTCTTCCAACAGTCTTGAAGGAGTTCCCAGAGATGCTTAGCACTTGTTGGCCCTTTTGCCTTCACTCTGCGGTCCAGCTCACCCCAAACCATCTCGATTGGGTTCAGGTCCGGTGACTGTGGAGGCCAGGTCATCTGGCGCAGCACCCCATCACTCTCCTTCATGGTAAAATAGCCCTTACACAGCCTGGAGGTGTGTTTGGGGTCATTGTCCTTTTGAAAAATAAATGATGGTCTCACTAAACGCAAACTGGATGGAATAGCATGCCACTGCAAGATGCTGTGGTAGCCATGCTGGTTCAGTATGCCTTCAATTTTGAATAAATCCCCAACAGTGTCACCAGCAAAGCACCCCCATGCCATCACACCTCCTCCTCCATCCTTCACGGTGGGAACCAGGCATGTAGAGTCCATCTGTTCACCTTTTCTGCATCGCACAAAGACACGGTGGTTCGAACCAAAGATCTCAAATTTGGACTCATCAGACCAAAACACAGATTTCCACTGGTCTAATCTCCATTCCTTGTGTTCTTTAGCCCAAACAAGTCTCTTCTGCTTGTTGCCTGTCCTTAGCAGTGGTTTCCTAGCAGATATTCTACCATGAAGGCCTGATTCACACAGTCTCCTCCTAACAGTTGTTCTAGAGATGTGTCTGCTGCTATAACTCTGTGTGGCATTGACCTGGTCTCTAATCTGAGCTGCTGTTAACCTGTGATTTCTGAGGCTGGTGATTCGGATGAACTTATCCTCCGTAGCAGAGGTGACTCTTGGTCTTCCTTTCCTGGGGTGGTCCGCATGTGAGACAGTTTCTTTGTAGCGCTTGATGGTTTTTGTGACTGCACTTGGGGACACTTTCAAAGTTTTTCCAATTTTTTGGACTGACTGACCTTCATTTATTAAAGTAATGATGGCCACTAGGGATGAGCGAACTCGAACTGTATAGTTCGGGTTCGTACCGAATTTTGGGGTGTCCGTGACACGGACCCGAACCCGGACATTTTCGTAAAAGTCCGGGTTCGGGTTCGGTGTTCGTCGCTTTCTTCGCGCTTTTGTGACGCTTTCTTGGCGCTTTTTGAAAGGCTGCAAAGCAGCCAATCAACAAGCGTCATACTACTTGCCCCAAGAGGCCATCACAGCCATGCCTACTATTGGCATGGCTGTGATTGGCCAGAGCACCATGTGACCCAGCCTCTATTTAAGCTGGAGTCACATAGCGCCGCCCGTCACTCTGCTCTGATTAGCGTAGGGAGAGGTTGCGGCTGCGACAGTAGGGCGAGATTAGGCAGATTAACTCCTCCAAAGGACTTGATTAACTGATCGATCTGCAGCTGTGGATCATTGAGCTGCTGATCCTCAATTGCTCACTGTTTTTAGGCTGCACAGACCGTTTGTCAGTCACATTTTTCTGGGGTGATCGGCGGCCATTTTGTGTCTTGTGGTGCGCCAGCACAAGCTGCGACCAAGTGCATTTAACCCTCAATGGTGTGGTTGTTTTTTGGCTAAAGCCTACATCAGGGTGAAGCTGTCACACCAAGTGCATTTAACCAGCAATAGTCTGTTCATTTTTTGGCCATATACAAAATCAGGGGCAAGCTGCGCCTGTCACCAAGTGCATTTAACCCTCAATGGTGTGGTTGTTTTTTGGCTAAAGCCTACATCAGGGTGAAGCTGTCACACCAAGTGCATTTAACCAGCAATAGTCTGTTCATTTTTTGGCCATATACTAAATCAGGGGCAAGCTGCACCTGTCACCAAGTGCATTTAACCCTCAATGGTGTGGTTGTTTTTTGGCTAAAGCCTACATCAGGGTGAAGCTGTCACACCAAGTGCATTTAACCAGCAATAGTCTGTTTATTTTTTGGCCATATCCCAGTCTAATTCTGTCACTAAATCCATACCGGTCACCCAGCGCCTAAATACTAGGCCTCAAATTTATATCCCGCTAAATCTGTCCCTAGTGCTGTAGCTGGGCGAGTTATTTAGTGTCCGTTCAAGCACATTTCTTGTTCTGGGTTGAAATACAATTCCCAATTTAGCAATTTCATAATTTAGTGGTTTCTGCTATATCAGAGCTATTTGAAATCTATCCCTAAAAGGGTATATAATATTCAAGGTGCACATTGGGTCATTCAGAATAACTTCACACACACCCGCTACTGTGTATTTCCAAGTCTAATTCTGGCACTAAACCCATACCTGTCACCCAGCGCCTAAATACTAGGCCTCAAATTTATATCCCGCTAAATCTGTCCTTAGTGCTGTAGCTGGGCGAGTTATTTAGTGTCCGTTCAAGCACATTTCTTGTTCTGGGTTGAAATACAATTCCCAATTTAGCAATTTCATAATTTAGTGGTTTCTGCTATATCAGAGCTATTTGAAATCTATCCCTAAAAGGGTATATAATATTCAAGGTGCACATTGGGTCATTCAGAATAACTTCACACACACCCGCTACTGTGTATTTCCAAGTCTAATTCTGGCACTAAACCCATACCTGTCACCCAGCGCCTAAATACTAGGCCTCAAATTTATATCCCGCTAAATATGTCCTTAGTGCTGTAGCTGGGCGAGTTATTTAGTGTCCGTTCAAGCACATTTCTTGTTCTGGGTTGAAATACAATTCCCAATTTAGCAATTTCATAATTTAGTGGTTTCTGCTATATCAGAGCTATTTGAAATCTATCCCTAAAAGGGTATATAATATTCAAGGTGCACATTGGGTCATTCAGAATAACTTCACACACACCCGCTACTGTGTATTTCCAAGTCTAATTCTGGCACTAAACCCATACCTGTCACCCAGCGCCTAAATACTAGGCCTCAAATTTATATCCCGCTAAATCTGTCCTTAGTGCTGTAGCTGGGCGAGTTATTTAGTGTCCGTTCAAGCACATTTCTTGTTCTGGGTTGAAATACAATTCCCAATTTAGCAATTTCATAATTTAGTGGTTTCTGCTATATCAGAGCTATTTGAAATCTATCCCTAAAAGGGTATATAATATTCAAGGTGCACATTGGGTCATTCAGAATAACTTCACACACACCCGCTACTGTGTATTTCCAAGTCTAATTCTGGCACTAAACCCATACCTGTCACCCAGCGCCTAAATACTAGGCCTCAAATTTATATCCCGCTAAATCTGTCCTTAGTGCTGTAGCTGGGCGAGTTATTTAGTGTCCGTTCAAGCACATTTCTTGTTCTGGGTTGAAATACAATTCCCAATTTAGCAATTTCATAATTTAGTGGTTTCTGCTATATCAGAGCTATTTGAAATCTATCCCTAAAAGGGTATATAATATTCAAGGTGCACATTGGGTCATTCAGAATAACTTCACACACACCCGCTACTGTGTATTTCCAAGTCTAATTCTGGCACTAAACCCATACCTGTCACCCAGCGCCTAAATACTAGGCCTCAAATTTATATCCCGCTAAATCTGTCCTTAGTGCTGTAGCTGGGCGAGTTATTTAGTGTCCGTTCAAGCACATTTCTTGTTCTGGGTTGAAATACAATTCCCAATTTAGCAATTTCATAATTTAGTGGTTTCTGCTATATCAGAGCTATTTGAAATCTATCCCTAAAAGGGTATATAATATTCAAGGTGCACATTGGGTCATTCAGAATAACTTCACACACACCCGCTACTGTGTATTTCCAAGTCTAATTCTGGCACTAAACCCATACCTGTCACCCAGCGCCTAAATACTAGGCCTCAAATTTATATCCCGCTAAATCTGTCCTTAGTGCTGTAGCTGGGCGAGTTATTTAGTGTCCGTTCAAGCACATTTCTTGTTCTGGGTTGAAATACAATTCCCAATTTAGCAATTTCATAATTTAGTGGTTTCTGCTATATCAGAGCTATTTGAAATCTATCCCTAAAAGGGTATATAATATTCAAGGTGCACATAGGGTCATTCAGAATAACTTCACACACACGCTTCTGTGCATTTCCAAGTCTAATTCTGTCACTAAATCCATACCGGTCACCCAGCGCCTAAATACTAGGCCTCTAATTTATATCCAGCTAAATCTGTCCCTAGTGCTGTAGCTGGGCGAGTTATTTAGTGTCCGTTCAAGCACATTTCTTGTTCTGGGTTGAAATACAATTCCCAATTTAGCAATTTCATAATTTAGTGGTTTCTGCTATATCAGAGCTATTTGAAATCTATCCCTAAAAGGGTATATAATATTCAAGGTGCACATAGGGTCATTCAGAATAACTTCACACACCCGCTACTGTGCATTTCCAAATCTAATTCTGTCACTAAACCCATACCTGTCACCCAGCGCCTAAATACTAGGCCTCAAATTTATATCCCGCTAAATCTCTCGTTACCGCTGTCCTGTTGTGGCTGGGAAAGTTATTTAGTGTCCGTCAAAGCACATTTTTTGTTCTGGGTTGAAATACAATTCCCAATTTAGCAATTTCATAATTTAGTCGTTTCTGCTATATCAGAGCTATTTGAAATCTATCCCTAAAAGGGTAGATCATATTGAAGGTGCACATAGGGTCATTCAGAATAACTTCACACACACGCTTCTGTGCATTTCCAAGTCTAATTCTGTCACTAAATCCATACCGGTCACCCAGCGCCTAAATACTAGGCCTCAAATTTATATCCCGCTTAATTTGAATACAATACATTGGGCCAAATAATATATTTGTTGTTGTGGTGAACCATAACAATGAGAAAAACATCTAGTAAGGGACGCGGACGTGGACATGGTCGTGGTGGTGTTAGTGGACCCTCTGGTGCTGGGAGAGGACGTGGCCGTTCTGCCACATCCACACGTCCTAGTGTACCAACTACCTCAGGTCCCAGTAGCCGCCAGAATTTACAGCGATATATGGTGGGGCCCAATGCCGTTCTAAGGATGGTAAGGCCTGAGCAGGTACAGGCATTAGTCAATTGGGTGGCCGACAGTGGATCCAGCACGTTCACATTATCTCCCACCCAGTCTTCTGCAGAAAGCGCACAGATGGCGCCTGAAAACCAACCCCATCAGTCTGTCACATCACCCCCATGCATACCAGGGAAACTGTCTCAGCCTCAAGTTATGCAGCAGTCTCTTATGCTGTTTGAAGACTCCGCTGGCAGGGTTTCCCAAGGGCATCCACCTAGCCCTTCCCCAGCGGTGAAAGACATAGAATGCACTGACGCACAACCACTTATGTTTCCTGATGATGAGGACATGGGAATACCACCTCAGCATGTCTCTGATGATGACGAAACACAGGTGCCAACTGCTGCGTCTTTCTGCAGTGTGCAGACTGAACAGGAGGTCAGGGATCAAGACTGGGTGGAAGACGATGCAGGGGACGATGAGGTCCTAGACCCCACATGGAATGAAGGTCGTGCCACTGACTTTCACAGTTCGGAGGAAGAGGCAGTGGTGAGACCGAGCCAACAGCGTAGCAAAAGAGGGAGCAGTGGGCAAAAGCAGAACACCCGCCGCCAAGAGACTCCGCCTGCTACTGACCGCCGCCATCTGGGACCGAGCACCCCAAAGGCAGCTTCAAGGAGTTCCCTGGCATGGCACTTCTTCAAACAATGTGCTGACGACAAGACCCGAGTGGTTTGCACGCTGTGCCATCAGAGCCTGAAGCGAGGCATTAACGTTCTGAACCTGAGCACAACCTGCATGACCAGGCACCTGCATGCAAAGCATGAACTGCAGTGGAGTAAACACCTTAAAACCAAGGAAGTCACTCAGGCTCCCCCTGCTACCTCTTCTGCTGCTGCCGCCTCGGCCTATTCTGCTGCTGCCGCCTCGGCCTCTTCCTCCGCCTCTGGAGGAACGTTGGCACCTGCCGCCCAGCAAACAGGGGATGTACCACCAACACCACCACCACCACCTCCGTCACCAAGCGTCTCAACCATGTCACACGCCAGCGTTCAGCTCTCCATCTCACAAACATTTGATAGAAAGCGTAAATTCCCACCTAGCCACCCTCGATCCCTGGCCCTGAATGCCAGCATTTCTAAACTACTGGCCTATGAAATGCTGTCATTTAGGCTGGTGGACACAGACAGCTTCAAACAGCTCATGTCGCTTGCTGTCCCACAGTATGTTGTTCCCAGCCGGCACTACTTCTCCAAGAGAGCCGTGCCTTCCCTGCACAACCAAGTATCCGATAAAATCAAGTGTGCACTGCGCAACGCCATCTGTGGCAAGGTCCACCTAACCACAGATACGTGGACCAGTAAGCACGGCCAGGGACGCTATATCTCCCTAACTGCACACTGGGTAAATGTAGTGGCAGCTGGGCCCCAGGCGGAGAGCTGTTTGGCGCACGTCCTTCCGCCGCCAAGGATCGCAGGGCAACATTCTTTGCCTCCTGTTGCCACCTCCTCCTTCTCGGCTTCCTCCTCCTCTTCTTCCACCTGCTCATCCAGTCAGCCACACACCTTCACCACCAACTTCAGCACAGCCCGGGGTAAACGTCAGCAGGCCATTCTGAAACTCATATGTTTGGGGGACAGGCCCCACACCGCACAGGAGTTGTGGCGGGGTATAGAACAACAGACTGACGAGTGGTTGCTGCCGGTGAGCCTCAAGCCCGGCCTGGTGGTGTGTGATAATGGGCGAAATCTCGTTGCAGCTCTGGGACTAGCCAATTTGACGCACATCCCTTGCTTGGCGCATGTGCTGAATTTGGTGGTGCAGAAGTTCATTCACAACTACCCCGACATGTCAGAGCTGCTGCATAAAGTGCGGGCCGTCTGTTCGCGCTTCCGGCGTTCACATCCTGCTGCTGCTCGCCTGTCTGCGCTACAGCGTAACTTCGGCCTTCCCGCTCACCGCCTCATATGCGACGTGCCCACCAGGTGGAACTCCACCTTGCACATGCTGGACAGACTGTGCGAGCAGCAGCAGGCCATAGTGGAGTTTCAGCTGCAGCACGCACGGGTCAGTCGCACTACAGAACAGCACCACTTCACCACCAATGACTGGGCCTCCATGCGAGACCTGTGTGCCCTGTTGCGCTGTTTCGAGTACTCCACCAACATGGCCAGTGGCGATGACACCGTTATCAGCGTTACAATACCACTTCTATGTCTCCTTGAGAAAACACTTAGGGCGATGATGGAAGAGGAGGTGGCCCAGGAGGAGGAGGAGGAGGAGGAGGAAGAGGGGTCATTTTTAGCACTTTCAGGCCAGTCTCTTCGAAGTGACTCAGAGGGAGGTTTTTGGCAACAGCAGAGGCCAGGTACAAATGTGGCCAGCCAGGGCCCACTACTGGAGGACGAGGAGGACGAGGATGAGGAGGAGGTGGAGGAGGATGAGGATGAAGCATGGTCACAGCGGGGTGGCACCCAACGCAGCTCGGGTCCATCACTGGTGCGTGGCTGGGGGGAAAGGCAGGACGATGACGATACGCCTCCCACAGAGGACAGCTTGTCCTTATCCCTGGGCAGCCTGGCACACATGAGCGACTACATGCTGCAGTGCCTGCGCAACGACAGCAGAGTTGCCCACATTTTAACCTGTGCGGACTACTGGGTTGCCACCCTGCTGGATTCACGCTACAAAGACAATGTGCCCACCTTACTTCCTGCACTGGAGCGTGATAGGAAGATGCGCGAGTACAAGCGCACGTTGGTAGACGCGCTACTGAGAGCATTCCCAAATGTCACAGGGGAACAAGTGGAAGCCCAAGGCCAAGGCAGAGGAGGAGCAAGAGGTCGCCAAGGCAGCTGTGTCACGGCCAGCTCCTCTGAGGGCAGGGTTAGCATGGCAGAGATGTGGAAAACTTTTGTCAACACGCCACAGCTAACTGCACCACCACCTGATACGCAACGTGTTAGCAGGAGGCAACATTTCACTAACATGGTGGAACAGTACGTGTGCACACCCCTCCACGTACTGACTGATGGTTCGGCCCCATTCAACTTCTGGGTCTCTAAATTGTCCACGTGGCCAGAGCTAGCCTTTTATGCCTTGGAGGTGCTGGCCTGCCCGGCAGCCAGCGTTTTGTCTGAACGTGTATTCAGCACGGCAGGGGGCGTCATTACAGACAAACGCAGCCGCCTGTCTACAGCCAATGTGGACAAGCTGACGTTCATAAAAATGAACCAGGCATGGATCCCACAGGACCTGTCCGTCCCTTGTCCAGATTAGACATTAACTACCTCCCCATAACCATATATTATTGGACTCCAGGGCACTTCCTCATTCAATCCTATTTTTATTTTCATTTTACCATTATATTGCGATGCTACCCAAAGTTGAATGAACCTCTCCTCTGCCTGTGTGCTAGGCCTAAATATATGCCAATGGACTGTTGCAGTGGTGGCTGACATGAAGCCTGATTCTCTGCTATGACATGCAGACTAATTCTCTGCTGACATGAAGCCAGATTGTCTGTTACGGGACCTCTCTCCTCTGCCTGGGTGCTGGGCCTAAATTTATGACAATGGACTGTTGCAGTGGTGGCTGACGTGAAGCCTCATTCTCTGCTATGACATGCAGACTGATTCTCTGCTGACATGAAGCCAGATTGTCTGTTACGGGACCTCTCTGCTCTGCCTGTGTGCTAGGCCTAAATATATGCCAATGGACTGTTGCAGTGGTGGCTGACATGAAGCCTGATTCTCTGCTATGACATGCAGACTAATTCTCTGCTGACATGAAGCCAGATTGTCTGTTACGGGACCTCTCTCCTCTGCCTGGGTGCTGGGCCTAAATTTATGACAATGGACTGTTGCAGTGGTGGCTGACGTGAAGCCTCATTCTCTGCTATGACATGCAGACTGATTCTCTGCTGACATGAAGCCAGATTGTCTGTTACGGGACCTCTCTCCTCTGCCTGTGTGCTAGGCCTAAATATATGCCAATGGACTGTTGCAGTGGTGGCTGACGTGAAGCCTGATTCTCTGCTATGACATGCAGACTGATTCTCTGCTGACATGAAGCCAGATCCTCTGTTACGGGACCTCTCTCCTCTGCCTGTGTGTGTGCTGGGCCTAAATATATGCCAATGGACTGTTGCAGTGGTGGCTGACGTGAAGCCTCATTCTCTGCTATGACATGCAGACTAATTCTCTGCTGACATGAAGACAGATTCTCTGTTACGGGACCTCCCTCCTCTGCCTGGGTGCTGGGCCTAAATATATGCCAATGGACTGTTGCAGTGGTGGGTGACGTGAAGCCTCATTCTCTGCTATGACATGCAGACTAATTCTCTGCTGACATGAAGCCAGATTGTCTGTTACGGGACCTCTCTCCTCTGCCTGTGTGTGTGCTGGGCCTAAATATATGCCAATGGACTGTTGCAGTGGTGGCTGACGTGAAGCCTCATTCTCTGCTATGACATGCAGACTAATTCTCTGCTGACATGAAGACAGATTCTCTGTTACGGGACCTCTCTCCTCTGCCTGTGTGTGTGCTGGGCCTAAATATATGCCAATGGACTGTTGCAGTGGTGGCTGACGTGAAGCCTCATTCTCTGCTATGACATGCAGACTAATTCTCTGCTGACATGAAGACAGATTCTCTGTTACGGGACCTCCCTCCTCTGCCTGGGTGCTGGGCCTAAATATATGCCAATGGACTGTTGCAGTGGTGGCTGACGTGAAGCCTCATTCTCTGCTATGACATGCAGACTAATTCTCTGCTGACATGAAGACAGATTCTCTGTTACGGGACCTCTCTCCTCTGCCTGGGTGCCGGGGCCTAAATATCTGAGAATGGACTGTTCCAGTGGTGGGTGACGGTAAGCCAGATTCTCTGCTATGGAACCTCTCTCCAATTGATTTTGGTTAATTTTTATTTATTTAATTTTTAATTTAATTCATTTCCCTATCCACATTTGTTTGCAGGGGATTTACCTACATGTTGCTGCCTTTTGCAGCCCTCTAGCTCTTTCCTGGGCTGTTTTACAGCCTTTTTAGTGCCGAAAAGTTCGGGTCCCCATTGACTTCAATGGGGTTCGGGTTCGGGACGAAGTTCGGATCGGGTTCGGATCCCGAACCCGAACATTTCCGGGATGTTCGGCCGAACTTCTCGAACCCGAACATCCAGGTGTTCGCTCAACTCTAATGGCCACTCATTTTTCTTTACTTAGAATTTGTATTATGGCAAGAAAAAAACAGCTAACAGTCTATTCAGTAGGACTGAACTGTGTATCCAGCTGACTTCTCCACAACGCAACTGATGGTCCCAACCCCATTTATAAGGCAAAAAATCCCACTTATTAAACCTGACAGGGCACACCTGTGAAGTGAAAACCATTTCAGGTAACTACCTCTTGAAGCTCATCAAAAGAATGCCAAGAATGCACAAGCGGTAATCGAGGCAAAAGGTGGCTACTTTGAAGAACCTAGAATATGACATATTTTCAGTTGTTTCACACTTTTTTGTTATGTATATAATTCCACATGTGTTAATTCATAGTTTTGATGCCTTCAGTGTGAATCTACAATTTTCATAGTCATGAAAATAAAGAAAACTCTTTGAATGAGAAGGTGTGTCCAAGCTTTTGGTCTGTACTGTATATATATATGGGGATATATATTGTGGGGATTCGCTCTAGTAGGCAGATTAGAGGACACAGTACAGAGGCAAAAACAAAGTCTTTTACTTAAATAGTGCAGTGTTTATTCCACAAACAAAAATGACAGTTTGTCATCTTGGTGTTCATTCACACCATGGCAAGTCCACAGAACAAAAAACGTTCACCTTGTCAGCGGTTTTGGTAGTAGCAATCCCCAACAGGCTTTAGAGCCTGATTCCCAGCAGTGCTGCTCTTAGCCCTTTAGTACGGCACACAACATGCAGCTCTCAAAAACCAGGGACTCCACATCTTCCCTGTCAGATGGAGGATAATGCACACCCAGCCAAGACTGCTAGCTGGGTTTTATACCCCTAGCAAAAACCTGCCTGGAACATGGGGAACAGCCACCCACCCTCCACTTTGGCTGCTCCCAGCAAGAGCCGGCCCGGATGGGCTTTACAGCGACACTAAATAACCAATAGTGTCAGTCAGCACTAGCTGCCGCTGACACTTAAAATTACCGGCTCTTACCTCACCGTCAATGACGGACCCTAGCACTTTTCTACAATATATATGTGTATATATATATATATATATATATATATATATGTGTAGAAATGGACAGCACATCCAGTAGAAAAATATATTCAAAAAATTTTATTCAGCCACAGTGGCACAAGAGCTCTTGTGCCACTGTGGCTGAATAAAATTTTTTGAATATATTTTTCTACTGGATGTGCTGTCCATTTCTACATACAAATGTTGGGTAAGCAGTGATAACCCTGGACATAGCACCCGCTACACTGTTATGTTTTGGTGCTGCCACATTTTTCCACTTTTTTATATATATATATATATATATATAAAGAAAAAAAGAAGCACACAATGAATGCGGGTGCAAATCCTTCTGAGGGACCTGAAACCAAGATCCCAAGTGTATAAAAGAGAGAAAAAAAGGCAGCACTCCAAATTGTGGTGAAAAATTTGGATGGTTTATTCACCCATCTAACAGCAATGTTTCAGCTCTTTCTTTGGAGCCTTTGTCCAGCTCAGCTGTTTCACGGAGCTGCTATGCTCTGGTTAGCTATGCAGGGTTTCCAAGGACAGCACTATACATTGTATAGTGGCAGTGCTTGGTATTGTAGCTCAGCTCCATTGACTTGAATAGGGTTGAGCTGCAACTAGGCTGTGACTGATGAACAGTGATGTCACTGGCCTAGGAAGAGGCTGCAGTGCTCAATGCCTCTTCTAACAACTGATCAGTGGGGGTCCCAGGTGTCGTATCCCAGCAGATCTGATACTGAGGATAAGTCATAAATATATTTTCCTGGATAACTTCTTTAATCCTGTATTTGTCAATGTATTTATTTCCATTGATAAATTAAAGTGGCCATCTAGAAAAATTGAAGTAACAAGTAGATAAAAAGCAAAAAAAAAGTCATAAAAAATGTAAAAAAAATATGAAATTATAAAAATTCTATTGACCCCCCCCCCCCTCCTTTCCGCAGAATAGAACTAAAACTAAATAAACAATATCAATAAACTATCAAAAAAGTGATGGGGGCAGAATCACAACACAAGAAAATGTAATATATAAAATACATATAAATGTTGTATCTTTGTAATTGTATTGACCCAGAGAATCAAGGTAACAGGTCAGTTTTACCACATAGAGATCACCATAGAAACAAAACCCATAAAACTCAATTTTGGCAATTTTTTTTTTTCAATTCCACCCCATTTGTATATATTTTTTGCCTTCCACTACATTGTGTGCAACAGTAAATGGTGCTATTAAAAAGTACAACTCGTCCCCCAACAAAAATCAAGCCCTCATACAGGCCTAACAGACCTCAAAGTGTCATACCCGACTTTTCAAGGAAATCTGAGCACTTTCAATTATTATTTTTTTCCATAGCCAAATAAAAGCTTCTGACCAAATAGTTTCTAGAGGCAACTCCTTTGTATATAAAATGTGCAACTGTATGAAAATGCATATACATATAGAGGATCAATAAAGTAGTGTGCAGAGGTTAATACAAAAACTGAGCATTTTTTTTTTTTAATGACATTATATTTTAAACTTTTTTCACCCCTTATTTATTTTTTTTACATATTTAAATCCCCCTAGGAGACTTTAACATGCGATTGTCTGATAGTGTTGAGCGCGAATATTCTAATCGCGAATATCGCCACTTTGAGAATTCGCTATATACTGCTATATATATTCGTAATCGCGAATTTATCGCGAATATCGGCACTTAGCAACATCCCTAGCAACCAATAGGAAAGTTGCCTATAGGAGTAGTGTTGATCTTGAATTTTTGTAATGCTAATTTTCCTATTGCCGATTTTCACAATCAAGAATATTAATGGAGAAGTGGGTGCCATGTTTAAAGACCAACATCCGATGAACATGTGTGGCGGATGTCAGTGAGGTGTTAAAAGTGTACTGACAAGATAAGTAGTTTACTTTGCATGTACTACATGAGTGATTACAACCTTTGCACAAGCTCTGTGGAATATGCTGGTTCAATATAAGCAGCATAAAAAAGATGCTTTTCTAATTTCACTTTTATGTCACAGGACAAGTAAGGATTGTATATTCTCTGCTCTAATCGCTCTAGCAAATTTAGAAACAACAATGATTTGCAAAAACTGCCACAGAACTCTGTATGGACCCAATTACAGAATTCCCATAGCCACGGGACTTTGCTAACATGATGGTTTTTAGTAGATCTCTCCTGAGCCAGTCCCTGCAGGATCCGAGCTGAGTTACCAATCATAACAACTTGCACAACCTGCTAAAATTGTGTTTAGTGTCATGTGCTGATATTTATGATGCTCAATGGACTTAGAAAGAGACGGGACTTTAAAGATCCTTATCCGTATGTCCATGATTTTACCCTGACATGACGCCTAACAGTACTGTCCAGAATGCAATCATTGCTTCCACAGCAATAGTGAAAAGTCAGTATTGTGGAGCATGAACTGTTATGAGAGGAGGTTGAAACTCCTGACCAAAAGGTGCAAGTGCAATATATGACCCTGTCACTAAACATGCTATAGGTAGTCAGAAAATAAAGGGAGTCATTTATTAAGACCAGCGTTCTAGAAGCCGGTCTTAATAACCCCTATTTTGGGCGGTGGATCCGATGAAGTTCTGAAGAGGCACTGGCCTCTACATAACTTTGGTGTATACGGCGCCAGTTCTAAATGTAAGACAGCTTCCTTGCTGTCTTACATTTAGATCATTTTCTATGCCTAAAACAGGCGTAGAAAATGATGAATGATATGGGCCTGAGGGCCCCTTCACCTTCCCTACCCACACCGTGCCTACTTTTTTAGACCTGGCGTGAAAGCTCTCAAAGTAACCTTTGTGCTGCAATCTGGACCAGAAATACGCCTAAGGCTACTTTCACACCTGTGTTCGATCGGAAAAGTAGCCTGAGCGGATCCGTTCAGACTTTACATTGAAAGTCAATGGGGGACGGATCTGCTTGAAGATTGAGCCATATGGTGTCATCTTCAAGCGGATCCGTCCCCATTGACTTACATTGTAAGTCGGAACGGATCCGCTCGCCTCCGCACGGCCAGGCGGACACCCGAACGCTGCTTGCCCAGCATTTGTCTGTTAGCTGCCTGCAGCTGCTCAGCAAAACCTTCAAGACTGTGCTGTTGATGGTAGAAGGGGTTAAACGTTCCTGAAGAATCCAGTGGGAAGGAGACACAGGGCAGACAGGATGAGTTCAGCCTATGCAAGGGCCGTGGCCAGCACAGTGACTTCTCGTGCACAGACACAGATCTGCTCCCCAGGCTTGTGTACAAACCATCATCAGAGCAGGGAGAGAAGCTGACATCACAGGTCATTTGACACTCAGTGAAATATAAGAAAGGGGATTGTAAACACCTTACAGTACATTTAATTAGTTAGAAACATACAAAGAACAAAAAAAATATAACTCAGACAAGCTGTAACGGTCGCATACACACACACACACAGGGGGGAGGATAGTGACCACTGCGCTCCACCCTCACCCCTGGCCTTGCCTACTTGCCTCGCAAGTCCTAATGACAAGTGACAACTGGACGGCAATTCCTAGCTTGGAATTAGTTCTGGGAGGACAGACCAGACAAACAACAGAGAGTGAACGGACTGAGTCAATACCAGGAGAGCAATGAAGAACAAATGGAGTAAGCAGAGAATAGTCAGGAGAAGCCGGGGTAATAAATACCTGGAGCGTCGTGAAGTAGCAAAAGAGTCAGCAGCGGATCGTCAGGAGATAGCCGGGGTCCGAATACCAGGAGAGCAGTGCATTACAGAAGGAGCAGGCAGAGGATTGTCAGGAGATACACAGAGGGTAAGCATGCCAGGTATGCAAAATCACAGCAGAACCTAAATGACAGGCAACCTGTGGCCAGCAGGCTGGCTGTTTAAATAATGAGTAGTAGGGGTCATGTGACGTGGCCAGCGCCACATGACCCCTACTGCCGGCCGCGCTGAGGAGACGTGCACGGCCGGGTCTGTCCCGCCCCCCATCACCTAGGAGACAAGAACGCTGCACGCATCCTCGCTCCTGTACAGAGGCGGGGTGCCGTCGGCACTGCAAGAGTCAGTGCGTCGCCGACCCCCCGTGACACAAGCCCTTTAACCACTTCCAAACCAGGCCATTTACCCCCCTTCCTGACCAAGCATAATTTAGCAAATCTGACATTTACCACTTTATGTGGTAATTTTGGAATGTTTTTACTTATCCATATGAATCTGGGGCAGTTTCTTGTGACAGTGTTTTTTTTTTAAGTTAGTGGTAAATTTATGTTGACATGTTTTACTTTAATTTCTAAAAAATAAAAAAGGAAATAAAAAATATATGGAAAATTTGCCAGATTTAGCAATTTTCGAAATTTGAATTTCTCTACTTTTCAGACAGGGAGTGATACATCACAAAATTGTTATTAAAATTCACCACAGGTCTACTTTATGTTGCCATTATTTTGTAAATGCCATTTTCTAATTTTTAGTATGTTGGAGGCTTAGTATTTTACAAGCAAGTTTTCAAATTTTGAAAAGCAGACTATTTTTAAAGACCAGTTTAGTTCCAAAACTGATTTTAGAAACTATGTTAACTCTTTCAGTGTTCCACAAGAATTAAAGCAAGATGGAGGTGAAATTTAAAAATGCAATTTTTGCTGTTTATTTATTTTTCTATTTTTCCTCTAACAGAGCAAAACTGCAAAACAAATCTCAATATGTAATAAAAATAAATTGTATGAGACGCACAGGAGTGGATGCGACCACAGACGGAGATGCTCACAGTAAAGAGGATTCGCCCCTCCTCTAATATAAATAATGAAATAGACAATACTGGGCACTCTCTCTATAAGTAGGACCATGCAAAAGACAGGTGTATAAAGGTGATAAATAATTAATTTATTATCATATAAAAATTATATAAAAATTACATTAAATTTATTGACTTGTAAAAATATAGATATGTAGAATATTAGCTTAAAATATGCAATACCCAATTAATACATATAGGATAGTGGAACAGCCTAAAAATTAATGATGCAAAACAAGATATAAAAGACCATGAATAAACATCAGTGCAACAATGTACTATATATACATATGAGAATGAATAATTGAACGTCAATGCAACATGAAGTGCTCTCCACTCTGCAACTGGTGGCAGTTAGGTCTCAATTATAACTAGAATAGTGGGAAAATTATTGGGAATAGTCTTGGGGTCTGATTACATCCTCTGTATTTACTTCCCAAGTGTGGCCCAATCTCCTGTTGAAAGCAAAGTTCCTGGATCTTTAAGCAGATAAATCACGGTGAGTTTTTAGAGCGGCGTCCCGCTATTACTTACTGCTTGATGCCTGCTGTAAACTGGTGAAGCTCCGGTCCACTGTAATTGTAGAGATTTACTCAAAGGTTGCTGCTTTCGCCGGTCTAAGCTTCTCTGGGCACCGCTCCGTTGTGCTGAAGAGCCGGTGTCCTCCGAGAACTTAGTAGCCTGCTCCTACGCTGGATTCAGTCTGCAGTTGCGGTCTGTGATGACCTCGTGCTATGATCTTAATTACTCAGCGTGCCAGGTCCCCGTTGTTTGCAGGATATTCCGGTCTTTGTCACAGTCAACCTAGGATTATTACAGCATATAATCGGCAAGAGTTCATATAGGGGTCTTGGACCAAACGCGTTTCGGGGCTAGATGAAGGGGCAACGTCTAGCCCCGAAACGCGTTTGGTCCAAGACCCCTACAACAGAATCTGAGCCCTTTGTTGTAATTATCTCCAGCGCCGCTGGAGATAATTACGCATGATAGAAGAAGGGGAGAAGCCTCCCCTCCTTCTATTATGCGCATTCCGGCAGCGAAATTAACATTTCGCTGGCCGGAATGCAGAGTGCCACAGGCGGGAGATCAAAGGCTTCTCCCGCCTGCAGCGTGTCCCCCGATGTGCGGGCCGGCACAGTGACATCATATCACTGCGTCGGCCCACGTGGATATCCGGCTGCCCCGGCACTCAAGTTAGTGAAGGTCGGGGCCCCCACATTGAGGAGAGAGCGTCCTGCGCTCCAGAGGGAGAAGGACCGGACCTCCCCCCCCCCCCCCCCGCTTACCTAAAGGAGAGCGCGATCGGCGCTCAACAGAAGAGCCGTGCTGCCCACTTCTGAAGGACCGGACCAGACCCCCCTGGACGAACGAGGAGACCCCCTGGACAAACTAGCATGAGTATCACCCCCTTATTCCCTGACTCCCTGCTCCCACTAGCGATCTGTGCCCCTGATTTCCTTAACCCTCCCTGCTGTGTTCCTGATACCCTTGCCTCAACCTGATAATCCCCTTGTTAACCTCTGATTGACCATGGTCCCTGTGAACCCTTGTGTACCCTTGCCATTCCATTAACCCCCTACAGAACCAACCTCAGCAGCATTGCTGCTGTCTTTAACCCCTTCCCTGCCAGAAACCCAGCTCCCCTGCTGGTATTCTTTAACCCCTTCCCTGCCAGAAACCCAGCTCCCCTGCTGGTATTCTACACCCCTAGATATCCCCTCCCTGGTTAACCCTTGAACCTCAGCACTCACTTGCAAGTAACCCTTGCAGTGCTGAATCTATAGTGTCTGTGGCCTGCACTCGCCCCTGCAGCTCCACTGTTAACTCCTTGTACCCCGGAGGGACAGTGATCAGTCAGACACTTTTTATATACTTGTATGTGTGAACTGTATAGTTAGATTATGGGTGGAATTGGGAACGTGTAGTGTAGTTTAGGCTGTGTATTTACTGTATATTGTGTGCGTCAAGTGTTAATAAATGCCGTAATATTTGTACCCTTTGTGTAGCGTGTACTTGTTAGCGGTAGTGAGTTAGTTAGGCGCATGCAGCTAGCGTAGCGATTAGTGTAAAGCATAGCGAAAGTATTGTAATTATATAAAGGCATAAATAGGCAGAGTCATCACTAGACGGCTCCTCCTATTTATGAATATTAATTATCGATATTTGCATAAATATTGGTGATTAATATTCCCCCTTTACACACAGCATATGGTGCAAAGCAAACATTTCCACAGATATGCCATTTCAGTGCCCAATGTGCTGTTCCCAACATCTGCCAGTGTGGAAAAAGTAAGCCTTCTTATAATTATTCAGTGATTCCTGGTTTTAGAAACACCCTACATGTGACCATACTCATTTTTCCTGAACATATGAGAGTAAGAGCAAAAGAACACCATGCTGTCACAAGGGTTTCACAACCTATCGCAGCGGGTGGCTACTCACCCTATTTCAAGGGATTGCTCCATGACCTAGTTGTGGGAATGGATTCCGGTCCAGGTTTTCCTGTTTTGATTTACTATCCTTTCTAGGTAACGGTAGCCAGGTGCCAGTGCTAGGTGAGTTAGGGGTCACTACTCCTCCCTCTCCCTTGTGTTAGGGCAACTGGTTTCCCTTCCCTCTACACCACACGTCTGGTACCTGCCATACCAGACATGGTACATGCACATTTTGAGGCCCAATGTGTTGATGTATGCATCTTGAGATCTGTAGAGGCTCTGGGGTGAAATAATAAATTCAGCGGACTGCACAAAATGCAAATTGTCATTTTTTCACAGATATGGCAAATCAGTGTCTAATAGGCCGTGCCCAGCTGAAGTCATATGAGACTCACATTGCACTTGAAATTGTTAGGCAGATTCTAAACGTGGATGTAAACTGCTTTATTTGCACATGGCAAGGCTCAGAAGGAATGTCATTTGGCTTTTGGAGTATGGATTTTGCTAGAATAGTATTTGGATGCTATATCACAGTTTTAGAGACTGTGAGGTACTGTACCCATTCCATCGAAACCCCCAATAACTGACCCCATTTTGAAAGCTACACTCCTCATTTTATTTTTGAAGGGGTTAAGTGAGCATATTGATACCACAGGTATTTTACAGAAATTGTTGAGCAGGGGACTGGACGAAGTGAAAATTTAAAGTTTTCCACAGATATGGCATTTCAGTGCCCAACATGCTGTGCCTAGATGAGCCCAACACAATGTCCCTTAAATTGTTAGGTGGCTTTTTACAGAGTACAGAAATGGTAAACCTACATTAGGCTACTTTCACACTGGCGGCCCAAAACGGATCAGTTTAGCCCCAATGCATTCTGAATGGATAAGGATCCATTCAGAATGCATCAGTTTGCCTCCATTCTGCCCTGGAGGCGGACACCAGCAGCATTTTGATGTCCGTCTGATGATCTGATGATGCGTCCTGACTTACAATGAAAGTCAATGGGGATGGATCCATTTTGACTGACACAATATGGTGCAATTGAAAATGGATCCGCCTCCCATTGACTTTCAGTATAAGTCAAAACAGATTTGTTTGCATTATCATGAACAAAAAAAATAATATATATATTTTTTTTCATGGTAATGCAAATGGATCCATTCTGAACGGATACAATCATTTGCATTATAGGTGCGGATCCGTCTGTGCAGATACCAGACGGATCCGCACCTAACGCAGGTGTGCAAGTAGCCTTATTTATATTGTAGCATCCTCATCCACCTGTACATGTCACTGGCATGTTGGCGCGATATCCACTGGATCCAGAACAAGGTTGCTGTGTTGATCACATAAGGAAGGGATGGTAACTGTACCTGTTAAATAGCTAGCAGGGGGCTGTAGCAGGTGCAGCACTATGAAGTGCCTTTTGAGCTGTGGCATTAGAAGAATTTTGATATCTCTGACTTTTTAGTCTAACCAGACTGTCTATTACTTTGTAATTCCTCTAGCACCGTTCTATGGAAACAGTAGGTTTAAAGAGCACACCAAATGCTTGAAATAACTTCTTTATTAACTTAAACTTCTCTTCATATATAACACTGCCGTCTCTGCAGCAGATAGTCCATGCACAAAACACGTGTTGAAAAGATATCACAAAATGGCGGTATGCATAAGATGGTGGTTCAACAGTTCAATTTTGTCATTCAACATAAAATGGTGGACATATTTCTCTTTTCAGTATCTGTACTCTCACTTTAAGTTATTTAAGCACTTTATGATCTCTCTGAGAGGTATATCTGAGGTCTAACTAATAGTTCACCTGCTAAATTTGGTCGCAATTTGCAGTATGCAGCTAGCAGTAACTATTTGCAGATTGGTTGAGTATGATCTGGTATGGTTGTATGCAATTTGGATTGCA
Organism: Bufo gargarizans; assembly: GCF_014858855.1. Classification (NCBI taxonomy): domain Eukaryota; kingdom Metazoa; phylum Chordata; class Amphibia; order Anura; family Bufonidae; genus Bufo; species Bufo gargarizans. The sequence continues at coordinate 89,324,113 of NC_058080.1, read as the reverse complement.
ATATGGAATTTGAATTTGGATTGTGAACTTTGTAGTTTGCAATTGGTGAAACTATAAGTAAACACACATACTGTATAACTGGTTCAGTATACAGTTCTAATCACTATATTAACATTAAGACCATTATATAACTGTTTTAAATATCTATTGTGGCCTCTCTGCTTCCATAAAGCACAGCTCTTAGTGGAGTGAATGTCTGTTCAGCTTCTCTCCTGGTGAATAATGATTCAAGCAGCTCCTGCTAGGGGAATCTCCCACATAGGCTGTGTGTGAGACTGGCTGTAATTGGTCAGAACTCCTGAGCTGTGTAAGGCCAGCTGTGATTGGTCTAGACTCCTGCCCAGCAACAATAGTTTAACTCTATGCTTTCTGTTGTTTCCGCTGTGTTATTGAGCTTACCTCAATATAATGAATCTTAAAGGCATATTATCTATTCATATAATGAATCGTAAAGGCATATTATCTTTTCTGCTTCTGTGAACACAATACAGTCATATGTATATATATATATATATATATATATATATATATATATACTGTATAACAGTTATATGACATCCAAACATGAAGTTACAGTACATTAAATAACTCTGCTTTTGTCTTTAACTTATAAATATAGGAACTGTATTAAGGATTATTGGCAGGTCTAGCTGTATAAACACACAAGGTATATTAGCAACCTAGGACAGGTCTCAGCTGGCAAGCTACAGGGGCGCTGTTCTGGACATCCCAATGTCTTACAGGGTAAGATAGGGCATGGCTTTTTCCTTAGTGCTACTGCACAGTACTAATGCCCACATTATGTCTCCTTAACAGTACTTATGCCCACATTGTGCCCCCTCACTGCAGTTTTGCCCACATTATGCCCTCTCACAGTAGTTATGTCTTCCTTGCATCCCCTTCACAGTAATTATGTCCTCTTTGTGGCCACTTATCAGTAGTTATACCCACCTTTGTGCCTCTTAGTTATGCCCACCTTTGTGCCTCCTCACAGTAGTTATGTCCTCCTTGTGACCCCTTCACAGTAGTCATGCCCACCTTTGTGTCCCTTCACTGTATTGATGTGGGTCCCAGGTGTCAAACCTTCACCTATCAGATACTGATGACATATTCAGAGGATAGCTTGTAAAGGTATTTTCTCATACAAGTTTTTAGTGTATTTGCGGTACATCCCAAATATTGAAGTTTGCCAGATATATAACGTTAGATGTATTATAATTTATTATTTAAATGTCTAGCTAATTTTCATAGGAAAGGAACACAACCTACATTTCCTACAACTACATTTATAGTGTCCTTTTTTTAGTATATCATGCAGTTTGTCATCTGATAAAACAAAGGAAGAAATGTATGAATTATGCTTCTTATTTGATTATATTGACGATTGTATGTTGTCACAAATGTGACCCTACTCACATTGTGTGTTCAAAACTGAGGAATTCCAAGTCAATTAACAATCATCATCATAATATCAAGTGATCAAAAAGTATTATGTACCCCAAAATGGAACCAATAAAAGCATCAACTCATCCCACAAAAAACAAGCCCTCACACAAGACCATTGCCAGGAAAAAATTATAATATGGCAGATGCCGGGCGCGGGCGCGTTTGATACAGGATGTCGGGCGCATGCGCAGTGCGGCGAAAGTAAGACGGCGCGTAGTACGCGCGGCAGCCGGGACCGCGCTCCTGCCGCCCTTTACTGCGCATGCGGCCGTTGAGCGCGGTCCCGGAATCGGATTTCGGCTGTCAGTCACAGAGGCAGGGGGCGGGGAGAGGGCCATGTAAGACGCCGAGGCCGCTGCCCCCGTGACTTCAAGCCTGACTTGAAGCACGGGGCAGCAGCTGAATATAACATCGATTTCTGACTGAGCATACATGCTGCAAAACTAACAAAAAGTGCATCAGGAAACGACTATACAGCACTATAAGGTACTGTAAACAGCTTAATAGGCGATTTTTGGGTGACAGGTTCCCTTTAACTTTTTTGTTCCATAACCCTCAGGATCATTTAAGAAATTCCAAATGACTGTCTTACGGCATCCCACCTCAGCAGCGATGGCGCGATGTGAGAGACCCTGCTTATGCTGTTCAACAACCCGACCACATTCAAAAAGGGAGAGTTTTTTTGCCTTTGCCATCACAACGTGTGACTACCTGACAGAAAATGACAATGGATCCACACCTTTGCACAGATTTGGCCTTTTAAAGGCATGTGGTCCTAAACTTTTGATCAGCGGAAAAACAGCCCGTTTCAGTTTATTTGTTGTTTTCATTAAATTGAATGCTCAAAAAAAGTTTTGTCTCACTCCCATTTCTTCTTGTTGCATGTTGAAGCTATACATCCTCCTCAGTAGTCTAACTCTAGTGGTGCATGCTTCAAAGAAGAATTTAGTTATTTCTGTGTCTTCCTAAAAGATTTAGACCTCAGTATCAGAAGAGTTAAAAGTGAAAGAGAATAAGAATAACTGCAACAACATAAATGATCCAAAATGAAATCTTGACAGTCTGGTCACCAAGAGTGTTAAGACCAACATGAGATTAATAATGAAAATAAAAATGATTGTATTACAGCATAATAGACACAATAGGATAAGGAGACAAGCAAACTATAAGGAATCCTAGATTAGCTGGAAAATGCATTCTTCATCATTCTTCATCATTAGTGTATGTATATAGCTCTCAGTCCAATTTGCAAAGCAATACACCATACAGTGACCAGCAAATCAGCTATTACCTTTCATTTAGTAATTTGTTAGATAACCATTTCCCTTTTGTGTTTTGTGATTATGCATTCATACCTCTGGGTAAGCTGAATAAACTTTAATGCTCACTTTTATGCAATAATCATGGTTCATTCTACTGTTATATTGATTGCTGTTTTTTTCATATTCCTTTAGATAGTATGCTCTTTGTCAATTTCCTATTGACCTGAACATTAGTTTTACATCTCCTGACACCACATGGCCAATAAGAGCCTCAAGCAAATCTTGTGATGATTAAATACCCTAATATACTATAATAGTGTAACAAACCACATTTTACTGTATACTATTATTTTAAACGATTTTTTGTGGGTTAACAGGGCTAAAAAACATAGATCAAGTGCAAAAAAATTCTACTATATACCTTATCCTTACAACTTGCTAAATATGAATGAGATATGTGCAAGTAGGTTTGCAAGCTGCTCACATTTTTTATTTCCACAAACAACTGCCTATATGTACTATGCAATCAAAGAAACAGATCAAGACTTGCATTAGCTTCTAAAAAAGAGTGCCCCCCCATACCCAGTAGCAGTGTTATATAATTTGTGACTTCATTTATAATGAAATAGACAATACATAACTGTTAAAATAAAAAATAATCAAAAATACAGCTATATTAGGCATATTTTAGGAGCAGATTGCGCCACAAAGGTTATTTGCACCACAATCTGCAAATTTTCCATACTCATGCCAGGTCTTAAAAAGTGGGCATAATGTGGGCGGGAAAGGTTTTCTAGGCATGTTGTAGGTGTAGAAAATGGTCTAAATTCAAGCCAGAAAGGAAGCTGGCTTAGATTTAGACCAGTGGTTGATGTGCCAAAGTTATGTAGAGGCCAGCGCCGCTACGTAACTTCGGAGGACCCACCGCCAGCTAAAAAGCTTATTAATAAATAACCCCCAAAGTTAGTCAGTACATCCAGTAAAATAAAGTGAACGAGCAGGTACATGTCGCTAAGGCGGAAACTACAGAAGTAAAAGCAAACACAACAGTACTAGACAAACATAGAAAATATGAACAAATCCTATATGCACTATATAAAATTAATATGAGGTACGCTTAACACATACATTTTGATCAAAATTATTTGTGCTCATCCACAACAGCAAGGTGACATTTTTCTGTATGGGTTCATGTCACCCAGCAATAGAACAGAGGATTTTGATAGATTTAGGCCCCTGTCACCCAGGCACAATAGGGGTTCATTCACGGCAAAAGTGGATTCTTGTCACCCAGCAATAGAACAGAGGATTTTAAGAGATTTAGGCCCCTGTCACCCAAACACAGCAGGGGTTTGTATAAGCCAAAAATATTAAAATGTTACCCGACAATTGAAAATAAGATTTTTTTTCAATTTAGGGCACAAAAATGTGCACTTTTTTGCATTTAAATGGCTCTAAAATAGTCTTTGAAAAGGCTAGAGGATGTAAAAGGCAGCAAAATGTGCTTGAGAGCATGGCAACTGCTCTGCAAACAAATGTGGATAGGGAAATAAAATAAAATAACAAAAAATTACAAATTATTAACCTGCCACTCAGAGAAGGGGGTGGATATGGAGTCGGAGGTTGAGGAGGCGGTGAATGTGGTGTTGTAGGTGGAGGCAGCAATAGATGAGGAGGAGGTAGCCAACAATATTATTTTTTTATTTTTTATTGGGGTAGGTAGCCCCCAAAATATTGTGACAAATAAAAAAAAGAAAACAAAGAATCATTGCACTTGACTTAAGTACAAGAATGTATGTTTGATGGTGGTATAAATGTCTATTCTGCACAAGGTACAGACAAGTCTTGTGGGATCCAAGCCTGGTTCATTTTAATGAACGTGAGCTTGTCCACGTTGGCTGTGGACAGGCAGCTGCGCTTGTCTGTGATGACGCCCTCTGCCGTGCTACGTTCAGTTAATACACTGGCTGCAGGGCAGGCCAGCACATCCAATGTGTAAAGGGCAAACTCAGGCAATGTGCCCAATTTGGAGACCCAGAAGTTAAAGGGGGCAGACCCGTCATTCAGTACCATACTGCTCCACCATGTTGGTGAAATGCTGCCTCCTGCTAAGATGTTCCATATCAGCTGTTGGTGCTGGTTGTTCTGGTAGGCTGACAAAGCTTTTCCACACTTCGGCCATGCTAACCCTGCCTTTTGAGGTGGTAGCGGTGCCCCAGCTGTGTTGGCGACCTCTTCCTTGTCCTCTGCCTTCACCTTGTGCTTCCACTGTGCCCCAGCTGTCAGATGGGAATGCCACAAGCAACACATCTACCAGCGTGCGCTTGTACTCGTGCATCTTACGATCATGCTCCAGTGACGGAAATAAGGATGGTACGTTGTCCTTGGAACGGGGATCCAGCAGCTGGGCCACCCAGTAATCAGCACAAGTTAGAATGTGGGCAACTCGGCAGTCGTTGCGGAGACACTGCAGCATGTAATCGCTCATGTGTGCCAGGCTGCCCAGAGGCAACGAAAAGCTGTCCTCTGTGGGAGGTGTATCGTCTGTGTCCTTTGTATCCACGCACCAATGATGGCCATGAGCTGGTCTGGGTGCCACCCTGCTGTGAACATGGTTCCTCATCCTCCATCTCCTCCTCCTCATCCTCCACCTCCTCATCCTCCAGAACTGTGCCCTGTCTGGACAATTGGGTACCTTCGGTTTGTGGGTGCAGGAACCCACCCTCGGAGCCACTTAGGAATGACTGCCAGAAACCCTACAAAATGATCCCTCTTCCTCCTCCTTCTGAGCCACATCCTCTTCCATCATCGCCAGGAGAGTTTTTTTCAAGAAGGCATAGAAGTGGGATAGTAATGCTGAGAACGGCATAATCAGCACTGGCCATGTTTGTGGAGTACTTGAAACAGCGCAACAAGGAACACAGGTCTCGCATGGAGGCCCAGTCATTGGTGGTGAAGTGGTGCTGTTCCGCAGAGCGACTCACCCGTGCGTGCTGCAGCTGAAACTCCACTATCGCCTGCTGCTGCTCGCACAGTCTGGCCAGCATGTGCAAGGTAGAGTTCCACTTTGTGGGCACGTCTCATATGAGGCGGTGAGCGGGAAGGTCGAAGTTACGCTGCAGCGCTGACAGGCGAGCAGCAGCAAGGTGAGAACACCAAAAACGCGCACAGACGGCCCGCACTTTATGCAGCAGCTCTGACATGTCGGGGTAATTTTTAAGGTATCTCTGCACCACCAAATTCAGCACATGCGCCAGGCAAGGGATGTGCCTCAAACTGGCTAGTCCCAGAGCTGCTACGAGATTTCGCTCATTATTGCACACCACCAGACCAGGCTTGAGGCTCACTGGCACAAACCACTCATTGGTCTGTCGTTCAAGGCCCATCCTCAGCTCTTGCGCTGTGTGGGGTTTGTCCCCCAAACAGATAAGTTTTAAAACTGCCTGCTGTCGTTTACCCCTGGCTGTGCTGAAGTTGGTGGTAAAGGTGTTACGCTGACCGGATGAGGAGCTGGTAGAGGATGAGGAAGCAAAGTAGGAGGAGGAAGCAACAGGAGGCAAACTGAAGCGCCCTGCAATCCTCGGTGGTGGAAGAACATGCGCCAAACTGCTATCCGCATCAGGCGCCCAGCCGCCACTGCATTTACCTAGTGTGCTGTTATGAAGATATAACTACCCTGACTGTGCTTACTGGTCCACGTATCTGTAGTCAGGTGCACCTTGCCACAGATGGCGTTGCGCAGTGCACATCTGATTTTGTCCCCTACTTGGTTGTGCAGGGAAGGAATGGCTCGTCTTGAAAAGTAGTGGCAGCTGGGCACGACGTATTGTGGGACAACCACCACCATTTAAAACTGTACGTCTCCACCAGACGGAATGACAGCATTTCAATGGAAAGTAATTTAGAAATGCTGGAATTCAGGGCTAGGGATCGCAGGTGGGTAGGGGGGTACTTCCTTTTCCTCACCAGCGTTTGGGATATGGAGAGCTGAACGCTTCCGTGGGACATTGTGAAGATGCTTGGTGACCCAGATGTTGGTGTTGCTGGCAGATTCTCTGTTTGTGGGGTGCCAGGTGGCACTGTCACTCCAGAGGTGGATGAAGAAGCCTTGACTGCAGCAGAAGAGGAAGCAGAAGGAGCCAGAGACCTTTCTTGGTTTTTGAGGTGTCTACTCCACTGCAGCTCGTGCTTTGCACTTAAATGCCTGGTCATGCAGGTTGTGCTCAGGTTGAGAACTTTTATACCTCGCTTCAGGCTCTGATTGCACAGCGTGCAAACCACTCGTGTCTTGTCGTCAGCACACTGTCTGAAGAACTGCCACGCCAGGGAACTCCTTGGAGCTGGCTTTGGTGTGCTCGGTCCCTTGCTGCGGGGGCCAGTAGGAGGCGTACAGTCTAGAGAACGGCCGCTCCGCTTTTACACCCTGCTCCTTCTTCTGCTGTGCTGGTGGCTCTGTGCGACCACCGCCTCCTCCTCCGAACTACATCGGTTACTCGCATGACCTTAATTCCATGTGGGGTCGAGCACCTCATTGTCCTCCACATCATCTTCCACCCAGTCTTTACCCCTAACTTCCTTGTCGGTCTTCACACTTTTGAAAGCCCCAGCAGTTGGCACCTGTGTTTCGTCATCATCCGAGACGTGCTGCGATGGTCATTCCATGTACTCTTGAAAAATAAGTGGTTGGGCATCGGTGCGCTCAATCTCTTCCACTTCTGGGGCAGGGCTAGGTGGATGGCCCTGGGAAACCCTGCAGAGTCATAAAAAACAGAGTCATAAAAAAGCAGAAAAGACTGCTGCATGACTTGTGGCTCAGACTGCTTGGCTGATTTGCAAGGGGGTGAGGTGAAAGACTGATGGACTTTGGCTGCAGGTGCCAACTGTGGTCTTTCAGCAGGAGACTGGGTGGGAGACAATGTATAGGAACTGGATCCACTGTCCGCAACCCAATCTACTATCGGCTGTACTTGTTCTGGCCTCACCATGCATAGAGAAGCATTAGGCCCGACCAAATATCGCTGCAGGTTGTGTCGCCTACTCGCACCTGAGAAAGGGGTTTTACTTGTGCGTGTAGCTGGCACAGATCGACCACGTCATCTCCCTGCAACAGGAGCTTCACCAGCAGCACCACGACCTGGGCCACATCCCTTATTTGACACTTTCCTCATTTTTAGAATTTAGGATCCTGCCCTAAATGGGGGTTTAATTAATAGTAGAATAGAACGACAGTATGTAAAGGATGTATCTCACATGGCCTGAACCAGACTAGGCCTCAATTAAAGATTTCTTTGCAGAAAATGGCTGTATTTCAAATGGCTGTATTTCAAATGCCTAATTCAAACCCCTGTATGTATAGGGGGGATCACACACGCCCTGGACAAGTGTAGGCCTGAAGTAAATATATCTTTGCCCAAAATGGCTGTATTTCAAATCCCTGATTCAAACCCCTGTATGTGGAGGGAGTATCTCACACTGTCTGAACCACTGTAGGCCTGAATTCAATATTGGTGCACCAAATGGCGGTATTTAAAATCTCTGAATCTAACCCAAATGTATTAAGGGTGTATCTCACAATGACATCTGCATCAAAGGCTGCCAACTAAATTTTTTGTGCCCAAACAAGTGTTTGTTTACCAACTGAATTTGACAGCAGTATGTAAGCCTGTCATTTCACACGTGCTGATGCTGCAAGGCCTGAAAATAGTGTTTTTTTGTCAAAAAAGTGTGTTTTTCAAACCACAGAAAATGATGGGTGCATTTCTAGCTTAAATTGCACACTGACTAATCAAGATGTCGTAGATTGCCAAAAAAAAGTATTTTATTGGTATAACATAATATGAAAGCTGTATATATTAAACTTGAATTTAACACTTGCAGATCTGGAAAATACTGTTTTTTGAAAAGAAAAAAAAAATTGGGTTTTTCAAACCCCAGAAAATGATGGGTGTATTTCTACCTTAAATTGCACACTGACTAATACAGATATTGTAGATTGCCAAAAAGTCTTTTTTTTGCTACCAGAATATGAAAGCTGTATATATTAAACTTGAAATGAACACTTTCAGATCTGGAAAATACAGAAAAAAATTAAAAAGTGTGTTTTTTAAACCCCAGAAAATGATGCGTGTATTTCTACCTTAAATTGCACACTGACTAATACAGATATTGTAGATTGCCAAAAAAGTATTTTTTTTTATAACAGAATATGAAAGCTGTTTATATTAAACTTAAATTTAACACTTGCAGATCTGGAAAATACTGTTTTTTGAAGGAGTGTATGTCTACCTTAAATTGCACACTGACTAATACAGATGTTGTAGATTGCCGCCGACACCCACCTAACTAACAGAATTCAAAAAATGAGTATTTTTTGGTCAATGAGCTCAGGGCAGGGTAAAACGATATTGCCCTGCCCCCACACAACTATTTGTCTGTAGATCGCTGAGTTAGATTCTCTCCTATTCTCTCCCTGAAATCACAAGTCCAGCAGCATCCTCTGCCTACACTTGTAACAGCAGAGTGACGTGCAGCGCTACGTGACCCAAGCTTATATAGAGGTTGGGTCACATGCTGCTCTGGCCAATCACAGCCATGCCATTAGTAGGCATGGCTGTGATGGCCTCTTGGGGCAAGTAGTATGACGCTTGTTAATTGGCTGCTGTGCAGCCTTTCAAAAAGCGCCAAGAAAGCGCTGAACACCGAATCCGAACTTTTACGGAAATGTTCGGGTTCGGGGACCCAAAATCCTAAAGTTCGGGCTCGCTCAACCCTATTGTCAACGGACAATTGATGCCCGAGCTGCTGTCACAGAATAGGGTAGAAACACACCATATAATAATCTATACTATAGAATCCGTTACTGCAGGTATTGGAAAGGGTTAATTGCCTAAACCCTCAGTACAACTTATGAACAAGTAATGGAACTAACTAATGCGCTGACTTCTACAGTAATCCTATGTAATGTTATTAGTTGGTTTCAGTTGATTACACTCACACATATGATTGATATAATGTATCAGATATAATGTATCAGAAGTATCTGATACATTATATCAATCATATGTGTGAGTGTAATCAACTGAAACCAACTAATAGCATTACATAGGATTACTGTAGAAGTCAGCGCAGAATTAGTTAGTTCCATTACTTGAACATATGAAAGCTGCCTCAGTCCAAATGGATTGGTGAATAACGATATCATCGAGGTATGAATTGTGTTCTTGATTAAAACGTAACTTTTAATTGGTATAAAGATAGAAAAAAATCCCCATTTTTTTTTCTTTCTTTATACCAATTAAAAGTTACGTTTTATTCAAGATCACCACTCCAACCTTCTTTTGTGCTTTATAAATATAAGTGAACTAGCTCTAGACCAGGGCTGGCCAACCTGCGGCTCTCCAGCTGTTGTAAAACTACATTTCCCATCATGCCCTGCTGTAGGCTGATAGCTGTAAGCAGTCTAGGCATGCTGGGAGTTGTAGTTTTGCAACAGCTGGAGAGCCGCAGGTTGGCCAGCCCTGCTCTAGACTATCCAATACCTCCTTCTATTCATGAATTGTGTTCTACAGTAGATTTTTGTAAGATTTTTGTAAGCGAGACTTGTCACTTAATACACTGCACAATCTAGTATCTCTGGAGCAGCATGGATCTGACTTTTCTTTATCAGTGTAAAATCCATGGTGTGTACACATTGTATGGACAGTGCCAGAGGTATCTAGCAAATGCTCCTGGAATATCATCCTTTTACCTTCCATATAACAGTTCACATGTAAATAAAGAATGTGTTTCCTGCAGCCATGTGTAACTAATTTGAAAATCTACAAGTCTTAGCAATAAATATATCATCAAACCCTTCAATTTCATAATGTTGTAAAATTGCTGTTATTACACTAGGTTCCCTACCTTCTCTAGGTGCATGTTCCCCTTCTTCAGTTTCCATAGATCTTCATTTGTTAATCACTATTTATATACTCCCAATTCACTAGGAGTGTTTTGTGAATATATACTTTTCTTTGCAAGAGTTGGCACCTACGCTCTTTGGAAATTCTATGATCTTCGTTATTTTATTATGTTGCTCTTGTCCATCATTATCCACTTGAGTGCACTGTTCTTTCTCTCTTTGCATTGTACTGCTATGTGCTAATGTTTTCTGCCATGCTATGTTCTCTCTCATATGAAACGCACAATAGGGAGAAAGCATTTTATGAAAGTATATGAATCCTGTGTTCTTTTTAATTCAGAAAGTTTTTGAAAAAGTACGAAAATTGTCCTTTGTCTCTCCCAAAAATGGCTTGTAGAAAAAAATAATAATAATACGCTGTTTTGGAGAGTCATGTGTGCATAGTGTCATGTTCTGTATATTGAGCAGGTCCAATATTGTGGCATTAGTAATTTCACCCTTTAGCAGAAGGAAAATTTTGATAATATACTGTATGCAGGACTAAGTGAAATTTGTGTTGGAGATATGTTAGAAGACCATTTGCTCCAGATTTCATATGCAGATTACCATTGCCAAGATTGCCATTCAGTAAAAATACAGCTTTGTGCCAGGACATTTTTCCTAACAGAAACCCAAACTAGAGGACGGAAAGAGAGTATATAGACAGTATAGCATCCTCTGACATCTCTTTCCTGTTTGGGTGATCATGCTGTCTATAGATGTGATAGGAAAATTATCAAGCAATAGGTGTAACATCTCCTGTGCTGACTCTACAGTGGCTCATAATAGCCTGTTGCGATCCCAGTGTTGGGGCCCCCACATTTATAACCTATCCTGTATATAGGTGAAAAATGTCCTTTGCTGGTTACATTAAGACTGGTCAATTTCTGGAGTTAAACTTTAAATAGGTTTTCCAGGATTACTATGATTATTAACAGATATGCTCATGTGTACTTGCTTACCTTCTATATACTTTTTTACATTAATTTAGACTCTTTTGACCCATCTTATCCATGCAAACAAATCACTCTGGTTTGTTTCTATGCTGTATATAGTGGTTCCCATTGTATCCAACCAAACCCACAATGCACTTATTTCTCTGCCACAGCTCCAGCACCACTCCTAACAATGCCCAGGTAGTTAATAGCTCCTCACAACCATCTATTTACATAGACAGTCCTCTATCACTGCCTCTCTTGCTGCTTTGACACACCCATTGACATAATATCACAGGAAATAAGAAAGAGCTACATGGACATGGTCATGTGACCAAAAGCAAGAACGGAAGATAGGAGCAAAAAGGTATAAGAAATACATTACAAAATTACAGCTACCTTTATAAATTAGTTTTCTTTAAAGGAGGTTGATGCAACTGGAAAACTCATTTAACCCCTTAAAAATGTTGCCCAAGCTTTCAGAAAAGGACCTAATAATTCAGCCTGAACAGAGATTAGGCAGCAGGTCGACTGTGAGGGCTGTTTTAAACTTTCATATCTGGAGCTTCTGTGTAGGAGTTAGAGATATGAGCTTAGCATTGTTTAAAAGCTGACAATCTAATCTTTAAAATTAGACCGGATGACAGCATTACTTTCAATACATCAGGAGATACAGCCTTTAGAATTTTGGCCAGGAGAGAAAGTACCTTTCAATTGCTTTCACTCCTGCCCCGATTTCTAAAGACTATGAGGACCATTTACTTTCAAGAAATATGCCTATATTTGGTGCAGATTATGATGCAAAGGTTATTACCCCCCCCCCCCTTCCCTCACGCCAGGTCTAAAATAGTGGTTGTGGTGTGGGCAGGGAAGGGGACGGGCCCACAGGCCCACCTCATTCACCATTTTCTGCTGCTGTTTTAAGTGTAGAAAATGGTCTAACTGTAAGCCAGCAAAGAAGCTGGCTTACATTTAAACTATTGCTGGATACGCTGATGTTATGCAGAGGCAGGTGCCTCTACATAACTTCTGCAGATCCACCGCCAGATATAGCAATTATTAAGACCAGGGACTAAAATGGTTTTAATAAATGTCCCCCTATATCTTTTGAAGTACAGCAGCTAATGCTGGTCTTGTTTAAAGCTTATATTGTCAGCTTTCAAACCAGAAGATCAGGCTACTATCTCTAACTGCTACACAGCCCACAATATGAATGGTTATATCAGCCCTATCCCCTCCAGCTATTGTGATCTCAGCCATCCAGAAGAGGGTGGGCAGTGGGGGAGCTTACAGGCTCGAAAAAAGAAAAAAAAAACTGCCTCTCACATTACCCCATGGGACTTCTGTTACGATCCCTCTCTCCTGTATCAATCAGATAAAGCACACTTGCTTTCTAACTGTTACAAACGGGGTCTTTTATCCAGGAAAAAGAGTGAGAAAGATGAGTGGTTTCCCAAATAATCACCCCTCTGCGCAACATTTATTGACACCTGTCCATGACCCAAATGTTTACCAGCATTTGGATCACGGCGTCAAATAAGTCACACAAAACATCAATAAAGTTTCTGAAATCCAGTGCACAAGAGAAAGGAAATTGCAATAGCCGTTTCGTGCTTGTATGTGCTTCCTCTGGCCTCAGCCAGAAGCGCATGCAAGCACGAAACGGCCATTGACGATTTTTTACATTTGCATTCTATGTTGTCTGTGCCGCTGACCCAGTTCTTAACAATGGAAGAATAAAGAAAGTTTTTTACATCCGAAGGTGAGTGCGGGAATTTCCTTTCTCTTGTGCACTGGATCCTTGAAGATATTGTTTGTCAATGCAGAGTGCCACCGGATGATTCATTATATATGCTTTGGTTTGCATTTGTGACGCTATCAGTATAAGATTCCATTCTACACTGTCCCTCCTGTCCATATCCTATCTTTGTCATATAATATGCAGTCTGCTTCTTTAGTGATAACCATTACATGATACAATAACAGCAATATTAATTATCGCTAGAGAGGAATCTCATATATGAGCCCTAACACAGTTATGTTGTCTGAAAATTTAAAATATTCAGCGTTTTGAAGGTGTTTTTATTATGCAAATATTATAATTAGAGTTGAGTAAATCGAAGTTGACAAAGTGGAATTCGATCCGAGTTTCAGAAAAAAAATTGTTTCGTTACAAATTGGAATTTCCTCTTGGTTCATGGTAATCAATTAGATTTTTCCCAAAATGGCTGCTGCACTTGTTTCAAAGTGAAAGTAAGAAGCCCGGGTACGAGGGATGACTCCTAACGCCATGCAGCCAGCCAATCAGTAGATAGCTATACCTTGTGATGTCACAGCCCTATAAAATGCCTCATCCTGCCCGGTCTTCAGCATCTTACTGTGAACTTAGCGCAGGGATAGATGTGACAGGCGCTAGGGACAGTCATTAGTAAAGACTTTATTTGCAAAATATTAGTTGTAAAATTTCAGGGACAGCACACAAATAGTGTAGGGAGATAATAGGGAGACTCTACCCAAACTATAGGGAGAGCATAGGGGGGGGGGGGGGTGCAGGGGCCAATAGAACAGTGTCCCACTTGGTTAATAGATAAGCATTTCTATTACACCTTGCTCCACTAATTGGATTTAAAAAGCTGTCTGATACTATTGCTATTGTGGTATCCACATTGTTTTATACATACATAATTCTATAATGGCTTGTTTTTGTAATTGGGATGAAATAGCGATTAGTGTTGAGCAAACCTGAACTGCAAATTTCGGGTCCATACTGAACTTTGCGAGTTCAGGTTCCAGACACATTAATGCAAGATAAAGAGATAGGTCCCTATATGACCAAATCTCATGTGTCCAGAGACAGGACAAACAACAAGGACTGTTCAATCTCATTCAAATCTATGTCAAAAACTATCAATAGAAACTTATTTGCACATTACTAATACACTGAAGAACATGTAGCTATTTGACACGTTATGTGAACGGATCATCAAGTTCGTAAAATGACACACAAATGAGCCTGACTTCTGCCCTCAGCAGAAAAGAACTCCATATTGGAAAGTCAGAGTGCATGATATTATTACATGTCACAGATAAAATGACAGGTTCTGTTGTGCTCCCAGTAACGTTACAAACAACTTCAATGTGCCAGGTTTTTCTAGGGCACTATTATCTAACCAAGTAGAATATGTGTAAATTACAGTGGAGCCAAATAACATAATCAAGTATTATTTTAAAGCTGCAATCTTCTGTGCCTGCAGATCGGAATACTTTTTGTTTACTGCAGTTTTGTAACAATTCGACAGAAGGCAAAAAGTTTCATGTACGTGTCAGTAGTAAATAGGGAATCATTTTTCAATGTATTCTTCTCTCTGCCAATTACTCTTTTCTCAGAGGACCAATTGCGGGAGCGCTATAAAGTCCCACTTCAATTCTATACGATTCCCTTGCTGCACTTTCTCCTTTAAAACTTGTCTGTTTTTGTCTAGTTTGCACTAAAATACTGAAGTGGATCTGTAATATAGCATGCACTGAGACTTGCTTACTGTGTTATCTTGCCAACAACTTAATCCTTAATAATAAGGAAGGCTTGCTACTCTTCATGTTTGTCCTACAGAAGATTTACTTACTTCCTCCACTTATGTAGTGCTAACACATTCCATAGTGATGTACAACCCGCCTCCCCAATGGATAATACTCTAATCTTCATATCTCAAGCACATACACATTCACACATACAGTCTTGGAACAATTTGATAAAGGGCCAGTTGACCCTTGAAAATGTTTAGAGTGTTCTCTGAAATCCCTTAAAAAGGTGAGAACTGTAGATGTTGTATTATCAATTTAACCCATTTATAATGCAGTAAGTATATAGCTCATATACTCAAGAGAATGAGACATCCAAGGCTTCCTTAAAGGGGTTGTCCACTTTGTACAGTCCCTTTTAGCTAGAAAGGTCCCAGCATAATAAGTTTATCACATTGCATACTATGAGGAGGTCCAGAGAATAGTTTTAATCTGTGGGTGAACCTGGAAGCAAGGGCTCAATTCCACTTTAGCCCCACCACATGGGAAATAAAGAATGACACAGTTCTCAATTAATTACGTTTATTTAAGATTTGAATTAAGTTTGTGTAAGATCTGTAGTATGAGCGGTGTACACAGGGCCCCTATGGCTCCATAATATGACATGTAATGCCTATGGAGGTAGGGTTCTAAATCTTTTCATGGGTAAAGAAGAACACACACATCTAATAGCAAAACGTAGTATACCCCAACTCTCCCCCACAACTCCTCATTTTTCTAATTTATGATGGAAGAAATTATTAAATAAAGAAGCACCACAAACAGCTTCTTTCTTTAGCCCATTAGAAGAGTACAATATGTATTATTGAAGGCAATAGAAGTTGTAAATAATTTATTTACCTAGTGGCAATAGAGATGTCCCCAACTATTAGCCGGCGAACAGTTCCCAGCGAACATCGCTTGTTCGCGTTTGCCGTGGAGGGCGAACATATGCGATGTTCGGTCCGCCCTCTATACGTCATCATTCAGCAAACTTTGACCTTGTACCTCACAGTCAGCAGACACATTCCAGCCAATCAGCATACCCTCCCTCCCAGACCCTCCCAGCTCCTATCAAAAAGCAAGGACAGCATCCATCTTAGATTCATTCTGAAGCTGCAGTGTTAGTTAGAGCAGGGAGAGTGCTGCTGCTGCTGCTGCTGCTGAATTAATAGGGAAATCGTTTGCTAGGCCAGTGTTCTGTGTCCACTTCAGTCCTCAAAGACTCATCTTCTGTAAGGACAGTGTCCTGACAGCACCCCAAAAAGCCCTTTTCAGGGCTGGTACATCAGTCTGCTTTTATTTTTAATTTTTTTCTATATATATATTGCAGTTGCATGCCCATGTGTGAGAGGCCACAGACCCACAGACAGTACCTTGCAGATAAAAAAGTAATTACATTTTTTCTCTGTAATATAATTGCAGTTGCCTGCCAGTGAGTGTCAGGCCCACAGACTGTACTGTGCCCACTGCCCACCACTCATGCCGGGTGGCACAGTACCTTGCAGATAAAAAAGTCATTTAATTTTTTCTCTGTAATATAATTGCAATTGCCTGCCAGTGTGTGTCAGGCCCACAGACTGTACTGTGCCCACTGCCCACCACTTATATAGGGTGGCACAGTACCTTGCACGCATAGTACCACTAATCATAGTAATCACTTGATCTGTCAGAGGAGTTATTTACACATCAGTTGGAAGAAATGAGTGATGTGCAACCATTATTGCCAGGGGATGTAGATAACAGGGATATGTCTCAGTCAGGCAGCATTACACACATGGACGTACAGTGTGATGATGGTGATGATGTTGTACCCGCTGCTGCTTCCTTTGCTGAGTTGTCAGATACAAGTGAAGCGGTTGATGATGACGATGTGTCCGTGGATGTCACGTGGGTGCCCGCTCGAAGAGAAGAAGAACAGGAGGAAAGTTCAGATAGGGAGACAGAGAGGTGGAGGAGACGAGTTGGAAGCAGGGGGAGGTCGTCGCAAGGAGCTAGTGGCACAGTCAGACAGCAGGTATCGGCACCCGTGGTCAGCCAGACAGCACACCAATCAACGCATGCTGTTGCCACCACCAGAATGCCGTAATTGCAAAGTTCAGCAGTGTGGCATTTTTTTTTGTATGTCTGCCTCTGATAACAGCGATGCCATTTGCAACCTGTGCCAAAAGAAACTGAGTTGTGGGAAGTCCAACACCCACCTAGGTACAACTGCTTTGCGAAGGCACATGATCTCACATCACAAACGCCTATGGGATCAACACATCATGAGTACAAGCAGCACACAAACTCAAAGCCACCATCCTCCTCTTGGTCCAGCATCTTCAGCCACGTCAAACACTGCTGTCCTCCTTGCCCCCTCTCAACCACCCGCCACTCCGCCTCTCACCTTCAGCAGTTCCTGCTCATCTGCCCAGAGTCAGGTGTCTGTCAAGGAAATGTTTGAGCGTAAGAAGCCAATGTCACAGAGTCACCCCCTTGCCCGGCGTATGACAGCTGGCTTGTCGGAACTCTTAGCCCGCCAGCTTTTACCATACAAGCTGGTGGAGTCTGAGGCCTTTAAAAAATTTGTAGCTATTGGGACACCGCAGTGGAAGGTACCCGGACAATTTTTATTTATTTTTTCACAAAAGGCAATCCCCAACCTGTACTCTATTGTGGAAAAAAAAGTCATGGCATGTCTGGCACACAGTGTTGGGGCAAGGGTCCATCTGACCACTGACACCTGGTCTGCAAAGCACGGTCAGTTTAGGTATATCACGTACACTGTGCATTGGGTAAATCTGCTGATGGCTGCCAAGCATGGAATGTGTGGCTCTGCAGAGGAGTTGGTGACACTGCCACGACTTGCAGGCAGGCCTGCTGCCACCTCTTTTACTCCTCCTACTCCATCCTCTTCGCTAACCTCCTCGGCTGAGTCCTCTTCTGCTGCTGCGTCTTTCTCCACATGAACTACACCCCCCCAGCTCCCCAGGGGCTATTCCACATCCTGGATACGACAGTGTCACGCCATCTTGGGGTTGACTTGCCTGAAGGCAGAGAGTCACACCGGACCAGCAGTCCTGTCCGCCCTGAACGCACAGGTGAATCAGTGGCTGACCCAGCACCAACTGGAGATCGGCAAAGCGGTGTGTGACAACAGAAGCAATTTGTTGGCGGCATTGAATTTGGGCAAGTTGACACATGTGTCGTGCATGGCACATGTGTTGAATCTGATCGTACAACGCTTTGTGCATAAGTACACAGGCTTACAGGACGTCCTCAAGCAGGCCATTAAGGTGTGTGGCCATTTCAGGCGTTCCTACACGGCCATGGCGCACTTTTTTCCGATATTCAGCGG
Source organism: Bufo gargarizans (assembly GCF_014858855.1). Lineage (NCBI taxonomy): Eukaryota > Metazoa > Chordata > Amphibia > Anura > Bufonidae > Bufo > Bufo gargarizans. Next base: position 89,305,633 of record NC_058080.1, on the reverse strand, counting down.
CGAAACAACATGCCAGTGAGGCGCTTGATTTGAGACAGCCCGACATGTTGGAATTCAACACTCCTAATGTTCGACCGCCTGCTCCAACAAGAAAAAGCCGTCAACGAGTATTTGTATGACCGGGGTGCTAGGACAGCCTCTGTAGAGCTGGGCATTTTTTTGCCACGTTACTGGACGCTCATGCGCAATGCCTGTAGGCTCATGCGTCCTTTTGAGGAGGTGACAAACCTAGTCAGACGCACCGAAGGCACCATCAGCGACATCATCCCATTTGTTTTCTTCCTGGAGTGTGCCCTGCGAAGAGTGCTGGATCAGGCCGTAGATGAGCGTGAAGAGGAAGCGTTGTGGTCACCATCACCACCAGAAACAGCCTTATCATCATCGCTTGCTGGACCTGCGGCAACGCTGGATGAGGAGTGTGAGGAAGAGGAGTCAGAGGAGGAATGTGGCTTTGAGGAGGAGGAAGACCAACCACAGCAGGCATCCTAGGGTGCTCGTTGTCACCTATCTGATACCCGTGGTGTTGTACGTGGCTGGGGGGAAGAACAGACCTTCAATGAGATCAGTGAGGAGGAAGAAGAACGGGACATGAGTAGCTCGGCATCCAGCCTTGTGCAAATGGGGTCTTTCATGCTGTCATGCCTGTTGAGGGACCCTCGTATAAAAAGGCTGAAGGAAAACGACCTGTACTGGGTGGCCACACTACTAGACCCCCGGTATAAGCAGAGAGTTGCTAAAATGTTATCGAATTACCGGCAGTCGGAAAGGATGCAGCAGTTCCAAAACAAGTTAAAAAGTATGATTTGCACAGAGTATAAGGGTGATGTCACAGCACAACGGGAATCTGACAGGTGAAGCGGTGAAATTAATCCTCCTCCTACCACGACCACGCCAGCAAGGACAGGACGCTTTACAGACGTGTTGTTGATGGAGGACATGCAGAGCTTTTTAAGTCCTAAGCATCGCCACAGTCCTTCAGGGTCCACCCTCAGAGAACGACTCGACCGACAGGTAGTAGACTACCTCGTCTTAACTGCAGATATCGACACTCTGAGGAGCGATGAACCCCTTGACTACTGGGTGTGCAGGCTTGACCTGTGGCCTGAGCTAACCCTTTTTTCGATAGAACTTCTGGTCTGCCCCACTTCAAGTGTCCTGTCAGAAAGGACCTTCAGCGCAGCAGGAGGTATTGTCACTGAGAAGGGAAGTCGCCTAGGTCAAAAAAGTCTAGATTACCTCACCTTTATTAAGATGAATGGGGCATGGATCCCGAAGGGACTGACAGTGGCGGATGTATTTGACTAAAAAAGGCCTGATGAGATGCCTTAGGCTAAAAATGGTCCACACGCTGCTGTATTTAATCTCTGCATGCCAGATGAGTTGCGTGACTTCTCCGCCACCAACTAGGTTTCAAGCCGCAATGTTTTAGTGCACTTTCTGCCTGGAAAACATAAATTTTTCTGGCCGCTGCTAGAGCAGGGGCTGCAACAATACCTAATATTTCAGGCATGTGTACATACCTAATTTTTCTGGCCTCTGGTGCTGCACAGTGGCTGCAAAAGCAAAACAAAAAAAAATGCACATATATGTGTCAATTCCCCTTCGTGATCGTTACCTTGTTGTGGTGAGGGGGCTTGCATATCACAATGAAGCAATCACCTCTTTGAGTGTGTTGGCAATGTTGGCACATCCCAGATGATAAGGTCGTTGCTTCATTGTGAACAGACCAAAAGCGATCGGCTTGATAATTTTTTCATAGAAAAAAATATGTATTTTCTTTGTGATCATCTAAGATGATCATTAAAGCCTACTAGGCCAACAATGGGCCCACACTGCAGAATCATTGTTTTCTGGGTAACTTAACTGTCACTGAACTACCTCAGCACAACCATAGACTTTGAAAAACCGCCATTGCCTGCAATCTCCCAAACGTGTGCACGAGCAAAGTCATCACTACACCAAGATTGACGAATAAAGGAATAAAATGTATGTCATGAGTGAGTCAACTATTGACAACTCTTTGTGGTTGTCTAAAATCTATTCGGTACACGTCCCCTGATAGGGGACGCAACAGGGATTAAACTGATAAGAATAGTACTACTTAACACACCACTCATATAGGGTGGCACAGTACATTGAACGGTGCATGCGCAGTGCCCCGAATTGGGAGTAAGAGGACCGACCAACCATCTTTTTCCATCTCCCGGTTCCTAAAATCTATTCCATACACCGGCCCCTGATAGGGAATGTAATAGGGATAAAACTGATAGGAATAGTACTACTTAACCACTTCAGCCCCCCTAGCTGAAACACCCTTAATGACCAGATCACTTTTTACACTTCTGCACTACACTACTTTCACCGTTTATTGCTCGGTCATGCAACTTACCACCCAAATGAATTTTACCTCCTTTTCTTCTCACTAATAGAGCTTTCATTTGGTGGTATTTCATTGCTGCTGACATTTTAACTTTTTTTGTTATTAATCGAAATTTAACAAAATTTTTGCAAAAAAATGAAATTTTTCACTTTCAGTTGTAATTTTTTTTTTTTAAACTACATCCATATATACATTTTTCGCTAAATTTATTGTTCTACATGTCTTTGACAAAAAAAAATGTTTGGGTAAAAAATAAAAATGGTTTGGGTAAAAGTTATAGCGTTTATAAACTATGGTACAAAAATGTGAATTTCCGCTTTTTGAAGCAGCTCTGACTTTCTGAGCACCTGTCATGTTTCCTGAGGTTCTACAATCCCCAGACAGTATAAAAACCCCACAAATGACCCCATTTCGGAAAGTAGACACCCTAAGGTATTCGCTGATGGGCATAGTGAGCTCATAAAACTTTTTTTTTTTGTCACAAGTTAGCGGAATATGATGATTTTTTTAATTTATTTATTTTTTCCTTACAAAGTCTCATATTCCACTAACTTGTGACAAAAAATAAAAACTTCCATGAACTCACTATGCCTATCATGAAATACCTTGGGGTGTCTTCTTTTCAAAATGGGGTCACTTGTGGGGTAGTTATACTTCCCTTGCATTTTAGGGGCCCAAATGCGTGCAAAGTAGTTTGAAATCAAAATGTGTAAAAAATGGCCTGTGAAATCCAAAAGGTGCTCTTTGGAATGTGGGCCCCTTTGCCCACCTAGGCTGCAAAAAAGTGTCACACATCTGGTATCACCGTACTCAGAAGAAGTAGGGGAATGTGTTATGGGATGTCTTTTTACATATACCCATGCTGGGTAAGAGAAATATTTAGGCAAAAGACAACTTTTCCCATTTTTTTATACAAAGTTGGCATTTGACCAAGATATTTATCTCACCCAGCATGGGTATATGTAAAAAGACACCCCAAAACACATTCCCCAACTTCTTCTGAGTATGGCGATACCACATGTGTGACACTTTTTTGCGGTTGGTCCACATAAAGATGGTACCCCTTGCCAAATAAGGGTGACACCAAGTCCCAGACTGTCTTCCCACTGCTCCCCAGGTAGTCAGGGCAACCGACCGGCTCCAGGGTCTGATCTTTTCCCTCATATATCCTAAATTTGTGGGTATAGCCTGTGGCCCTTTCACAGAGCTTATACAATTTGACCCCATACTGGGCGCGCTTGCTTGGGATGTATTGTTTGAAGCCAAAGCGCCCCGGTAAAATTTATTAGGGACTCGTCTATGCAGATGTTTTGCTCAGGGGTATACAAATCTGCAAATTTCTAGTTGAAATGGTCTATGAGGGGCCGAATTTTGTGTAGCCGGTCAAAAGCTGGGTGGCCTCTGGGACGGGAGGTGGTGTTGTCGCTAAAGTGCAGGAAACGCAGGATGGTCTCAAATCGTGTCCTGGACATAGCAGCAGAGAACATGGGCATGTGGTGAATTGGGTTTGTGGACCAATATGACCGCAATTCATGCTTTTTGGTTAGACCCATGTTGAGGAGAAGGCCCAGAAAAATTTCAGAAAATTGGACTGGTTTCCACCGGAAAGGCTGGGCATAAAAGCTTCCCGGGTTGGCGGATATAAATTGAGTGGCATACCTATTTGTTTCTGCCACAACTAAGTAAGTCCAAGAGCTCCGCAGTCAAGAACAGCTCAAAAAATCCCAGGGCCGAACCGATCTGAGCTGTCTCAACCCGAACTCCAGATTGGGTGGTGAAAGGGGGAACTACAGGTGCGTCTGAAGTTGGGGACTGCCAAGGGTTTGCCAGCACCTCAGGGATCACCTAGAGGCTCTACGGGCCTGTCTGTGCGGTGGCTGCGACGGGGTAACTACTGCACGTTCCACCGTACCAGCTTCAACTGCCCTTCTGGTGCTCGCCACTTCACCATGTTGTACGGCAGTGCTGGTACTAGGTCCAGGATGGGGTGCGCTGCTGGTGTATGCCTCACCACGCAATCAGACAGCGCCAGCCCCACTCTGCTGCCCTTGAAGCGGATCCTGTGCAACCTGTGGTCTAGCGACACGGGCCGGGTACGCCTGGTGCTATTAGGGACCTCAACCTCCTTGTCCGAACTTTGAGTCAGACTGCCACTGCTTTCTACAGGTTCATATTCTGACCTGCTAGATTCATCAGATGAGGGTTCCCATTCCTCATCCGACTGGGTCAGAAGCCTGTAAGCCTCTTCAGAAGAATACCCCCTGTTTGACATTTGGACTACTAAATTTAGGGGTATTCACTGAGACTACCCAAGAAAAAAGAAAGCCTGTCTTACAAATGGGAGGCTAGCGAAGTACCGGAGGCCGCTGCGGTTGATAAAAAATATCAAAACTGATTTTTTTATCGCCGCAGCGCTTGTAAAGTGATTGTGCAGTGATAAAAAAATAAATAATGTTTGTCACTGCGGCGGGGCGGGCGTGGGTGAACGCACGTGTGGGCGACCGATCAGGCCTGATCGGGCAAACACTGCGTTTTGTGTGGAGGGCGAACTAAGGTGACACTAATACTATTATAGATCTGACTGTGATCAGTTTTGATCACTTACAGATACTATAAAAGTACAAATGCTGATTAGCGATACGCTAATCAGTGAATAAGTGACTGCGGTGCGGTGGGATGGGCACTAAACGATCGCTAAACTACCTAACCAAGGGGCCTAAACTACCCCTAAAACCTAACAGTCAATACCAGTTGAAAAAAAAAGTGACAGTTTACACTGATCACTTTTTTCCCTTTTACTAGTGATTGACAGGGGCAAGAAGGGGTGATCAAGGGGTTAATTGGGGTGCAGGGGGGTGATCTGGGGCTATGTGTGGTGTTTGGTGCTACTCACTGTGATGCCTGCTCCTCTGCTGGAACCAACTGACCAAAAGGACCAGCAGAGGAGCAGGGAAGCCATTTAACACATTATATTTACAAATATAATGTGTTAAATGGCTACTGATTTGAGATTTTAAAAATCGCCATCCTGCCAGCCACGATCATTGGCTGGCAGGCATTTGACGAAATGGTTCTTCAACGTTTGCCGGCCCGCGATGCGCATGCGCGGGCCGGCTCAAACCGAAATCTTGCGTCTCGCGAGATGACGCACGGATGCGTCAAGGAGGAATGAATCGACCGCCTCCCGGACGCATCCGTGCGTTAGGCGGTCGGGAGGGAGTTAACACACCACTCATATTGGATGGCACAGTACATTGCACGGCACACGTGCAGTGCCCCAAATTGGAAGTAAGAGGACCGACCAACCATTTTTTTCCATCTCCCAGTTCCTAAAATCTATTCCATACACTGGCCCCTGATAGGGTACAAAACAGAGATTAAACTGGTAAGAACAGATTTTTTTAATAAAAAAAAAAAAAGAGGACAGCCTCTGCGGAGCTGGGTATTTTTTGGGCGCATTATTGAACACTCATGCACAATGGCTGTAGGCTCATGCGTCCTTTTGCGGAGGTGACAAACCTGGTCAGTCAAACCCAAGACAACATCATTGACCTCATCCCATATGCGTTTTTTCTGGAGCGTGCCCTGCAAAGAGTGCTGGATCAGGCCGTAGATGAGCATGAAGAGGAAGAGCTGTGGTCACCATCACCACCAGAAGCAGCCTTGTCGTCGTCGATTGCTGGACCTGCGGCAACGCAGAGAGAGGAGTCTGAAGAAGAGGAGTTAGAGGAGGAAGGTGGTTTTGAGGAGGTGGAAGACCAACCACAGCAGGTGTCCCAGGGGGCTTGTTGTCCCCTTTCGGGACCCTTGGTGTTGCACGTGGCTGGGTGGAGGAAGAGACCTTCAATGACGTCAGTGAGGACAAGGAACAGGACATGGCTTGCTTGGTATATCCAACCTTGTGCAAAGGGGGAGTTTGCGGTTGTGCAAATGGACTGTTTGCAGTTGTTTGCGGTGCGTTAAACAGGGAGTTTGGTCTGTCACTGTGAAGCGGGTGTAACCCTTACACTACCTGATCGATACAACATCATACCTGATCGTATACACACACTGGATGTTTTAAAGCACGTTATTCCAAACAATTTAGGAATGTTAGGTGATTTACAGACGTGGACAAAATTGTTGGTACCCTTTGGTCAATGAAAGAAAAAGTCACAATGGTCACAGAAATAACTTTAATCTGACAAAAGTAATAATAAATTAAAATTCTATAAATGTTAACCAATGAAAGTCAGACATTGTTTTTCAACCATGCTTCAACAGAATTATGTAAAAAAATAAACTCATGAAACAGGCATGGACAAAAATGATGGTACCCCTAACTTAATATTTTGTTGCGCAACCTTTTGAGGCAATCACTGCAATCAAACGCTTCCTGTAACTGTCAATGAGACATCTGCACCTCTCAGCAGGTATTTTGGCCCACTCCTCATGAGCAAACTGCTCCAGTTGTGTCCGGTTTGAAGGGTGCCTTTTCCAGACTGCATGTTTCAGCTCCTTCCAAAGATGCTCAATAGGATTGAGGTCAGGGCTCATAGAAGGCCACTTTAGAATAGTCCAATTTTTTCCTCTTAGCCATTCTTGGGTGTTTTTAGCGGTGTGTTTTGGGTCATTGTCCTGTTGCAAGACCCATGACCTGCGACTGAGACCAAGCTTTCTGACACTGGCTAGTACATTTCTCTCTAGAATTCCTTGATAGTCTTGAGATTTCATTGTACCCTGCACAGATTCAAGACACCCTGTGCCAGACGCAGCAAAGCAGCCCCAGAACATAACAGAGCCTCCTCCATGTTTCACAGTAGGGACAGTGTTCTTTTCTTGATATGCTTCATTTTTTCATCTGTGAACATACAGCTGATGTGCCTTGGCAAAAACTTCGATTTTTGTCTCATCTGTCCACAGGACATTCTCCCAGAAGCTTTGTGGCTTGTCAACATGTAGTTTGGCATATTCCAGTCTTGCTTTTTTATGATTCGTTTTCAACAATGGTGTCCTCCTTGGTCGTCTCCCATGTAGTCCACTTTGGCTCAAACAACGACGGATGGTGCGATCTGACACTGATGTTCCTTGAGCATGAAGTTCACCTTGAATCTCTTTAGAAGTCTTTCTAGGCTCTTTTGTTACCATTCGGATTATCCGTCTCTTAGATTTGTCATCAATTTTCCTCCTGCGGCCACGTCCAGGGAGGTTGGCTACAGTCCCATGGATCTTAAACTTATGAATAATATGTGCAACTGTACTCACAGGAACATCTAGTTGCTTGGAGATGGTCTTATAGCCTTTACCTTTAACATGCTTGTCTATAATTTTCTTTCTGATCTCTTGAGACAGCTCTTTCCTTTGCTTCCTCTGGTCCATGTCGAGTGTGGTACACACCATATCACCAAACAACACAGTGATTACCTGGAGCCATATATATAGGCCCAATGGCTGATTACAAGGTTGTAGACACCTGTGATGCTAATTAGTGGACACACCTTGAATTAACATGTCCCTTTGGTCACATTATGTTCTGTGTTTTCTAGGGGTACCATCATTTTTGTCCATGCCTGTTTCATGAGTTTATTTTTTTACATAATTCTGTTGAAGCATGGTTGAAAAACAATGTCTGACTTTCATTGGTTAACATTTATAGAATTTTAATTTATTATTACTTTTGTCAGATTAAAGTTATTTCTGTGACCATTGTGACTTTTTCTTTCATTGACCAAAGGGTACCAACAATTTTGTCCACGTCTGTATGCCCTTTATGGATTAAAACCCGACTCTGCGTCAACTGCGTAATTTTCCATGGGAGTTTTGCCATGGATCCCCCTCCGGCATGCCACAGTCCAGATGTTAGTCCCCTTGAAACAACTTTCCCATCACTATTGTGGCCAGAAAGAGGTCCTGTGGGTTTTAAAATTTGCCTGCCTATTAAAGTCTATGGCGGTTCGCCCGTTCGCAAACATTTGCAGAAATTCACGTTCGCCATTCACGAACGGAAAATGTTATGTTCGCGACATCTCTAAGTGGCAACAGTAAAAAAATAATAATCAGTGAATCTATGTCTGGAATGGAGGAGGTCTGTGCTGGGACCTCCTATCCCCTACTGGGCCCCATAGGAGGTGCAAGATTTACCTAAGGTAGGTACGCCACTGCATGGGTGCTACATTGGGCAGACTAGATGGGCCAAATGGTTCTTATCTGCCGACACTTTCTATGTTTTTATTGGGCAGACTAGATGGGCCAAATGTTTCTTATCTGCCGACACATTCTACGTTACATTATAACTCTGTATAACCTCTGCAATATGGTCATGTGCATGAGACATTATGCACTGACATTATAAATCCTATTGTGCAATAGATACTTATGGGGTAATTTATCAAACTGGTGTCAACTAGAACTGGTTTAGTTGCCCATAGCAACCAATCAGATTCCACCTTTCATTTTCCAGGAGCTGTCAAAATGAAAGGTGGAATCTGATTGATTCCTATGGGCAACTAAGCAAGTTCTACTTTACACCAGTTTGATAAATTACCCCATTATTATTTTTTTTTGATAGATTTTTCCAAAAAGTGTGTTTTCTCAAAAGGGCAATTCCAGTTGTACTTGATCATTGGTGTAGCAAACATCCAGGAATCCAATGACAATACAGTCAATTAGTAGCATTAGTCTGTTCTCAGCATCTTGTACAGTAGGTTTCTCCATTATATATTTTTGGATGCTTATTAAATGTCAGCCACTCTCTGGCTTACCCTTTTGCAGTCAGCTTGTAATTACTGATTTGCAGTATAAACACTGCCCTGCTATAAGTATAATTCTGGACTTCAGTTACCATTACATTTAATTTTCTCCTACTTCCCGAACCAACTATTGTGCACACAGCAGTTGCCTTTAATTCTAACGTATAATGACATTGAAGCAATGCTTGAAATTGATTTTTTTTTCTTTTTTGTACTAACCTTTGAGAAAGTCTTATATGCAAGTAGCAATTAACTACATAAATCAGTCTTTAATATTAGCAACCTTTTACATTACATACCTTAACAGACTTAAAAAATTAATATATATCATAATAGACCTAATGAATGACTTTATTGTCAGCCAGGTCATTTCTCTCAGCATTTATTATTTATGGTTTTTAATTTTTTGTATTTTTCTGAAAATAAATATTCAACAATCTAAAAAACTAAACAAAAAAACAACAACACTTATAGTCTAACAATTATCCAATAATGAAAAAGGGGCGTGTCTCAGACTTCCTGTAGGCACTGTAGTCACAGATCAAAGTTTTGCCTGAATTGAGAGGGGCTAAAAGAAGACAAACAAGTTATCCTCTGAAGTTATTTTGTCTTTGATCTCCTGAATGGAGGGTCATTTCAAGTTATTTTGTAAATCCATTGCATTACTACATTGTACTGATCCTGAGTTACACTGTATTATACTCAGGAGCTGCATTCACTATTCTGCTGGTTGACATTGGAAACAGCTGCTAATCATGTTAGAAAACAAACCCCTAACATCTTTGCTCCTATAATACAACAGAAGAGATAGTTTCCCATACATTGGATTATTGTACAGTGTCTGCAAGGAATGCCAAAAGATTTCAGCTCTGAAAAATGCAAAACGGCTGAAAAGTGTTAGAAATAATATGAACCACGGTTGGATTAGCACTGGCTTAAAGGGGTTATCCAATACTATAATATACTATGCGGGGCCCCTCACAGGTAATATACTTAGCACGCTCCCTGCACCGCTCCTGGTCCGAGCCTCCCCAGTATCATAGGTGAAGATTGGGAGGCTTGTACCTGCCTGCCATTGGCTGCTCCCCCCGTCACCGGTGGGACAGTTCAGAATCTGTTCTTTTCCCACTACAGGTGCTATAGAAGTTATGTAACCTATCTTTGTGTCTACATTTCTGTGTTCTTGTTATTTTCTCTTTTGTTCTTGGAAATGCTTTTCTGCTTTTCTTAACCCCAACAGCTCTGTGTTTTTAATTTTAACTCTTGACTTAACCAGCTATAACTACCTTGCATTCCTGTTCATGACTCTTGGTCTGTATTAACCACGGTTCCCAATCTCCAGTTGTGCAGCTATTTCATCTCTGCAGTCACCTTCATTGATTAGCATTGCTACCCCCCACATCGAGGGTCAATAAACCCCAACACTCCAGCTGTTGTGAAACTATATCTCCCAGCATGAATCATTTACTTTAATGGTAGTATTCATAATAGATTAGCAAGTGTGCATACTGGGAGTTGTAGTTTCACCAAAACTTTAGTGCCGAAAGTTGCTGATCCTTGACGAGCCTCCCTAGCATCACCTATGATACTGGGGAGGCTCGTCCCCGTCACCGCAGTGGTGGTGTGGTGACCAGGAGTGGCGCAGGGAGCGGGGTAAGTATATTCCCTGTGAGGGGCCCGGCATATAAGGGGGCAGTTTATAGTATTGGACAACCCCTTTGACTAGGACCCAGAATCAAAGGGATGTCCCCCTCCACCCTGACACACACACATATTTTATTCTTAACTCTACTTTACACAGGTATGATCCTAGCCTTAAGAATTTAAATGTCACTGTTGAGCGTTGAGAAAAGCATGACAAGCTGAAGTGATGATATACATAGATCAAGGATCAGCAACGTCCGGCACTAAAGTTATTGTGAACCTACAACTTCCAAATAAGTAAAGGATGTATGCTGGGAGATGTAGTTTCACAACAACTGGAGTGTCGGGGTTTATTGACCCTCGATGTGGGGGGTAGTGATGAGTGGCAGGGGTCATTTTCAAATTTGCGATATTTTGCAAATGTTTTTTGAATATTTGTTGCATAGTCGCAAATTTGAATATTCGTTATATTCTACTTTTTGCTTTACTCGAACAATCGCCAATGTAATGATCACGTAATATGCGAATATTAAGCAATCAATACAGGCGTGGGTCAAAAAGGAATATATAGCACTATAGAATATAGTGCTATATATTTGTTTTTTAGAATATTCGTAAAAAAATTTTTTGCAAAAAAAAAATTGCCAATGTAATGATCGCGTAATATGCGAATATTATGCGATCAATACAGGCGTGGGTCAAAAAGGAATATACAGTCATGTGAAAAAATTAGGACACCCTTTGAAAGCATGTGGTTTTTTGTAACATTTTTAATAAAAGGTTATTTCATCTCCGTTTCAACAATACAGAGAGATTAAAGTAATCCAACTAAACAAAGAAAACTGAAGAAAAGTCTTTTCAAGATCTTCTGTAAATGTCATTCTACAAAAATGCCTATTCTAACTGAGGAAAAAGATAGGACACCCTCACATGTATTCCCTCTTAAATTGGCTCAGATCTCACACAGGTATATCACACCAGGTGCACATAATTAGTAGATCGTTACTCTGCATGTTGAATGAGGCTTGCCCTATTTAAACCTCAGACATTTAGTTTGGTGTGCTCCTGACTGTTGAAGTGAGAGTGAGCACCATGGTGAGAGCAAAAGAGCTGTCAGAGGACTTCAGAAAAAAGATTGTAGCAGCCTATGAGTCTGGGAAGGGATTTAAAAAGATCTCAAAAGATTTTGAAATCAGCCATTCCACTGTCCGGAAGATAGTCTACAAGTGGAGGGCTTTCAAAACAACTGCCAACATGCCCAGGACTGGTCGCCCCAGCAAGTTCACCCCAAGAGCAGACCGCAAGATGCTAAAAGAGGTCTCCAAAAACCCTAAAGTGTCATCTCGAGAACTACAGCAGGCTCTGGCTACTGTTGATGTAGAAGTACATGCCTCTACAATCAGAAAGAGACTGTACAAGTTTAACTTGCATGGGAGGTGTGCAAGGAGGAAACCTTTGCTTTCCAAGAGAAACATCGAGGCCAGACTGACATTTGCCAGAGATAAAGTTGACAAAGACCAGGACTTCTGGAATAATGTTCTTTGGACAGATGAGTCCAAAATTGAATTATTTGGACACAACAGCAGAGGACATGTTTGGCGTAAACCAAACACAGCATTCCAAGAAAAGAACCTCATACCAACTGTGAAGCATGGAGGTGGAAGTGTCATGGTTTGGGGCTGCTTTGCTGCAGCAGGACCTGGTCAGCTCACCATCATAGAATCCACGATGAATTCTACTGTGTATCAGAAGGTGCTTGAAGAACATGTGAGACCATCAGTTAGAAAATTAAAGCTGAAGCGGAACTGGACCATGCAACATGACAATGACCCAAAACATACTAGTAAATCAACCAAAGATTGGCTGAAAAAGAAGAAATGGAGAGTCCTGGAATGGCCAAGTCAAAGTCCAGATTTGAATCCCATTGAGATGCTGTGGGGTGACTTGAAAAGGGCTGTACGTGCAAGAAACCCCTCAAACATCTCACAGCTGAAAAAGTTCTGCATTGAGGAGTGGGGTAAAATTTCCTCAGACCGATGTCGAAGACTGGTAGATGGCTACAAGAACCGTCTCACTGCAGTTATTTCAGCCAAAGGAGGTAACACTCGCTATTAGGGGCAAGGGTGTCCTATCTTTTTCCTCAGTTAGAATAGGCATTTTTGTAGAATGACATTTACAGAAGATCTTGAAAAGACTTTTCTTCAGTTTTCTTTGTTTAGTTGGATTACTTTAATCTCTCTGTATTGTTGAAACGGAGATGAAATAACCTTTTATTAAAAATGTTACAAAAAACCACATGCTTTCAAAGGGTGTCCTAATTTTTTCACATGACTGTATAGCACCATGGAATATAGTGCTATATATTTGTTTTTTTAGAATATTCATCTTTTTTTTTTTTGCTTGACAAGTAACTTAAGCAGGGAGGAATCATAACTTCAGATGGAAAAAAAATGACTAATATTCTAAAAAACAAATATATAGCACTATATTCGAAATATTTGTGAATTCTCTAATATTTGCGATATTTGCAATAAATATTCGTATTTTGAATATTCGCGCTCAACACTAGTGGGGGGTAGCAATGCTAATCAATGAAGGTGACTGCAGAGATGAAATAGCTGTGCAACTGGAGATTGGGAACCGTGGTCATGAACAGGAACGCAAGGTAGTTATAGCTGCTCAAGTCAAGAGTTAACATTAGAAACACGGAGCTGTTGGGGTTAAGAAAAGCAGAAACGCATTTTCAGGAACAAAAGAGAAAATAACAAGAACACAGAAATTAAGACACAACTGGCCCTGTAGACCACAGAATTAGGTTACATAGCTTATATAGCACCTGTAGTGGAAAAGGAACAGATTCTGAACTGTCCCACTTGCCTGCTATAAAATTGTCCTAGGGGCAGGCTGTTTTCGTTTTATGATTTGATAAAACATATAATGTTATCACTTTTGCTGAATGTGGCCACCAGTAGAGGGAGCTCATTGCATACAGATGTCAATACAAGCTGTAAAAATAAATTTTCAATTAACTCCACCTAGTAGTAAATATAATATAAAAGAAAAATGTTTGGACCTAAGGTGGACACTATAGGCATTCAGTCGGGTCAGTGAGGTGTGGTGCCCATTTAAAGTTTTCCTGTGGGACATTGATGTTTGCAAAGAAATTAAAAAATGAATAGTATTTGGAAATCTTCAGCTGCTATTTAGAAATGCTCTGATATAACACTGTGTTATTTAGAATTTGCAGTCCTGCTGTCACCTGTGATGGAAATGGCTCCCACAGCATTAGCACGCTTAGTCATTCTAGCACACGTGACTGGAGGACACAGGTTAAAGGAAAGGTTGAGGGGGAAGAGTATGAGAGCAGCAGGGAAGGATTTTGGAGACTTTAATGACATTGATGCTGACCTCCGGTCTGCACAGGAATACATGCACCAGAGAGATAGGTACATTGCAATCACGTGAGAAAGGGAATGGATGGAGGTAAAGAAAATATGTTGTAAAATGTACTATGATGGCTGGATTGGGGCTAATATTAAAGGAAATGTGTCACCAAAAGTTTTATCTGCCAGTTAAACACATCTCATTTTTTACTAATGTGTTTTTATTTTCTGATTGCAAATTGTTTTAATTTTATTTCCTGAACTTTATTATGGGGGCTGCCATCTTGCCTGAGCTGTTCTCAACAGCATTTACATTAAAAAAAACATTGCATAAAAAAATTGCTTTACACATAGACACAATGGAATAATTGCTTTACACATAGACACAATGGACAGGAAGGGACCCTTTTGACTTACATGGGACAGTTTTCCAGACATGCTGTGTGACCTGCTCAGAGGTCATTGTACAAGGAAAGAATGGATAAGCTTTGACAGCACCTATTGTGAATGGTGGATCCTGTCTTATCTGTACACAGAAGTGATATCATTATAGGCAGGATTAGAACGAGTTAACTGCAGTAAAGTGATTTGTACAGACCAAGAAGTGGCGCCGATTATTAGACATAGTGGTCAGTGTGAAAACGGTAGGCTTCGTTGGATTTTATTTAAATATAGATATGTAAATGGTAAATTAAAAATAACATAATCAAAAATTCTCAAAAATTATTTAACCAGAAATATGTGATTTTATTAATAGCTCATTTTCTGATGACACGTTCCCTTCAAAGGAAGAGCTGGCATCCATTTAACTCCAACACAGGTAAGATTTTGTGCATCCAATGATTTTTATTTTAAATCTTCCCATTGCTCAGAGATGTCACTTGACTTTTTTTTTTTTTTTGCCAGACTGAAAGCTGCTCCACACATACAAATTCTGACAATTCCAAATTAAAATTCATCTATGAGACTATTTGTGTCTGGATCACGCAGCGTCAGATTAAAGGACTTTTACTGTACATCTGCAAACACCCCCATGTTGTCTCACAAAGCCTGGCATATACCAGAAATGAATTTAATGCAGTCTGTGCATTGAAAACGACTTCCAATATAATGCCAAGAAGCAGTCACTAGGAAACTATTTTGATTTTGACTTTGATGCTTGAGAAATGTGAATACTTTCTTCTCTGGGATATTCTCTGTAAATGAAGACTCTTTAAGACAGAGAATTATAATATATTAAATGTCAGGGTTTCTAGTGGAATGAATGACATTTCATGGTCATTATGGTGTGCCGGGACAGAAGAATTTTACATTTACAACTTTGTAGAGCAGATTTCAGCATATTATAAAATCATTCACCTTGTCAGTGCCAGTCACATTTGTGTAACAGTACTTTTCTAGGCAATTGTTATAAATGAAGACACATGGGCTTATTGAATTCAGTTATATCCAACATAGTATTTGTTCTCATTGTGTGTGGACCAGAGAAGAGACCTTTTCATCCAAACAATGTTATGTTCAACTACTTTACTTTATACTTAGTATTTTATAAGATTTTGCTATGTTGGTGGATGTCATTGATTGCATTTATTATATAGTGACCTTGCTGAATTTTATATAGGAAATCACAATATTCTATACAGTACCTGAAGAATGAAGAAGGTGTTTGAATGTTCTGCATACATTCCTAGCTACTGTACCGCTTGAAATATAATTCTAAAGTATTCAAAAGTTGTGTTCACCTACTTAATAATTTCTTTTTCTTCTTTAATGCATCTAAAATAAAAAAAATGAATCCACTTTGCAAATAGTTTAAATACAAAAATGACATTGTTTTATGTCTACTAGTGTTGAGT
Organism: Bufo gargarizans; assembly: GCF_014858855.1. Lineage (NCBI taxonomy): Eukaryota > Metazoa > Chordata > Amphibia > Anura > Bufonidae > Bufo > Bufo gargarizans. Next base: position 89,289,642 of record NC_058080.1, on the reverse strand, counting down.
GAAGTGAAGTGAGTGTTGAGTGAAGCAGAATTTGGTCCAAAGTTTAGGAAAACTTTGATTCACAACAAATCCGCATTTCCTCGCTCTTCGTAGTAACCAATCAGTTTTTTCTATAATAGCGGCTGCATGTGTTACAAAGTGAAAGTAAGAAGCCTAGGAATGTGAGATCACCCATAATGCTGTGCAGCCAGCCAATCCACAGATAGCAATCCCCTGTGATATCACAGCTCTATAATAGCCTCATTCGGCAAAGTCTTCGCCATTGTCCTGTGAGCTAAGCATACGGAGAGAAGTGGCAAGCACTCATGCGCTAGGGGCAGTGTTGCTGACAACAATTAATAGAATATATATCGGAGAGGGACAGTGCAGGGAGACTGTAGAAAGAGTGCAGGGAGACTGTAGGGAGAGTGCAGAAAGACTGTAGGGAGAGTGCAGAGAGACTTGTGCTGCATCAGTTTTATTTATTCCTACAATTACATCAGACGTAAACTAAGATATGTAATTCAAAACCAATAAGATGGAAGTCTTAATTATTCCACTGCCAGTGTGCCAATACCACCCACTCTGCGCCCCTTAGGGGGTACAGGTCGAAATGATGACTGTCTTCATCTTTAGCTGGCTTTACTTCTTCCTAATCATCCTTCAAAGTCCCCATGTTCTAGAAAAGTCATCAAGATTCAGAGAGAGGAGGAGCTGGATGTTCCTGATATTCTCATCTATATTAGATGATGTGGAAAAGGAGGAAAAGCAGATGGCAGAAGAAAAGCTCCCACCTGTAGGACAGGAGAGCACTGGGGTTGGAGAAGTGGGTAACCCAGAGCTGATTAATATTCTGTGTTTACTGTCAAATAACGCGCAAGAGATTGCAGGCAAAAACAGCAATAATATGCATATTGTGCCACCACCTAACCAGCCAAACCCCATACCAGCAACATCCCCTGTTTAAAGGTGTATTAAAGGTGCTGCAGAATGTCCGCAACCCGCCCTCAGAGTGGCCTAGGTATACCTGATTTATAGCGATTTGCGATTCATTAATTTGGAATTTCTTGGCTAACTTCAGTGAAGTTACCAAATCAAAATTTCATATGTAATGTTCTTCCAATGCAGAACTATGGTTTTTCTATGATATAAGAATTTAGACAAACTGCCATTTATTATCCTCAATGATTGTTTTTTTGTTCTGTTGTATCAGGACACAAACTGCAACTATGGTGGTCCAAGCTTTTATAAAAGTGTTATGCATATCTACTGTCTCATTAGTAGATATTAGATATTAAAGAAGACTGATTGGCAGTGCAGTATTGCCAGCCTTTTCTTGTTGTGTTAGAATAGGAGCAAGAGAAGGAGACAGTGGGGATCCGGACACCATCAGAATGGCAGTGGTGGAGGATTAGTGAGGTGAATATAACCTCTTTTAGTTTTTAAACCATTTGCAGCCACATGTCGCACTTGTTTATATGGCTGAACACCCCTATAACCTACGTCCAAAGGTAGGCACTGGTGGTTGTCTGGAAAAAAGAAGTACAGAATCCAATGATGACTATAACATACAAATATATTCTTAGAAATGAAGTAAACCAGGTTGGGAATGTTCCTTTAAAAAAATGCTTTGTATCCAGCCAGTTGTGTAAGTTGTGCTGATTTATATTTAGCTAATGCTTTCTCCGGCTCCCTTTACTATTAGTCAGGGTATAACAAATAGCCATGTAATACGTATTTTTCTAAGCATGTTTCTACTCCTAGTTGGAGCTTTATTGTGGTCTGTACATGTAATACTTTGGAACAGCACACCATATGGCCAGACTTGGTATTACAAATAAAAAATAATGTTAATGCAAAATATTTCTATTGCTTAAAGTTGTGTGGCACCTTTGGGAACGTTTTAATTGTATGATTCCATTTAGCTGCCAAAGATATCCAAAAATACTGAGTTGACTGCAGGGGAAAATCAAATTCCCTGTGGTTTACTTCTATCAAGAGACAAGTTTCTGTAGTCTGGAACACATTTATAGTCTTTAGACTACCTTAGATTGCATTCTGCAGCTTATTAAAAGAACTGAAGGAAAACTGTAGGGAATTTGAATTTTCCCTGCAGCCCTTTTCAGTTTGCTTCTACAGGTAGGGAACAATTTTGACAATGATATTAAAATTACTAATTTGCTTTGTGAGCATTTTGGTAATATTTTCTACTATGCAGAACCAAATGTGGATTTGCACTTTAAAAAGTTGTCCAGGTGCAAAGTAACAGAATCTGCAAGTTTTAAATGATGCCTCTTAAATGCAGCAGTGGACACTGACAGAAAGACCCTGTGAAAGATGTGTGTGGGATTTCCCATACTTCAGTGACACAAGCACATGTCCTTCCTCACCGTTTATTCTAGCCTCAACATATGCCAAGATGTATGAGTGAAACAGCTGAATGAGTGTTTTTTTTTTTTTTTGGACTGGATGAGTTGCACTTTTTAACCCCTTACCGACGTGTGCTGTACATGTACAGTGCAGCAGGAAATTACTTATCACAATTCCCTGAATATGTACTGCATGGCACATGTACTGTCAAAAACTGTGGAAAATGACCTGCTCTATAAAAATATTCCATGACCTACCCCATCAGGTGAATGTTGTAAAAAAAAAAAAAAAAAACAATGCCAGAACAGCCATTTTTTTGGTCACCTGGCCTCACAAAATGCATAATATGGAACAATCAAAAAAGTCATGTGTACCTCAAAATGGTACTAATAAAAACTCATCTGGCAAAAAAAATAATCCCCAGGGTGCCTGCCAGAAAAATATAAAAAAAATATTCCTTTCAGAAAATATCAAATCAAATATCAAAAACATGATTTTCTTAAAAAAAATACTTTGTGTAAAAGTGGTAAAATTAAAAAAAGTTATATAATGTTGGTATTTATGTAAGCATACTGACCTGCAGAACAAAGATAACGTCATTTTTCATGCATTGTATATATTACAATAATAAAACCCAAAAAACAATGGCATTTCTGCACCCAGTAGAACCCACCCATCAAGTCAAGTAGCGCAGTGTGAGTCTCAGACGGCATCAGCTGGGCACAATGTATCAGGTACTGAAATTCCATATCTGTAGAAAGCTTGTAATTTTCACTTTGCAGTGCCAGTATAAATACCTTGATGGGTGGGGTTTACAAAATAGGGTCACTTTTACTTTTCAAGGGTTTCATTTATTATTTCAACCCAGAACCTCTATAGTTGTCAGCACAAGATGTGTAAATCACCACGCTGGGCCTCAAATGCACATGTGCTCTTTTACTGCTGAGCCCTGTTGTATGTTCAGGCAAAAGATTAGGGCTACATGTTGGGTGTTTCTAAAATCAGAAGCACAGCATAATAAAAAGAGATCTTGATTTGCACACTGGCATACGATGGGCACTGAACTGGCATATATATGTAAATCTGTTGTGAATTAATTTTTGCTAAACATTTGGGTAAAAATGTTCACTACACCCCCACGCAAATTCTGTGAAGGGTAGGGTTTCTAAAATTTTCAGTGTTGGTGTTTAGGGTTTCATTTTTGCGGTGTTCACTGTTCACATGTTGGTTTTATTCTTTGGTTGCTGCTGTTTATATTGCTAATCAATTTATATTGTTTTAAAATATTCAAACCATTTTTGAAAAAAAATAGCTTTGATTTGCCATATTTCCCATTGGCATGGCTGTATTTATTGTGGAGTGAGCTGTAGAAGTTATTGTTATTTTAGTGCACATATCACTTTGATCTATTTTTATTCCAAATGTTTTGAAGAAGGAAAGATGACCAAAAATGGATATTCATGTTCACAGCATGGGATAAGTAACAGATATTTTAATAGTTTGGACATTTACAAATGTGAATATGCCAATTATATTTAATGTTTTAATGTTTCTTTTAATTTTTATTTTTTATATTTGCACATTTTGGCGGATCAGGGGATATGTGCCTGTCTAATTTCAGTTTCTGAAAGGTCACCTGACTGAGATAACATTTTTTATCCAGGTTATTGCAGGTATCAGCTGTGTAAGGGTGCCTGCACACGCTGCAGATTTTGTTGCAGATGTTTCTGAGACTGAAAATCGGTTCTATTCGTTTGAATGGAGTGCCAAGCATGTGAATGGGATAGATTTTCAGTGGTGGAAATGTCTGCAATAAAATCAGCCATGTGTGAAGTCACCCTAGCACAGCTGACACCCACTGCATATGGACTAGCTTCTGAGTCCACTTCATATTTCCCCTGAGTACATCTTCTTAACCATACTTCTTTTTATTGAGGTAAAAATCAAGGCCACATGCCTACACATGACATTAATACAGCGACAGTAAGATTCAAGATAGTCATCCAGCTTACATATCATGTGTAAACAATACAAGCGATTGTCGCCATCCATCAGAGATATACACCAAAAGGAAAAGGAAGGGTACAAGGGGGGGGGGTACATTCAGGGAGGAAGGGGTAGAGAACCAGGGAAGGGAGGGTTCCTGCTCTATCATGTAAAATTCCTATGTACTTTCCACAGGGACCACAGCTTAAAGAAGCAGCGGCGTGAGTTAGTCTCCCAGTGCGCTAGCTCCTCAAAGCGGTAGATCTGGTCCACTTTATCAGTCCACATAGAAAGAGACAGAGGGGAATCAGTTTTCCATAAAAAGGGGACAAGTAATTTAGCCGCTGTAAGCAACATCATTGATAGATTGTTCTTAGCGGGAGTTAGGGTGCTATTAGGGCACCATAATAGGATAAGTTTGGCATCCAAGATGATCTTGGTTTTGCATACACTATTGATCAGGGACTCTATCAGCTTCCAGAACAGCTGGATCTTATGGCAGAGCCACCAGATATGTGACAAGGATCCAGTTTCTATGCCACACCTCCAGCATGCTTCAGGGATTTCTGGGTTAAGTTTATGTAAGAATTCAGGTGTTTTATACCACCTACTAAGGAGCTTAAAGGAATTCTCCTGAATCCTCACACAACGGCTGAAGCCGTGCGAGTGAGCCAGGACAAAGGCTTTCTCCGACTCCGTTAGGGTTAAAGAAAGCTCTCGTTCCCATGAGTTCAAATATCTGAGCTCCGGTGGCAAGGAGGAAAGCATTTCCTTATACATCTGGGACAATGGTCTAAGGGGGGGCTTAGTAGCCAGGAATTTCTTCTCAAGCCAGGAAGGACAGCTACTGCCAGCAAAGGATCCAATACACAATTTAGTATCTCTTTTGAAATCTGCCAGATGGAAAAAGGGTGCAGCTTTAACCTCGGGGCGGTCTATTATTAAGTCCCATTGCAAACTACCGTCTGGGAGAAGGACATCCCACAGAGACAGGTCAGCGAGCCTAGACCAAATCCCAGAGGGCTTTGACACAGAAGGGTGAATATAGCTTTGCAATAATTTGAGAGACATACAGGGATTAGGAAAGCTAAACAGTTGGGCTTGGACCATTTTACCAGCATTCCCTTCCAGACCGGAGAAGAGGCGTAGTGATTGGCTGAGAAGGGCCTAACACCCCATAAAGTAAGCTGGTCTTGGTTGGTGAGCAGCACAGACTCAAGACGTGAGCAAAGGGAACTAGATTGACAGGATAGGGTAGCCACACATCTACATAACTGAACAGCAGTATAATATGACTTTACATCTGGCATCCCAAAGCCTCCGAACCTCCTGTCTCTTGTGAGGATAGAATAAGCAATGCGCGGCGAGTTGCCATTCCAGAGGAAGCGTGTGAACACTCGGCGGACTTCTGTGAAGTATGAGTTTGGAAGCCAAATAGAGAGGGATTGCAGCAAATATAAAGATTTGGGGAGGATAAAAGTTTTAAGGTAATTCTTTCTCCCAATCCATGAAACAAATGGGAGTTTCAGATTTTGTAGATGGGTGCGGACATTTTGCAAGAGCGGCACATAGTTAAGGGAGGCCAGGTCTTGGACATTAGCCGAAATATGCGTCCCCAAGAACGTAATGTCTCTGGAGGCCCAGGTAAACGGGGTGTTGCTCTTAAGATTATTGACCACAGTTTGGGGACAAGAAATGTTGAGTGCCATGGATTTCCCATAATTTATTTTAAAATTGGATACAAATCCAAAATCCTCAAATATGTTCAACAATTTGGGCAAGGCCTCTGTGGGGTTGGAGGTCATGACTAAAAGGTCATCTGCGAATGCTGCAGTAACATGAGTATAGGAGCCAATCTGGAGGCCTCTAATTGACCGGGTCTGCTCTAATTTTACACAAAAGGGTCTCCATCACTAATATGAATAGTGCAGGAGAGAGAGGGACACCCTTGCCTCGTCCCATTGGTGATGTGAAATGGTGGGGATAATGCTCCATTGACTTTGACCAAGGCAGAGGGGGCCGAATATAAGGTATTAATGGCACTAATAAACTGGTCCGGGAGGCCAAACCTCGACAGGGTCCGCGACATAAAGAGCCAGCTGACCCTGTCGAAGGCCTTCTCCGCATCCGTACTCACCAAGACCAAAGGCTTAGAGGATCTCTTGGCCCAATTTACAAGATGGAGAAGCCGCACCGTGTTTTCAGACCCCTGTCTGCCATGGACAAAGCCTACTTGCTCTTCATGAACAATGTCAGGCAGAACATCCTGAAGCCTAGTAGCCAAAATCTTCGCCCACCACTTCACATCATTATTAAGCAGAGATATCGGCCTGTAGTTACTGCAGCATGTCAGGTCCTTGTTTTCCTTATGGAGGACAGTAATGTGCGCCAATAAGGAGTGAGGAGCAAGGGAGCCCCCAGTCAGAAGGTAGTTGCACAAATTCTTGAAACGGGGGATTAAAACATCCTGAAAGGATTTATAATACGCAATGGAGAATCCGTCGGGGCCGGGGCTTTTACCTGATGTGATAGACATGAGAACTTACGAATCTCCGAATCAGAGATGGGCCTAGTCAGAAGGGAAGCTTTGGATGAGGATATGGAAGGGAGGTTCAGGGTCTGCAAAAATGTATCTGTGGCTTCGGAGAGATCACCGGGGGTAGTCCCATTGGGAGGGGGTAAATTATACAAAGCCTCATAGAAGGCGCAAAATGCCTTGGCGAACATCTGGGGTGGACTTATGCACCTTTCCCTTGGAGTCCTTAATAGAGGAAACAAAGGAGTCAGAAAACTGCTTTTTGGCAACGGCCGACATCAGTCTGTTTCCTTTATTCCCATGGCCATATGCTTTAAAAAGTGAGTGCAGTACCAGCTTTGCAGAAGTCACATTCAATAAATTTTTTAAATGCGTTCTGGCTTCAGTTAGCTCTGCTAGGGTGCGTATAGCCCGTGATTCCTTGTGGGAGGATTCAAGGCGAGCAATGGTCGCCAGTAAGGCATCTAAAGCTTGTGTCCTTTGCTTTTTCACATAAGCCCCCAAGGCAATGAGTTCCCCCCTTAGGACTACCTTGTGGGATTCCCATAATATGGAAGGAGAAGGAGGGGAGTCTGGGGTGTCATTAAGCGCAAAAAATTCAGAAATCGAGGCCTTAATTTTGCAAGCATGTTTAGGGTCTAAAATCAAAGTATCATTGAGACGCCATAAGCGCTCCTTCCTCTGTGGACCGGACAGGGAGAAGTTAATAATAACAGGGGCATGGTCGGATAATGTGATGTTACCTATCCGGGCTCCAGAGACATTACGTATATGCGAATCAGACAGGAACAGATAATCCAGTCTGTGAAAGGACAGCTTGGCATGCGAGTAAAATGTATAATCTCGGCCATTGGGGTTCAAGGTCCGCCAAACGTCCAAGACTTTAAGTTTTCTCAGGGAGATTTTTAGCCTTTTCAAGACCATATAAGACACAGAAGGTCTGCCCGCTGAGGTGTCCACCGCTGGCTCCAGGGCAACGTTAAAGTCGCCCCCTAAAACTAATAAACCATCTGAGAAGGAGGATAATAAAGCAAGGGTCTGAACGAGCCATGGTACTTGGCCTTTATTGGGGGCGTATAAATTGGCAAAAGTCACTGGGGAATCGCCCAGTACACCCTTTACAAAAATGTACCTACCCTCGGGGTCTGCTGAGGTGGCCGCGTGCTTAAAGGGAAGGCATTTATGCACAACTATACTAACTCCCCTACTGGTAGAGTCATGTGTACTATGAAACCACTGAACCAATTTCTTAGGGGGACAATTGGGAATTTTGTCCGTTCTGAAATGGGTCTCTTGCAGAAACGCCACTGAGACTTTATCCCTCAGAAGGAAAGATAGCGTTTGAGACCTTTTGCATGGCTCGTTCAGCCCAGGTGCATTTAGTGAGGCGACTACTATAGAAGACATTTCAGCATACAGTCAAGTAAATAAGAGCATATGACACCCACATGGATGCATGGAAAAGCACACAGTTGATATGCGCAGGGAAGGAAAGGGGGAGAGGGGAACACAGAACAAAAAATAGGGAAAGAACATTAAACATTGGTAAACAGACAAGTGATCAGCTCGGACAAAGTACCCATCCGAGGTGGGGTTAGTACTTTACTTATCACCAGCCAAGACAGTGTTGGACTGGCGAGGGGGCAAGTAAAGCACCTGTGGTCTATAACAAAAGAGACCAAAAATAAAAAATACGTCCAGCACCAGTATCCGTCCGGTCTTCACCCTGCAAATGAGGAACATGGTTCGCCGCCCTAGAGGTAGCGTCAAGTAACAACGGAGAGACGTCACAATTCTGGTATGACATCATATGGAAAACGTTAAGCCAAAATGTGAAACAGGCCGGAGAAATAAAAAAAATTAAAAATGAAAAATGAGAAAAGGCCAAGTTCGCCTCTAATAACCAGGATAACAGGAGGACGAGAGACAGTCATCTCCAGGTTTGGAGAAATAAAATAGCAGCTATTCATGCTTACGAACACAGCCGATGCCGCCGTGGTTCAATTCAGGTGAGGGCCCTGTCCATCTTGCTGCGTCCCGAGCGATCCGGTCTGCCCGCGGATGCTGTCTGCCAGGCGGTCACACGGGGTGGTATGGGCAAGGGGCCATCTTGGTCGGCCGGTAGCCATGAGGGGATTTCCACCGGAGGGACGTTCAGGGACCTCGATACAGAGTCAAGATCTGCTGGTGAGCGTACAGTGAGTAATTTGCCATTCCTGGAGACCGCCAGCCCAAAGGGGTACACCCATCGGAACGGAGTCGATGTTTTCCTCAGGACATCCAGGAGAGGCTTGAATAGGCGCCGCTTGGCCAAAGTGGATGGTGCAAGATCCTGAAACATCTGGATCGGGGTGTTCTCGTACTCAAATACCTCCATTTCTCGTTGCCTTTTCAGGAGGGCTGAGGTATCGACGTAGCTCAACAGGCCACAAATCACGTCGCGTGGGGGCTCTTGCGGTTTAGGCCTAGGGCGCAGCGCCCTGTGTATGCGCTCCATCACGATTCCCGACGCTCTGTCAGGTTCCAGCATCATGGCGAACAACTCGCGTGCCACTGTCGTCAAGGCCTCCACTGCAATCGACTCAGGTCGGACGCGAATGCGGATGTTGTGCTGGCGACTGCGATTCTCCTGGTCTTCCAGCTTCAGGAAGGTATCGTTTAGTAAGGCCTTATGGGACGCCAGCACCTCTGACGCTTTACCTTCATAGGTCATGATGGCTTCTTGCGTGGCGAGAGAGCGGATTCAAGGACCCGTCGGAGGGTCCGTTCTGAGAGAGGCGGATCCCTGGGCCTCCTGTCCGATATATCGGAGCCGCTGCCTGCATTTGAAAGTTCTCCTGCATCGGAGTCGTGAGCAACAGACGCCGCCATATTGGGGCCACTCTGCGTGGCAATCCTCAGCGTTTTCCGAAGAAACTTGTCCATCTCAGGTTGTTTGGCCATCTCAAGCTCGTGCGGCTATTCAGCAGCGTGGCTAGGCTCCGCCCCCCTGAGTACATCTTCTGTACATGTACAGTGGATGCTACCAAAAATGATGCTGCAATAATGTACAGTGCATTAAAAAAAATCTTATCCCTTGACCTTTTCCATATTTTTTAACATTACACTCTAAAACAAAAATATTTTATTGAGATTTTATGTGACAGACTAATACAAAGTAGCATCTACAGTATTTGTGAAGTGAATGATACATGGTTTTGAAAAATGCTAATAAAAAAAAATCTTGAAGGTGTGGCGTAAATTTGTATTCAGCCCTCTGAGTCAATACTTTGTATTACTATTATTATTATTATTATTGCTGAGTGAATTGAAGCATCTGAAGTGGAATTCGATCTGAAGTTTAGGAAAAAATTTCAACAAATTCCTTGCACTTCATGGTAAAAAATAGTTTTTTTCCCCTAAAATGGCAGCTACAAGTGTTACAAAGTGAAAGTAAGAAGCCCAGAAAAGGGGGGGCGCGGGAAGTGTCCGGAAGCTGATGCAGCCAGACTTGTGGACACTGAGCTCCACTCTTCCCAGGCTCCAAATCAGCAAAATCACCTAGCAGCGAAATGGGGAAAAAAAGTTAGGGAAGGTGCCTAAAGCAGCATCCGAGGCCGCGGGAGCCTCTCACTTCCAAATGCTGGATTCCTACCTCCAGAGGAGTGCGGACCATGCGGCCTTAAAGAAAGCGTCACCTCATGCTGTACCACCAGTGGAGGATGAAGTACCTCCTCCTTTGTCCCCTCACACCGCGCTCGTTGGCTTGCCTTCTGCAGCCACGCTACCACTCTCCACAGGTCATGGATTGACAAGCCTGCAGTTCTGCAAAGCCCAGACATAGAGGAAACCCTGCCACAAGACACACAGGCTGACCCCACATCTCTATGGGCAAACGAAGCCTGTTCGCCTGCAGGATCCCTCTAATGATATGGCAGATGACTTGCCTTTGCATACACAGGGTGCTGAATCAGATTTACCCCCCCCCCCCCTAGAATGCCTCCTAAAAAGCCTCACGCATGTGACTCCTCACAACTACTCCGAGACCCTCACCAGCAGGCTATAGGGGTGGGGTATTCCATCCTTGCAACACCAGGATTGTCCCTAGGGGCCCACAACCCCACCGTCAAAGCCGCCATAGAGGGTCTGCCTCACTGGCCACTCCTCACAGTGCCTCTTCCCATAGGAAATTGCTCCCATTCTCCCAGACCCATGGCAGGCCCCTTAAACCACAGAGTGGATAGTCTTTGCCCAATTTAGAGCTTTCTGCACCATCAAATATTGGTGTACCTCAGTTATGGCGATCCCACTCCCTATCTAGGGAGATTCTCAGTTATGGCGATCCCACTCCCAATCCAACAATTGCCTACTAAGCATGATTTTAAAGCCTTCATTTTGGAAGTAAAGGATGCCTTTAAAGAGGAGATGGCAGCAGTAAGGCAAGATATAGTCCTGATCAAAAGTTTAAGACCACTTGAAAAATGGCAAAAAATCATATTTAACATGGCTGGATCTTAACAAGGTTCCAAGTAGAGCTTCAACATGCAACAAGAAGAAATGGGAGTGAGACAAAACATTTTTTGAGCATTCAATTTAATGAAAGCAAAGAATAAACTGAAACAGGCTGTTTTTCAGCTGATCAAAATTTTAGGACCACACCTCTCCCAAAAATCTAAACTCCCCCAAAACAGAAATCCAACTTCCAAACATGAACTCAGTAATGAGTAGCTCCGCCGTTATTGTTGATCACTTAAAAAATTTGTTTCGGCATGCTTGATGCAAGCGTTTCCATGAGGTGAGTGCAAACATTTCTCCAAGTGGTGAAGACAGCTGCATGAAGGCCATCTACTGTCTGGAACTGTTGTCCATTTTGGTAAACTTCCCTTGCCATCCATCCCCAAAGGTTCTCAATTGGATTTATATCAGGGGAACACGCAGGATGGGCCAAAAGAGTGATGTTATGCTCCTGGAAGAAGTCCCTTGTCCTGCGGGCATTGTGTACTGTAGCGGTGTCCTCTTGAAAAACCCAGTCGTTACCACACAGACGAGGGCCCTCAGTCATGAGGAATGCTCTCTGCAACATCTGGACATAGCCAGCGGCCGTTTGAGGCCCCTGCACGTCCTGAAGCTCCATTGTTCCACTGAAGGAAAAAGCACCCAGACCATTATGGTGTCCCCTCCACTGTGGCGCATAGAAAACATCTCAGGTGGGATCTGCTTGTCATGCCAGTAACGTTGGAAACCATCAGAACCATCAAGCTTAATTTTTTCTCATAAGAGAATAAAACTTTCTTCCACATTTGAATGTCCCATGTTTGGTGCTCTCTTGCAAAGTCCAAACGAGCAGTTCTGTGGCATTCAAGGAGACGAGGTCTTTGAAGATGTTTTTTGTTTTTGAAGCCCTTCAGTCTCAGATGCCGTCTGATGGTTATGGGGCTACAGTCAGCACCAGTAAGGGCCTTAATTTGGGTCGAGGATCGTCCGGTGTCTTGACGGACAGCCAATTGGATCCTCCGGCTCAGTGAATTTTTTTGGGGTCTTCCACTTGACTGCTTATGCAGTTCAACAACCCTACCACGTTCAAAAAGGGAGAGTTTTATTTTTTTGCCTTTGCTATCACAACGTGTGACTACCTGACAGAACATGACAATGAATCCACATCTTTGCACAGATTTGGCCTTTTAAAGGCATGTGGTCCTAAACTTTTGATCAGCTGAAAAACAGCCTGTTTCAGTTTATTCATTGTTTTCATTAAATTGAATGCTCAAAAAATTGTTTTGTCTCACTCCCATTTCTTCTTGTTGCATGTTGAAGCTCTACTTGGAACCTTGTTAAGATCCAGCCATGCTAAATATGATTTTTTGCCATTTTTCAAGTGCTCTTAACTTTTGATCAGGACTGTATATACAAGCAGTGGGTCAACGTCTACCATAATGCTTCACGGACAGTGATACTTACTCTTCAGACCCGTTTGTCTACCTACTCCCTTGAACTACGAGAGCCTGCTTCTTGCTTGTGGGCCAATGAGAAGGCTGCAATGTCTTTGTCTGAGCTTTGCAATATCCCAAACAACCAATAGGAAAGTTACCTACCCCTTACTATATAAGAACCTCCTCAGCAGCCATTTTCTGCAGTTTTTTTTTACAGTTCTGAGAGAGACAACAGTGTCACTGCTGTGCTCTGTGCTTTTCTGAGTCATTACATTAGATAGTTAACTAGTTATTTAGCTTATATACAGTGAGGAACAGACATATTTGAACACCATGAGATTTTGCAAGTTATCCCACTTTGAAATCATGGAGGGGTCAGAAATTCACATTGCAGGTGCATTCGTACTCTGAGAGACAGAATAAAAAAAATTAAAAAAATAAGGAAATTACATGGTATGATTTTTAAAGAATGTATTTGTCTTGCACTGCTGAACATAAGTATTTGAACACCTGAGAAAATCAATGTTACTACTTGGTGCAGAAGCCTTTGTTTGCAATTACAGAGGTCAAACGTTTTCTGTAGTTCTTGACCAGGTTTGCGCACACTGCAACAGGGATTTTGGCCCACACCTCCACACAGATCTCCTCTAGATCTGTCAGTCTTCAGGGCTGTCGCTGAGCAACACAGAGTTTCAGCTCCCTCCAAAGATGTTCTATTGGATTTAGGTCTGGAGACTGGCTAGGCCACTCCAGAACCTTGATATGCTTCTTATGGAGACATTCCTTGGTTATCCTGGCTGTGTCCTTTGGGTCGTTGTAATGTTGGAAGACCCAGCCACGACCCATCTTCAATGCATTGACTGAGGTTGGAAGGAGGAAGGAGGTTGTTGTTCAAAATCTCACAATAAATGGCCCCATTCATCCTCTCCTTAAAATGGTGCGGTTGTCCTGTCCCCTTGCAGAAAATGACCCCAAAAGCATGATGTTACCAACTCCATGCTTCACAGTAGGGATGGTGTTCTTGGGATGCAACATCCTTATTTTTCCTCCAAACACGACCAGTGAAATTTAGACCAAAAAGTTCTACTTTGGTCTTATCTGACCACATTACTTTCTCCCATGCCTCCTCTGGATCATTCAGAAGGTCATTGGCACACTTCAGATGGGTCTGGACATGTGATGACTTGAGCAGGGGAACCTTCCGTGCAATGCATGATTTGAAACCATGACAGGGTAGTGTTCTACCGACAGTGACCTTTGAAACTGTGGTCCTAGCTCTCTTCATGTCATTGACTAGCTCCTCCCTTGTAGTTCTGGGCTGATTCCTCACCTTTTTTATCATCAGTTATACCCCACGAGGTGAGATCTTGTATGGAGCCCCAGTCCGAGGGAGACAGACAGTCGTCTTTAGCCTCTTCCATTTTCTAACAATTGCTCCAACAGTTGTTCTATTTTCACCAAGCTGCTTGGCAATTGCCCTGTAGCCCTTTCCAGCGTTGTGGAGGGCCACAATTTTGTCTCTGTTGTTTTTTGACAGCTCTTTGGTCTTGCCCGTGGTAGTAGTAGGCGTCTGACTGACTGTGGGGTGGATAGGTGTCTTTAAAGAGCTCAGACAGGTGCTACTGAGTTAGATTAAAGAGTGGAGTAGAGGTGGACTTTTTAAAGGCACCGTAACAGGTCTTTGAGAGCAAGAACTCTTGCTGCTTCTCAGGCGTTCAAATATTTATGTTCAGCAGTGCAAGACAAATAAATTATTTTAAAATGATACGATGTGATTTTCCTGATTTTTTTATTTATTTTTATTCTGTCTCTCAGAGTGGGAATGCACCTACAATGTGAATTTCAGACCCCTCTATGATTTCTAAGTGGGAGAACTTGCAAAATCGCAGTGTGTTCAAATACTTCTGTTCCTCACTGTATATAATACAGATAGTTAATGGGAGATAGTCAGTGTAGGTTAGATCGTTATATGGTGTAGCAGTATAGTGTTCTGCTGTCCATACATACATGCTACAGACATAGTGCTGTGATGTCACAAGTTCACAATAACACTTAGTGCACCAATCAGTAATATGTAGTCAGACCTGCTAAATCGTGAAGTTGCACATATTGCGCAAAAATATGTGCATCATTAATTGCCGATTTGCGCAATCACAAATATTTTGGAACACTCTATCTGGATATAAACATATTGTAATGTTCTAGCATGCCAATCATTTTCTCCAGTCTCAGGAAACTTCTAGCAGCTTGAAAAATGAAGCAAAAGTGACCCACGCCTGTATGCGCATATTACATTGATTTTCGCAGTCAAGAAAATAATGGCAAATTTTCGAATTTGTGAATTTATGACAAATATTCGGCGGAATATTAGTGAAATATCATGAATTTGAATATGGCCTTTGACGCTCATCACTACTTATTACAGGAGACAAACCTGACATCCGATGGCTCCTTTGCATTTGCCAAGTATTGGTTTCCCAGAAAATACTCTGCCTCTGCCAGCTCTAAGTCGGCCAAAGTTTCCTGAGACTGGAGAAAATGCTTGGCATGGCAGAACATAAAAAATAGCTTTATATGCAGATAGAGTGCTCCAATATATTTGCGATTGTGCTAATCGCTACTAATGATGTGAATACTTTGGCGCAATACATGAAAATTCACATTTTAGCAGGTCTGACTACATATTACTGATTGGTGCACTATGTATTATTGTGACATCACAGCACTATGTCTGTAGCATGTATGTATGGACAGCAGAACCTATGACACTACCTAACACCCTGCACTGCAACAGCTACACTATATCAGTATATAACCTACACTGACTATCTCCCACTAACTATCTGCAATATATAAATAAGCTATCTAACTGTCTATCTAATGTAATGAGTGGAAAGCACAGGGCACAGCAATGACACTGATGTCTCTCTCAGAACTTTAAAAAAAAAAACTGTAGAAATTGGCTGCTGGGGAGGTTCTTATATAGTATGGAGTAGGCAACTTTCCTATTGGTTTCTAGAGATGCTAAGGTCAGACAAAGACATTGCAGCCTTCTCATTGGCCTAAAAACCAGAAGCAGGGAGGGATCATGGGTAGGGATGAGCGAACCTGGACTGTATAGTTCGGGTTCGTACCGAATTTTGGGGTGTCCGTGACACGGACCCGAACCCGGACATTTTGGTAAAAGTCCGGGTTCGGGTTCGGTGTTCGTCGCTTTCTTGGCGCTTTTTGAAAGGCTGCAAAGCAGCCAATCAACAAGCGTCATACTACTTGCCCCAAGAGGCCATCACAGCCATGCCTACTATTGGCATGGCTGTGATTGGCCAGAGCACCATGTGACCCAGCCTCTATTTAAGCTGGAGTCACATAGCGCCGCCCGTCACTCTGCTCTGATTAGCGTAGGGAGAGGTTGGAGCTGCGACAGTAGGGCGAGATTAGGCAGATTAACTCCTCCAAAGGACTTGATTAATTGATCGATCTGCAGCTGTGGGTCATTGAGCTGCTGATATTCAATTGCTCACTGTTTTTAGGCTGCCCAGACCATTTGTCAATCACTTTTTTCTGGGGTGATCGGCGGCCATTTTGTGTCTTGTGGTGCGCCAGCACAAGCTGCGACCAAGTGCATTTAACCCTCAATGGTGTGGTTGTTTTTTGGCTAAAGCCTACATCAGGGTGAAGCTGTCACACCAAGTGCATTTAACCAGCAATAGTCTGTTTATTTTTTGCCCATATACTACATCAGGGGCAAGCTGCGCCTGTCACCAAGTGCATTTAACCCTCAATGGTGTGGTTGTTTTTTGGCTAAAGCCTACATCAGGGTGAAGCTGTCACACCAAGTGCATTTAACCAGCAATAGTCTATTTTTTGGCCATATACTACATCAGGGGCAAGCTGCGCCTGTCACCAAGTGCATTTAACCCTCAATGGTGTGGTTTGTCAAGCGTAAACCTATACCTGTCACCCAGCGCCTAAATACTAGGCCTCAAATTTATATCCAGCTAAATCTGTCGTTACTGCTGTACTGTTCTGGCTGGGCAAGTTATTTAGTGTCCGTTCAAGCACATTTTTTGTTCTGGGATGAAATACAATTCCCAATTCAGCAATTTCATAATTTAGTGGTTTCTGCTGTATCAGAGCTATTTGAAATCTATCCCTAAAAGGGTATATCATATTGAAGGTGCACATAGGGTCATTCAGAATAACTTCACACACCCGCTACTGTGCATTTCAAAGTCTAATTCTGTCAGTAAACCCATACCTGTCACCCAGCGCCTAAATACTAGGCCTCAAATTTATATCCCGCTGAATTTGAATACAATACATTGGGCCAAATAATATTTTTGTTGTTGTGGTGAACGTTAACAATGAGGAAAACATCTAGTAAGGGACGCGGACGTGGACATGGTCGTGGTGGTGTTAGTGGACCCTCTGGTGCTGGGAGAGGACGTGGCCGTTCTGCCACATCCACACGTCCTAGTGTACCAACTACCTCAGGTCCCAGTAGCCGCCAGAATTTACAGCGATATATGGTGGGGCCCAATGCCGTTCTAAGGATGGTAAGGCCTGAGCAGGTACAGGCATTAGTCAATTGGGTGGCCGACAGTGGATCCAGCACGTTCACATTATCTCCCACCCAGTCTTCTGCAGAAAGCGCACAGATGGCGCCTGAAAACCAACCCCATCAGTCTGTCACATCACCCCCATGCATACCAGGGAAACTGTCTCAGCCTCAAGTTATGCAGCAGTCTCTTATGCTGTTTGAAGACTCTGCTGGCAGGGTTTCCCAAGGGCATCCACCTAGCCCTTCCCCAGCGGTGAAAGACATAGAATGCACTGACGCACAACCACTTATGTTTCCTGATGATGAGGACATGGGAATACCACCTCAGCATGTCTCTGATGATGACAAAACACAGGTGCCAACTGCTGCGTCTTTCTGCAGTGTGCAGACTGAACAGGAGGTCAGGGATCAAGACTGGGTGGAAGACGATGCAGGGGACGATGAGGTCCTAGACCCCACATGGAATGAAGGTCGTGCCACTGACTTTCACAGTTTGGAGGAAGAGGCAGTGGTGAGACCGAGCCAACAGCGTAGCAAAAGAGGGAGCAGTGGGCAAAAGCAGAACACCCGCCGCCAAGAGACTCCGCCTGCTACTAACCGCCGCCATCTTGGACCGAGCACCCCAAAGGCAGCTTCAAGGAGTTCCCTGGCAAGGCACTTCTTCAAACAATGTGGTGACGACAAGACCCGAGTGGTTTGCACGCTGTGCCATCAGAGCCTGAAGCGCGGCATTAACGTTCTGAACCTTAGCACAACCTGCATGACCAGGTACCTGCATGCAAAGCATGAACTGCAGTGGAGTAAACACCTTAAAAACAAGGAAGTCGCTCAGGCTCCCCCTGCTACCTCTTCTGCTGCTGCCGCCTCGGCCTCTTCTGCTGCTGCCGCCTCGGCCTCTTCTGCTGCTGCCGCCTCGGCCTCTTGAGGAACGTTGGCACCTGCCGCCCAGCAAACAGGGGATATACCACCAACACCACCACCACCTCCGTCACCAA
Source organism: Bufo gargarizans (assembly GCF_014858855.1). Classification (NCBI taxonomy): domain Eukaryota; kingdom Metazoa; phylum Chordata; class Amphibia; order Anura; family Bufonidae; genus Bufo; species Bufo gargarizans. Next base: position 89,271,306 of record NC_058080.1, on the reverse strand, counting down.
GCGTCTCAACCATGTCACACGGCAGCGTTCAGCTCTCCATCTCACAAACATTTGAGAGAAAGCGTAAATTCCCACCTAGCCACCCTCGATCCCTGGCCCTGAATGCCAGCATTTCTAAACTACTGGCCTATGAAATGCTGTCATTTAGGCTGGTGGACACAGACAGCTTCAAACAGCTCATGTCGCTTGCTGTCCCACAGTATGTTGTTCCCAGCCGCCACTACTTCTCCAAGAGAGCAGTGCCTTCCCTGCACAACCAAGTATCCGATAAAATCAAGTGTGCACTGCGCAACGCCATCTGTGGCAAGGTCCACCTAACCACAGATACGTGGACCAGTAAGCACGGCCAGGGACGCTATATCTCCCTAACTGCACACTGGGTAAATGTAGTGGCAGCTGGGCCCCAGGCGGAGAGCTGTTTGGCGCACGTCCTTCCGCCGCCAAGGATCGCAGGGCAACATTCTTTGCCTCCTGTTGCCACCTCCTCCTTCTCGGCTTCCTCCTCCTCTTCTTCCACCTGCTCATCCAGTCAGCCACACACCTTCACCACCAACTTCAGCACAGCCCGGGGTAAACGTCAGCAGGCCATTCTGAAACTCATATGTTTGGGGGACAGGCCTCACACCGCACAGGAGTTGTGGCGGGGTATAGAACAACAGACCGACGAGTGGTTGCTGCCGGTGAGCCTCAAGCCCGGCCTGGTGTTGTGCGATAATGGGTGAAATCTCGTTGCAGCTCTGGGACTAGCCGGTTTGACGCACTACCCTTGCCTGGCGCATGTGGTGAATTTGGTGGTGCAGAAGTTCATTCACAACTACCCCGACATGTCAGAGCTGCTGCATAAAGTGCGGGCCGTCTGTTCGCGCTTCCGGCGTTCACATCCTGCCGCTGCTCGCCTGTCTGCGCTACAGCGTAACTTCGGCCTTCCCGCTCACCGCCTCATATGCGACGTGCCCACCAGGTGGAACTCCACCTTGCACATGCTGGACAGACTGTGGGAGCAGCAGCAGGCCATAGTGGAGTTTCAGCTGCAGCACGCACGGGTCAGTCGCACTGCGGAACAGCACCACTTCACCACCAATGACTGGGCCTCCATGCGAGACCTGTGTGCCCTGTTGCGCTGTTTCGAGTACTCCACCAACATGGCCAGTGGCGATGACACCGTTATCAGTGTTACAATACCACTTCTATGTCTCCTTGAGAAAACACTTAGGGCGATGATGGAAGAGGAGGTGGCCCAGGAGGAGGAGGAGGAGGAGGAAGAGGGGTAATTTTTAGCACTTTCAGGCCAGTCTCTTCGAAGTGACTCAGAGGGAGTTTTTTTGCAACAGCAGAGGCCAGGTACAAATGTGGCCAGCCAGGGCCCACTACTGGAGGACGAGGAGGACGAGGATGGGAGGAGGTGGAGGAGGATGAGGATGAAGCATGGTCACAGCGGGGTGGCACCCAACGCAGCTCGGGCCCATCACTGGTGCGTGGCTGGGGGGAAAGGCAGGACGATGACGATACGCCTCCCACAGAGGACAGCTTGTCCTTACCCCTGGGCAGCCTGGCACACATGAGCGACTACATGCTGCAGTGCCTGCGCAACGACAGCAGAGTTGCCCACATTTTAACGTGTGCGGACTACTGGGTTGCCACCCTGCTGGATCCACGCTACAAAGACAATGTGCCCACCTTACTTCCTGCACTGGAGCGTGATAGGAAGATGCGCGAGTACAAGCGCACGTTGGTAGACGCGCTACTGAGAGCATTCCCAAATGTCACAGGGGAACAAGTGGAAGCCCAAGGCCAAGGCAGAGGAGGAGCAAGAGGTCGCCAAGGCAGCTGTGTCACGGCCAGCTCCTCTGAGGGCAGGGTTAGCATGGCAGAGATGTGGAAAACTTTTGTCAACAGGCCACAGCTAACTGCACCACCACCTGATACGCAACGTGTTAGCAGGAGGCAACATTTCACTAACATGGTGGAACAGTACGTGTGCACACCCCTCCACGTACTGACTGATGGTTCGGCCCCATTCAACTTCTGGGTCTCTAAATTGTCCACGTGGCCAGAGCTAGCCTTTTATGCCTTGGAGGTGCTGGCCTGCCCGGTGGCCAGCGTTTTGTCTGAACGTGTATTCAGCACGGCAGGGGGCGTCATTACAGACAAACGCAGCCGCCTGTCTACAGCCAATGTGGACAAGCTGACGTTCATAAAAATGAACCAGGCATGGATCCCACAGGACCTGTCCATCCCTTGTGCAGATTAGACATTAACTACCTCCCCTTAACCATATATTATTGGACTCCAGGGCACTTCCTCATTCAATCCTATTTTTATTTTCATTTTGCCATTATATTGCGAGGCTACCCAAAGTTAAATGAACCTCTCCTCTGTCTGGGTGCCGGGGCCTAAATATATGCCAATGGACTGTTCCAATGTTGGGTGGCATGAAGCCTGATTCTCTGCTATGACATGCAGACTGATTCTCTGCCGACATGAAGCCAGATTGTCTGTTACGGGACCTCTCTCCTTTGCCTGGGTGCTGGGCCTAAATATCTGACAATGGACTGTTGCAGTGGTGGCTGACGTGAAGCCTGATTCTCTGCTAGGACATGCAGACTGATTCTCTGCCGACATGAAGCCAGATTGTCTGTTATGGGACCTCTCTCCTCTACCTGGGTGCTGGGCCTAAATATCTGACAATGGACTGTTGCAGTGGTGGCTGACGTGAAGCCTGATTCTCTGCTAGGACATGCAGACTGATTCTCTGCCGACATGAAGCCAGATTGTCTGTTACGGGACCTCTCTTCTCTGCCTGGGTGCTGGGCCTAAATATATGAAAATGGACTGTTGCAGTGGTGGGTGACGTGAAGCCTGATTCTCTGCTATGATATGAAGACTGATTCTCTGCTGACATGAAGCCAGATTGTCTGTTACGGGACCTCTCTCCTCTGCCTGGGTGCTGGGCCTAAATTTATGAAAATGGACTGTTACAGTGGTGGGTGACGTGAAGCCTGATTCTCTGCTATGATATGAATACTGATTCTCTGCTGACATTAAGCCAGATTGTCTGTTACGGGACCTCTCTCCTCTGCCTGAGTGCTGGGCCTAAATATTTGACAATGGACTGTTGCAGTGGTGGCTGACGTGAAGCCTGATTCTCTGCTAGGACATGCAGACTGATTCTCTTCCGACATGAAGCCAGATTGTCTGTTATGGGACCTCTCTCCTCTGCCTGGGTGCTGGGCCTAAATTAATGAAAATGGACTGTTACAGTGGTGGGTGACGTGAAGCCTGATTCTCTGCTATGATATGAAGACTGATTCTCTGCTGACATGAAGCCAGATTGTCTGTTACGGGACCTCTCTCCTCTGCCTGGGTGCTGGGCCTAAATATCTGACAATGGACTGTTGCAGTGGTGGCTGACATGAAGCCTGATGCTCTGCTAGGACATGCAGACTGATTCTCTGCCGACATGAAGCCAGATTGTCTGTTACGGGACCTCTCTCCTCTGCCTGGGTGCTGGGCCTAAGTATCTGACAATGGACTGTTGCATTGGTGGCTGACGTGAAGCCTGATTCTCTGCTAGGACATGCAGACTGATTCTCTGCTGACGTGAAGCCAGATTGTCTGTTACGGGACCTCTCTCCTCTGCCTGGGTGCTGGCCTAAATATCTGACAATGGACTGTTGCATTGGTAGCTGACGTGAAGCCTGATTCTCTGCTATGATATGAAAACTGATTCTCTGCTGACATGAAGCCAGATTGTCTGTTACGGGACCTCTCTCCTCTGCCTGGGTGCTGGGCCTAAATTTCTGACAATGGACTGTTGCATTAGTGGCTGACGTGAAGCCTGATTCTCTGCTATGATATGAAGACTGATTCTCTGCTGACATGAAGCCAGATTGTCTGTTACGGGACCTCTCTCCTCTGCCTGGGTGCTGGGCCTAAATTTTGAAAATGGACTGTTACAGTGGTGGGTGACGTGAAGCCTGATTCTCTGCTATGACATGAAGACTGATTCTCTGCTGACATGAAGCCAGATTGTCTGTTACGGGACCTCTCTCCTCTGCCTGGGTGCTTGGCCTAAATTTATGAAAATGGACTGTTGCAGTGGTGGCTGACGTGAAGCCTGATTCTCTGCTATGACATGCAGACTGATTCTCTGCTGACATGAAGACAGATTCTCTGTTACGGGACCTCTCTCCTTTGCCTGGGTGCCGGGGCCTAAATATCTGAGAATGGACTGTTAGGTGACGTGTGGTGGGTGACGTGAAGCCAGATTCTCTGCTATGGGACCTCTCTCTAATTGATTTTGGTTAATTTTTATTTATTTAATTTTTATTTTAATTCATTTCCCTATACACATTTGTTTGCAGGGGATTTACCTACATGTTGCTGCCTTTTGCAGCCCTCTAGCCCTTTTCTGGGCTGTTTTACAGCCTTTTTAGTGCCAAAAAGTTCGGGTCCCCATTGACTTCAATGGGGTTCGGGTTCGGGACGAAATTCGGATCGGGTTCGGATCCCGAACCCGAACATTTTCGGGAAGTTCGGCCGAACTTCTCGAACCCGAACATCCAGGTGTCCGCTCAACTCTAATCATGGGTTCAGATGAAAAAAAAATCTTGAATTTTGAATATTCTAATATATATCACTATATTCAAAATATTTGCGAATTCTCAAAGTGCCAATATTCACAATTAATATTCGCAATTTGAATATTTGCGCTCAACACTACTACCCACTTCAGGTCAACGAGGTAGACGCTGACCCCTTGGGACGATACCTCATCCTTCAGGACACTCTGCATGGGGTGAGTCTGCAGCTCTGCACAGCCTATGCTCCTCTCTTCTCTCTACCCTCTCTACTGATCGGGGTGCAGAACAGCTGATAGGGGGAGATCTTAATGTCCCCTTCTCAGAGTGTTTTGACAGGCTCAGTACTCCACTTTGTGGAGAATCCACCTACTGCACCTTCAACAGGAATCCTGTTTGAAGTGTACAAAGCAGTATTTAGAGAGGTGTGCATTTCCCTTTCCTCCCGACTGATAAAAAGATAGAAAAACTCAATACTGAGAGTGTTTGGGTTCTCTCCGAACGGCAAAACAGTCTCTGGCCTCCCACCCCACGATACGGATACTGAGACAAATAGTTGATTTGCAGACCCACCTCAGGTCCTTGGCTTTGTCATCGAAGGAGTGGCTGGTCTGAATGTTAAGTGTCTACTTGAACTGCAGAGGCCCTGACTCACCTTAATCAAGTTATTACAGTAGACGAGGTTAGGAAGACTTTATCTGAATTGTGTTGTGGAAAGTTGCCTGACGTACTCACTCCATAAAATATTTAGGGGTCCAGCTACTTTTCTCTTTATAAAGCTAATTTCCTGTTGCTACTATTGGAAATGAACGCAATCCCAATTTCCCTCCTAGGTTGTATAGTGGACATAAAAATGTCTATACTCCCCAAATTCCTAAACCTGTTTGAGACCCTCCCGGTGAGGGTGCTTGCCACAGTCCTGCGCTCTATACAGTTTGCTTTTACCAATTTTGTATGGAACTATAAACAGCATAGGTACTCCAACCAGATTTTGGTGGCCCCACCGTAATATAGCCTCTTACTATTTGACAATACACCTGAGGCATATCGTTTCCAGGTCTACGATGCATTCATATAATCGATGGACTGCGATTGAGCGGATGTGGCTACCAAATACGCTAGTGTTTCAATATTACAAAATACTCCATTATTGTAAAACCGTGCTGGGAGCATAGGATGTCCCAGGGCCTTTCCTCTGAAGGCGAGATTTCTGACATATACCGGGTCCTATCTGCTTCAGACTTCCCGGCAGGTTTCAAACATGCATACATGGAGAAATGGGAGGACTGGTTGCACAGGAAGCTTCTCTTGGAGACTTGGCGGACCATATTGAGCAGAGCACATTCTAGCTCTTCTTCAGTGACATATAGGGAGAACCAACTTAAAATTCTAACGTTCTGGTACCATACACTGGAAGTATTACATGCTATGAACCCCGGTTTTCCGGATCTCTGCTGGCAGTGCCCCCAACCAAAAGCCTCTCTATTCCATATCTTCTGGTCCTGCCCAATTATAACGTCATTCTGGGCACAGGTTAGCCGATTCATACAGATAATTTTAGATATTCTTATCCCAAGGGAAACTCTAACACTCCTCTTCAATGTAGTCCCAGCATCAATTAGATGTTGAGGAGCCAGATTGCTCCTCCACATGTTAACTGCAGCTTAATGTTTTATTACACTTCACTAGAAAAACTGTCCACCGCCTTCGGGTTCTGAACTCTACACTCGGATACAAGATATAAAAACAATATATATATATATATATATATATATATATATATAAAAGAACAAAAATATTGGCAACCTTGGGACACTCACAAGACTATCCTACCTTTATAGCCATGGAGAGACGATAATTTCCATCTTATGTACTTCTATTGTTACATTTGTACAAGATCTAGTTGTGTGGTCCCTCTGCAATGGACCACCATAATCTTATACTGTTTGCAATTTCACTTATTTTAAAATTCAATAAAATATAGTTGGGAAAAAAAGAAGACCAGGAACACAAGATCACCCATAATGCCATGCCGACAGCTAATCTATAGCTAGCTAGCCCCTGTAATGTCACAGCCATTTAAATCCTCATCCTGCCTGGTCTACACCATTTCACTGTGACCTGAGCATATGGAGAGACGTGACAAATGCTTGTGACAGTGTTGCCAAAAGCTTTTGTTTGTGGAATATTGGAGAGGGAAAGTGCAGGGACCGTGTAGGGAGATCGTAGGAAGAGTTTTTACACACTATAGGGAGAGCATAGGAAAACTGCAGGGACAGTGCAGGGGCTGTAATCTGAAGCTGAAGGGTTTCATAGGAGACAGCACAATTTGCATCAATCCCTTTGTAGGACACAGAGATTTCAAATTGGACAGTGTCATTCTTGTTTAATAGATAAGCAATAGGGTTGGGCGAGCTTGCTCGACCGAGCACTAGTTTGGCTCGAGCATCGCGATGCTCGGCACATTACGGTGTTCGGCTGAATACCGCGTGTGCTCGAGCGTGATGCTCGAGTCTCCACCTTGCACGTTTGTTGGCTGCTATGCAGCCAATATACGTACAGGTAAGTACTTCCATTTACTGTAATGCCGTACCCATGTTGGCTGCTGGCATTACAGTGATTGGCAAGCCGGAACACGTCATTGGGTGCTATATAGCACCCGATGACATGTGTTCGGCTCAGTATTAGTCAGGCAGAGCTGGAGAGTAGAAGAGAGAGATAGTGTTGGGATTAAAATAGCAATATTTTAGTTTTTATACTTGTTATAGACCAAAAAGTACTTTTAAGGACTATTGTGTGGCAGCAATATATAATTTTAGAGCAAACTTCGCTAAATTGCTAAAACTTGTTAGAGTCTCAAAAGTCTTTTTAAGGACTATTGTGTGTGGCAGCAATATACAGTATATATTTTTAGTGCAACCTGCACTAAATTGCTAAACCTTGTTAGTAACCTAAAATATTTTTTTTTAAGGACTATAGTTGTATCTGGTAGCAATATATATTTTTAGCGCAACCTGCGCTAAATAGCTTGCAATTGTTTGGCCGCTGCAGACAGTGACATTATCTGCACTACATCTCCTGTCTAACATGTGCACAGCCTAAAAATATCTGTGACATCCAGTGTACTTTTTCCGTAGATGGTGTCCGCTGCAGACAGTTACATTACCTGTGCTACATCTCCTGTATAACGTTTGCGTATCCAAAATATCAGTGACATTCAGTCTAATCTTTTTGCTGCTGGTGGCAGCGGCATTAATTGCGCTACATCTCCTGTATAACGTTTTCCCATCTGAAATATCAGTGACATTAATTCAGTGCAATTTTTTATTAGCTGCTGGTGACAGCGACATTACTTGCGATATATCTCCTATTTAAAGTGTGTGCACCCTAAATATCAGTGACATTCATTCAGTGTAATTTTTTTATTAGGTGGTGGTGACAGCGACATTACTTGCGCTATACCTCCTGTTTAACGTGTGCACATCCTAAAAATATTTGTGACATTCTGTGTACTTTATTTGTGCATACACTTACAGAACCTGTACAACTGTACATGTGACAAACTTACAAGCATATATACCATTTAATATGTGCAAGGCAAGCAGTAATGGACAGGGAAGTGACTGTGCTGCTGATGGTGCACGCAGAGGTCGTGGCCCTGGACGCGGTGAAACTGTGCCTGCTGCCAGAGCACAAGAAACACACTCATCCACGATAACTAGCTTTATGTCCCAGATTGCAGGGCGGCATAGGACAACGCTCTTGAAGTCACACCGAGGAGCTACTTTCAGCGCTATTCCTTCATTTGGGCCTCTGGACAAGCCCGCTTGAAGAGGGACATGAGATCTTGTGTCCTGATTCCCAAACCCTTGATCATCCACAGTCAAAAGAAGATGACGGTGGAGAACGATAATTAGTGTTTTATGAGGTGGATGATTATGATGAGACACAGTTGCCAATAAGTCAACCGCAATTAGTGTCTCAAGAGGTTCATGATGAGGATGAGACACAGTTGTCAATAACTGAGGTTGTTGTTAGGCCAACAAGTCAGGAGGATGACCAGAGTGAGGAAGTAGAAGAGGAGGTGCTGGACGGTGAAGTCACTGACCCAATCTGGGAAGGTGGCAAGCCAAACGAGGACAGCAGAACAGAGGGGGAGGGTTCCGCAGCACCACAACAGTCTGGAAGAGGCAGTGGGGTGGCAAAAGGGAGAAGGCGGACCACACCAAACAGGCCCGCAACTGTTCCCCGGAGCACCCCCTTGCAGCAATCTCCCTTGCCAATTGGTAGGTGTTCTGCAGTCTGGTGCTTTTTTGAGTAAAGTGTGGACGATAAAAGAATTGTAATTTGCAACCTGTGCCGTACTGAAATGAGCAGGGGCGTGAACACTAGCAAGCCCACCACCACCAGCATGATCCGCCACATGGCATCAAACAGGTGGGCTGAACATCTGTGTCTACAACCAATGTCTGCGGGTCACACCACCTCCTCCTCTTCCCCTGTGTTACTTGCTGGCCAATCCCCTGTCCAAAACACAAGCCCGGATGCCTCCTGCCATGCACCTTGACCTTCATAAGCACCATCAGTTAGCACATCCAATTCTGTGTGCCAGCACAGCGTAAAGATGTCTATACCCCAGGCCTTTGAATGAAAGTGCAAATACCCAGCCACTCACTGTCACGGCTGAGGATGGGGGAAACCCTCAGCCGTGCAATGCCAGAAGATGTTAGTGGCTGCTCGGCCAGGACATGAATTAGGGAGCAGGTCACCTCCTATCAATCCCTAATTCTGACCCTGTCTCCTAGCCATATGAGCCGACCCTGATGGTAGGAGGGCTCATACTCCGGAACCTAAGATTCCTACTAGCCCTCAGGGTGGCCCTCAACTAGGAGCAGGGTAAGATGACCTGTTCCTCCGAGATACGGAGGAACAGGAGTCTCACTGGCCAAGCTAGAAAGAAAGGGAGACACAAACAGCTTATTGCAATGGCAGGTAAATGCAACAAAACAACACCTACCTGCCACAGACACAGAGCCTGGAACCTATGTATAAGAGCTGCTGTCCACAAGAACACAGACGGACACAGCACACACAACACCTCACACAGGAACCCAGGAAACCATAAGCTGCAATAACAAGGAGACCAAACACACACCTTCATAACACCATGTAACATAACATGACCACAAGGGTGGCCCCCACTGGCAGATGGTATATCACAGGAGGATGACTCCAGCTAGCCATGGCTGAAGTACCCCTCAGACTACTGATCACAGCAGAGGCTAAATAGCCCATTTAGCCACGCCCACACACATACACACCCAGTGCACATACACTAGGAAGGAAGTTAACCCTTCCAAGGCAAGGGAAGACGGCCACTTAAAGGGGCCGTGCACCCATAAACAATTACACTGCAGCTGTTACCGCAGGCAACGACATGCGTGGCAACCATGTCCTGGGAGTCAGCCAGGAGGCCGAGACACTGCCACCACATGTACACAATACAAAACGTTGCCACGGGCAGCCACAAGTGAAGGGAATTGTCTTAGTGCACACCTACATAAACCTTGTGCACACCAGACATACAAAGTGCATACATACAAGGAGAGGTTGCTAGGAGTAACCGCATGCACTTGACAGCAAGCTTCCCAGCAACAGCTCAGGCTGCTATACTGCCAAGTACAAACATGTTGCCAGCGGCAACCACATGTGAGGCAACTTACCAGCCACCCTCACCATGTGGTTGACAATAAACCAAACCACAGGTAACTGCATGCAGGTCCAGGAGTCACAACCAAGACCATGGTCATGACACTCACCCACAGACCATATCACTAAAATGCGCACCTTTTCAAATTGCTGGCCTGGAAATGTTGCCAGTTAGTCTTGTGGACACTGAGGCTTTCCGCAGCCTGATGGCTGCTGCTGTACAATGGTACTCTGTCCCCAGCCACCAATATTTTTCACATTGTGCAGTCCCAGCCTTACACCAACATGTGTCCTGTAACATCACCCGTGCCCTGACCAATGCAGTTATTGGGAAGGTCCCCTTAACAACTAACACATGGACAAGTGCTTTTGGAAGCCAGGAGCGAGTCATACTCCGGGATCGCACAGGTGCTACCGACGCCAAGGATTATGGGCCCTACTTCCATCAGGGTTTACGCCACCACCTACATTAGTGGCTGCAACCCCCCTTCTCCTCCTCCGCCTCCTCCTCCACTTCCACCTCTGAATTATCATCTTTCAGCACCAGTCAGAAATCAGTCAGTGCTGGAAGCAGTGTAGAACTGCAGTGGGGAAGCGGAAATAGGCCGCGCTTAAACTGATCTGCTTAGGTGACAAACAGCACATCACCGCAGCTGTAGCAGGGGATAAGGGACCAGACTGAGCTGTTGCTCTCGCCATTCAACCTAGAACCAGGCATGGTTGTGTCTGATAATGGCTGTAACTTGGTGGCGGCTTTGGAGCTCGGCGAGCTCAGACACATCCCATGCTTAGCCCAAGTGTTCAACCTAGTGGTTCAGAGTTTCTCAAAACCTACCCCAATTTTCCTGAGCTACTGGTGAAGGTATACCATGTGTTTGTCCATTTTAAAAAGTCATCTACAGCTTTCAGCGGTCTGGCAACACTGCAGCAGCCCTTGAAATTGCCAGCTCACCGAATGTGGTGCAACATGAGCACGCGCTGGAACTCCACGTTCCACATGTTGGCCAGGCTTTGTGAGCAGCAGAGGGCAGTAGTGGAATACCAGCTACAACATGGTCGTTGCCTTTCTAGTTAACTTCAAAATTGAAGAGTGGGCATTGATGTTTGACCTCTGTGAGGTTTTTCGCAACTTTGAGGAATCAACACAGATGGTGAGCAACAATAATGCTATTATCAGCGTAACCATCCCACTACTGTTTCTACTGAAACGCTCACTGTTCACAATTAAGGTGGATGCTTTGCATGTGGAAGAGGTGGAAATGGGGGAAGAAAGTACACAGGGTGATAGTCAGACCACCCTCAGTTTGTCTTCTCAGCACAAATTGGATGATGAGGAGGAGGAGGTGCAGGAGACTGTTGCCTCTGCTACAGAGGGTACACATGGAAGTTTTATTCCATCTGTTCAGTGGATGAGTAGAAGAGGAGGAAGAGGATGATATTGAGATTCATCCTCCTGATGAGGACAGCAAAGTCTTGTCTGTTGGGACTCTGGAACACATGGCTGACTTTATGTTAGGCTGCCTTTCCCGTGACCCTCACGTTGTACGCATTTTGGCTAACACCGATTACTGGTTGTTGACACTTCTTGACCACCGCTACAAAGCAAACTTCTCATCTCTCATTCCTGTGGTGGGGAGGACGAGCAAAATGGTGCAATACCAGAAGGTCGTCTTGGAAAAATTGCATCAACAATTTCCTGGCTGCAGAGTACGTAGTTCCTTTGCCAACCGAGGAGGGGAGACGAGGGGAACACACAGCAGTGCCAACAAAGGCAGTGTAGCACTCTCCAAGGCCTGGGACAGTTTTATGACAACACCCTCAACCTGATGCAAGGCCCAGTGTCACATGAAGGGAAAATTTTTGGAAGATGGTGAAGAAGTATGTAGCAGACAGTGTCAGTGTCCTCAGTGATCCCTGTGTGCTTTACAACTATTGGGTGTCTAAACTGGACACGTGGCATGAACTGGCGCTCTATGCCTTGGAGGTGCTGGCCTGCCACACTGCCAGAGTTTTGTCAGAACGGGTATTTAGTGCTGTTTGGGGCATAATAACTGATAAGCGCATCCACCTGTCAACTGAAAATGTTGACTGTTTGACTCTTATAAGAATGAACAAGGCCTGGATTGCACCTGAGTTCTCTACTCCACCAGAGGAAAGTGGCTGAACATAAAGGCACTCTAAATGTGACTTTTTTAGTGTATATTGAATACACTGTATTCCCATGCACCCCTTCCACCACTAAAAAGGGTATATGGTTCAATATCCTCCTCGTCCATTATATGAACATGCTTATTAGGCTGCCCTCACTCCTAATGTTTTAGAGGATCAGCTCAGCAGCGGGTCCTCAACCATAATGTTTTAGAAGGTCACCAGCAGGCCCTCACCCATAATGTTTTCGAGGGTCACCAGCAGGCCCTCAACCATAATGTTTTAGAGGGTCAGCTCAGCAGCAGATCCTCACCCCAAAATCTTTAGATGGTCAGCTTGGCAGCAGGCCCTCGCCCACAAAACTTTTTAAATGGTCAGCTCGGCAGCAGGCCCTTGCACATAATGGTTTAGATGGTCTGCTCGGCAGCAGGCCCCCGCCAACAAAATATTTTAGATGGTCAGCTTGGCAGCAGGCCCTTATCCCTAATGTTTTAGATGGTCAGCTCAGCAGCAGACCCTCACCCCTAATGTTTTAGATGGTCAGATTAGCAGCAGGCCCTCACCCCTAACGTTTTAGAGGGTCACCAGCAGGCCCTTGCTCCTAATGTTTTTGAGGTTCAAGGGCTATTGTCATGATGAGGAGTGTGGTAACAAAGGTTAAAAGGGTATCAGCCTGACCAAAAGGAGTAATAAGGGAGCAGGTCACCTCCTACTGCGTCCCTAATCCTCTCCCTGACTCCTCACCGTAAGAGCGGACCCCGATGGTAGGACGTCTCATACTCTTGATTCCTAGAGACCCTGAGTCACCCTGGTATTCCACATAGATGTCTAGAGAACTTGTTCCATTAAACGCTTATACAAGTGGACCCCCTGCCCCCGACAGGCTGGAGCGGGTGTCAGCAGTAAGTTTGTGTTGACGTCACTGATTTATTTTCCCTTCATCTGATCCGTCAGAACAATAACCAACAAAAAACGGATCCTGTCTTTGGAGCATACGCCTTCACTCGGTCCGCATTTGCTCAATAATCCATAAGAATTGATAATGCCAACAAAGAAAAACTGGATCTAAAACAGAAATGACACGTCAATGGAATATTTGCTGTCTTCTGTGTTTTGTATCCACTCCTTCTTTTGGATACCGGCCTTACAGCTGCTACACAGACAGGATGTCAGGGATCGAACCGGGAGACTCCAGCGTCCTAGGCTGTAGCCTTGCTCACTAGACCACAGAGCTTCCTGGACAGTTTCTGTTACTTTTTTGAACCACCTCCTTGACCTGAATGTTCCTGCTTTTGGTTTGACCAATCAGATCTGTGTACGCCCTATTTAAGGAAGACCATGTCACTTCCTCCCTTGCCAGATTATTGAGCTATCTCAGCCGTAGTCTTGCTTCAGCCTCTCAGTATTTTGTCTGCTAACCTGCTCGTGTACCGAACTCTGCCTCCATCGACTACTCTCCTGCCTCATCCTGAATCCTTGCACCTGCCATCTCGTGTACCGAACTCTGCCTCCATTGACTACTCTCCTGCCTCATCCTGAATCCTTGTACCTGCCATCCCGTGTACCGACCCAGGACTGCCTGACTACTCTCTTGCCTTCCTCGTTCTTCAGCACTCATCTACCACGTGCACCTTATCGGGTCCATTGAGCCACCGCCATTCCTGCATATCGGGATCATTCATCCATTCCGTTTCCACGCTCCTCTGTTCCTGTGTCGCTGCCATTGGACTCCTTCCCCTCTTCGAGTAACCTCTACAAGCAATTGTGCAGGTAACCTTAACACAGGATCTGTTGTGTGTCCCATTTTTCCTTCCTTCTGACAGATCAGAAGAAAGGTCAAATAAATGATGATGTTAGCCAGGCCGAAATCCCAAATCCCAAATAGTGGACCATTCATGAATTGGGGATGGTGGGAACAGCATGAGAAGTCCACAGAGTGGACCTATGAAATAGTGGTGAGGTGTAAGCATCATGAGGAGACCACAGAGTGGCCCAATGACATGGTCTGGAGTTGCTAGCAGTATGAGGAGACCACCGAGTGGCACTATGACTGAGTCTGGAGGTGGCGGCATCAGGAGAAAGCCACTGAGTGGCACAATGACCAAGTCTGGAGGTGGCGGATGCAGCAGCAGCATCATGAGAAGGCCACAGAGTGGCACAATGACAGAGTCTGTAGATGGCAGCAGTATAATGAGGCCACTGATTGGCTCCTCCCCCGCCACTAGCCTGAACTCCTCCTCAAGTCCCGCCCGCCCATCACTATGCTATCGGTCAGCTGATCTCAAGAGGGAGCTTATCGCGTCTGAGCGATACCTCCCTCCTGTCCGCCCACTACGCCTATATGCACTTTCACTCCAGTCCGGCGGGGAGTGATCAGTATCCTAGCAACTATGGACTCTCTCCTGCTCCAGAACCCGCCCCATCCCCGCCTCCCATGGCTATCCCGCCTACTCACTGCTCCTAGAATATGAGCACCCGACGAATCCCGCTTGAAGGGAAGTCACATTAGCTAAGCAACACCACGCCCCCAAACCCGCCCCCTATGTCACTGCACATCACGCCCAAACAGAGTTTATATAAGAAAGAACGCTAGAACACATGTTTTATCTGCAAAATTTTATTGTCCTGATGAAGGGGGCAGTTCGCCCCTGAAACGTGTAGACCTTTTTGAATAAAAGATTACCTTTATGGTAACATCTCAGCACGGAGTCTTTCTTCTGCATCAGCGCTGTTTCAAACTTGGTCTGATTTCTTTTCTCAACTAAACCTGCTTTATCCCATTGACCGTGAGCCACGGAAAAAGGGCACAGACCGAGGCAGCAGATGCAGACCCATCCCCACAACCATGTTTCTACAGTTATATATACATGAGAACATAGCTCCATGTGGACTAAGAATAGGCATTGTCCCTACTTTTTCTGACGACCCCAATTTTTCTTATTAATGGAATACCTATCTAGACCAGTGTGCCGTAGGGCTAATGCGTATTATCTCCCACAAAAGAGAGGCACTTGCTGCAAAACATATAGCAATGATTGAAACAACAATGAAAGAACTACAGTCTTTCACCCACCTTCCTGATTACACTACAATGAACCACAATTTAACCAATAGAATATGTCAGAATGAACAGAACATTATAGCCAGTAAAGCAAACAAACTACAAAGAGACAGACGGGATAAAGAACAGGGTACAGATAGGCTAGCGCACCCCAAAAAAAAAACAGCACAATCCCCTATCCCAACATAAACGGGGACACAATAGCAACAAAAATCTCCACACGGAACATAGACCCAATACTAATTATGATGTAAAAACACGCTCCTTTACCAACCAAATGTTCAAAAAAACACGTAACATAGATGTAACCGAAACAGAAATCAATAACAAAGATAACACTAGTACAGAACTATTTAGGAAGGAGACAGTTAGCATACGAGACAAACACCAGTCATCATAATCAAAACCTCACCATAGTAGCCTATATACACTACAAAACCCTTCCACCATGATGGAAAAGACACATGTTGCCAACTCCCCAGCCAACCAAGCATCTAGGAGTAGTCCCCTACCTCTGCTGGTCCCCCTTTCTCCCCAGAAAAGTAATATCCTACTGATGACATCCAGCCGGACATATACAAAACACAATGGTTACCCCATTAGAACATGCCTCTGACTACTCCGCAAGGAACACTGACCCAGATCCATCAACCGATGAATTTTTAGTTAAATTTAGAGCACTCAAAACAAAATACTTTGAATATAAAATGAGATACCCAACAAAAAAAGACACAAAAAAGAGCCCAAAGAAAAATACCCAAACCTGTGAGACATTCGATCCGCTAACAGGCGATAGTACAAAAACAGAGTCACCAACTTTATACCTTTTACTAGACGATGATATTAATAACTCCATTTTCACAATACACCAAACTTCAACTCGAGAACTAAACAGCAAACTCGATTTTTTAATCATTATCAACAACACTATGGCAGGAGCATCAGCCCTGGTTCCTTTTTTAGATCATACCAAACAGACAGTACAAATATCTAATACTACAATGAAACACAAAAGAACCGGTGGATTCCCACAAAATGAGCACCCAACACATAACAACATTTTTCAAACCTACCCCTGTAAAAAGAAAATACGAACCCGAGGATGTAGCGGAGGTAAACACCAGAAGAACAAAACAAATATAAGTAAAAAAGAAAAAGGGGCTACTGAAATCACCCCTATACCAACGGTGAAAATTTTCAACTTATCATCGCACGAACTCACAAAGTCAGAGAATAGCCTCCCTCAAAAGGGACTCTCTTTCTGTCCCCATAACAATGTCAATATGTTTGAATTGTATTTAGACATTCAAAAGTTTAGAAAAAACCTGACTATAAAAAAACATTTTGAACACGAGAACACAAATAACAAAAAAGATACTATGATGAACACAAACATAGAAGAATTTGAAACCTTCAAACATCAAGAAGTGCACCCCAAATCTTGCTTCTTTCCAGTCCAAAGTCAGGGACATTTTATGCCGACATTTTTTGACTTGATATCGGCAGACCTAAAGAAAATTGCCTCTAAACAAAATCCAAAGAGACCCTGGAAAAATAGAAATGTATCCTACCAAGAGACATGTGCCCCGAGGAGCCTTGAAAACAATGAGAACCTAATAATCCGCCCAGCTGATAAGGGGGGTGGGATAGTAATACAAAATGTAGAGGAATACGAAAAAGAAGCACACAATATTCTAAACGATACTGAGTATTACCAGGTAATAGATAACAATCCCTTCCCTGATATAACAAAGAGGCTTGTATGCCTTGTTAAAAAGGCCCATAAAACTCAATACATAAACAAAAAATAAAAAAAAACTTCCTTATACCAAAAGCACCGTCTAATCCTTATTTTTACCATTTACCAAAAATACATAAGAATAAAAAAAAAAAACAGGAAGGCCCATCGTGTCAAACACTAACTCAGCAACAAGTAATTTATCCCACTATCTGGATCTCTTTCTCCAACCATATGTCCAGAATCTACAGAGTTATCTACATGACTCAAGACAACTAATGGAAGAAATTGGAAATATAACATGGAAGAGCACCTATGCACTATTCACCATAAATGTTATAGCATTATATTCAAACATCAAACACAATCTAGGCATTAATTGCGTAGAAGCCACACTACGCAACAACACTACCCTAAAACCACCACAGGTCAATTTTCTATTGGAGTGCTTACGGTTTATCCTAGAGAACAACTTTTTTATTCACAACGGCATTACATACCATCAATGTTGTGTTACTGGTATGGGTACGAAAGTGGCACCAGATTTTGCAAACCTATTTATGGGCCACTTTGAGAACCAGTATATCACCAATGAGCAGATTGTCTACTATAAGAGATATATCGATGATGTCTTTATTATCTGGGATGGTGATGAACGCTCAGCGTTAAAATTTCATGAGAAACTGAACAATACTAATTAGGGGATTAACTTCACTCCAAACTTCCAGAAACATCAAATAGACTTCCTAGACATCAACATTACAAACAATATCATCACAACAAAAACATTCTTCAAACAGGTTGATACTAACAGCTATATACATTACAAGAGTTTTCACCACAAAAAATGGCTTCAAAATGTACCATATAGCCAGTATAAACGCATAAGACGTAATTGCACAGAAAACGTGTTTTTTAAGGAACAAGTAAAAATTATACAAAAAAGATTCACCGATAAAGGCTACCCAAGCAAATTACTAAAAGACGCATACAAAAAGAGCCTAAAAAACACGCAGAAATAATGTCTATTGAGTGAAGCCAAAGATCAAACGGAAAAAAAATTGAAACATTTAAACTAAATCACACAATACAATACCAATAAAACGATTCCCGCAATACTGTCCAAACATTGGCACATTTTTAGGCAGGATCCTTACCTTGAAAAATATCTTCCTAAAATACCTGTGATCACCTATAGAAGAGCACCTACAATAAACTGTGTTCTAGCCCCAAGCAAACAGAAAAAAACATACAAAAATTAAAAACATAACTAGTAAGGAACGTGTGGGCAGTTACAAATGCGCCACAAGACGATGCCTGTGTTGCGACATGATCACACAACAATAAGACCTTTTTCAGTTCCACTAAAAATGGTACCAGCTTCTCAATAAAATACCATTTAACTTGTAAAAGTAGTTATGTCATATACCTAATCGAATGTGAATGTGGCCTCCAGTATGTAGGTCGCACAACACAAGAATTACACTGCAGAGTCAACCAGCATAGACATAACATCCAAAAACTATGCATTAAACACAGCATTTCTCGACACTGCGGCACCACACAGGAAAAAAACAGACATAAGCTAACAATCACTTCTATTGACCACATACCACCCAATCCATATAATAGATTCAGTATCCTTCAAAGAAGAGAGGTCTATTGGATCTACCAACTAGACACTTTGAGGCCATATGGATTAAATGAAATGAGTGAAACTATACTCTAATACGTGCAACTAAAGCAAGATCTGTAGTCTTAGTGGGTGTGTGTTTAGGGGGTCTCCTCCATATGTGTGTTCATGTATATGGATGCCTGTGGAGGTCGCCCTGCACCCCTATTTTCCTGGACATGCTTGTACGTGTGTATATACCACTATTGTCCTGGAGGACATACATATATATGTGTATATATCATGTGTGTGTTCTCCATTGGGCCCCTCAGCACCATCAAACCCATTACCATCAGTTATATACATATATATACCTCTTATATACCCATGCATTTATTCGTATATGTATATATATTTCGTTCAAATCCACTCCCTTTTACATATTTTTATACTCTCTCTATATGTATATTTTTTATATACTTCTATAACCTCTTTTATCGCGATTTTTATAATGTCATGTTGAGGTATGGAAATGATAGCCAGCGCACCACGCACCCGGCAACTTGGCTCCTCCCCCACCACTAGCCTGAACTTCTCCTCAAGTCCAGCCCGCCAATCCGCCCGCCCGTCACTACGCTATCTGCCAGCTGATCTCAAGAGGGAGCTTATCGCATCTGAGCGATACCTCCCTCCTGTCCGCCCACTACGCTTATATGCACTTTCACTCCAGTACGGCGGGGAGTGATCAGTATCCTAACAACTATGGACTCCTCCCGCTCCAGAACCCGCCCCATCCCCGCCTCCCATGGCTATCCCGCCTACTCACCGCTTTTAGAATATGAGCACCTGATGAATCCCGCTTGAAGGGAGGTCACAGTAGCTAAGCAACACCAGACTCCGCCACGCCCCCAAACCCGCCCCCCCGCCCCCTATGTCACTGCACATCGCTCCCAACAGAGTTTATATAAGAAAGAACGCTAGAACACATGTTTTATCTGCAAAAGTTTTATTGTCCTGATGAAGGGGGCAGTTTGCCCCTGAAACGCGTAGACCTTTTTGAATAAAAGATTACCTTTTTATTTAACATCTCAGCACGGAGTCTTTCTTCTGCATGAGCACCGTTTCAAATTTGGTCTGATTTCTTCTCTCAACTAAACCTGCTTTATCCCATTGACCGTGAGCCACGGAAAAAAGGCACAGACCGAGGCAGCAGATGCAGACCCAGCCCCGCAACCTGGACGGGAATATTCCAGCAAGGCGAAACATAGGTGTTGTGACTTGTCACAACCCCGCATGGTAAGCACAATCAGTGTATTTCTTTATTACTGTTTGTAAGGTTCTACACACGAGGCGCTGCCTCCTTTTGTTTTTTCTCTTCTGTAAGGTGACATAGTGTGGATATGGCGGCAGCATCCGGAGAGTGCAGAGTGGCAAGGTGACATAGTGTGGAGATGGCAGTAGTAGCAGCAGCATGAGGAGACCACAAAATGGCAAGTTGACATAGTGTGTAATAAAACAATACTTCCAGTCCGTAGTTAGATGAGATGTGCAGCGAGTCTCCAAAGTGAAGTGGGTTCAGTTTACATAGAGCTTGAATGGACAAATGAAACCACACGTTTTCACTCCTCCTAAAATACAGTTATGCTCCCTCTCACCATGCCAAGAAGAAACCAGGGTCTACAGACGTCCTTTGCTTTAAAATATCCTATGGAACATCAAAGTGCGCTGATAGTGAAATACCGCTATTTTGATCTTATTACAATTGCGTTATTATACTCACAAGCACAAGAAGGTTACAGGCACATCAAGTGAATTCACGTCTCCTTTTTCTCTTTTATATCAGCTCAAACTATATAGAATCCTAAGGAAAAGGTTGCTTCCATAGTGAAATTCCATCAATTAATGTGTATAAAAAGTGGTTTATTGCACTCACAAGCGTCTTTTAAAACAAGCGTATTGAACAAGTATCCCGCATCCTAAAACAGCCCGACCCGGGTTTCGGACCTATGGCTTCATGATGTCCCTGTAACCTGCTTTTTCTCGTATTGTACTGAACTGACAATAGATGTTTTAAGAGCAAATAACACCAAATGTGAACGTCGTGTATTTTTCTCTTTTTCTCTAGAAATATGACAAGAAATGCTTTTAGCGCAAATAGAATCAAATGTGAACGGTGTGTATTTTTGCTTTTTCTCTAGAAATATGACAAGAAACGCTTTTAGCGCAAATAACACCAAATGTAAACGCCGTGTATTTTTCTCTAGAAGTATGACAAGAAACGCTTTTAGCGCAAACAACACCAAATGTGAACAGTGTCTATTTTTCTCGTATTGTACTGAACTGACAATAAATATTTTTAGAGCAAATAACACCAGATGTGAACAGCGGGTATTTTTCTCTTTTTCTCTAGAAGTAGTAGTATAGGGACCCATGTCTCATCAAACTCAAAGTGACAGGTGCCCCACCCCTTTTTCACATCATAACCCCTCCCAGAAACGCCCTAACACCACCCAGATCCGCACATTTCTCTCCCCTCGCCCGTCCCAAACCACGCCTAAATGCCGCCCACTTTTATATGCTTTTCATATAATTTTATATGTCCTTATCAAATGATAAGCTTTTATTAACACTTTTTATCCCATTTATAACATTTTGATATGATTTTGTGCATTGATATCAAAATGATATCATTTTGATATGCCTTTTATATACCTTTTATATAATTTTGTGCTTTGATATCACTTTGATATCATTTTGATGTGAATTTTATATTCGCCCATGCTTTTTTCACTATCACTTTATAAGTCCTTATCAAATGATGAGCTTTTACAATCACAGCCTTACAGACAATGACATGTCTGGACAAGCCTTTTTGGTTTAACCGCCCACCACACTGGACAACTGAGTCAACACACTGAATTTGAATTAAAAACCTGAAATTTCCACATTCCTGCTATACTACTTGTTAGTTCATTTTAACTCAAGAAATGCAGCTGTCATGAGTACGTCCTGTCAGCTATACAACAATTTCTCATGCACTGTACATCCTACAGGAAGCATAATGACACCTCTTCATATTGACAATTGATTGATAAACACCTCAATACGTTTTTCCACAGGACCATACGCGTACATTAGATTGAAACTTGAAGTGGGTTATGATCATAGCACAGGACGACAGCTGTTCCCTGAAACCCACTGGGCCATACATTCTAACATCAAACCTTTCATTTCCTACAAGACCTCACACATGAGTTTCAGGTCACAGCTGTGTCCATAGCAGGTGTTATCGCGAAACTCGCATTTCCTACAGGACCTCCCTACACATGAGTTTCAGTGTGGTATCGTTGCAATAGCTGAGGCAAACACTACGCAGTATCTATCCATATTTAATAGAAGCTCTTTTCAGAAAACAAAATTATTGTGATTGGTTGTATCAACAACACCTAATGCTTATGCTAATGGTAAGAAAACCCAAGCAGGATCTGTATATATACATGTGGGACAGATCACCACCAGTCATAATCTTTTGACATTGAGGCTCTGCAAGAAAACTTATTTCAAGGTAAGCGTATCTCCATATTACCCTTCTTTTTACTATTTTTAACATGCCTGTTTTAAATTCTTTATTGATGCAATATAACATGCAACATTTGACTCATTTCTCTGTGATTATTACGCCGGATTGTGTCATGCATCTATCTATCTATCTATCTATCTATCTATCTATCTATCTATCTATCTATCCACTTTATCTATCTATCTATCTATCCACTTTATCTATCTATTAACACAGTCTGAAAAAATGGCTGTAATATGTAATAGCTATATGGTTGTATTAACAGCTTATAACGACCAACTATTTTTATATACATGTATAATTTTGTTATTTCTCAACGATTATTGTGCCGCTATATACTATGCATTTATTTATAACGTATATTATTTTTGTTATTTATACAATAATTTACAATATTCAAATAGTTTTTAGATGTCTACTTACCAAGATACTTTATGGGGCGATGATATCATCCCCTATGCTCAAATGCTTGTAGCGGAGGGAGACTTTTATGAATCGTTCATTAGCGACGGCTGGATGCAAATGATTTCAGACGACGCTGCATGCGGTGCGGCGTTATAGGAGCAACACATTTCAATCGACGACGACTACATGAATACCTCGCTGCAACCGGCCGGTAAGCATGATCGTTATAATCTTTTATTATATATGCATAGTTTATAGCGGTGCTTGTTATATTTCATATATGCTTATTATGTTTGTTACATTTCATATAAGTTTATTATAGACGAGCACATTGATAACATTCCAAGAACCTTGAACGGTGTTACCGATGGCGAATTCTGACGAGCTAAAGGAGAACGACCCGCCAGCTATTATCGATCTATCTACACCAGTGCCGGCGGCCATAAAACAGCGGCGTAAAATGTCCAAACAGCGTAAGACACGATCAGCATTGTTGACTTTAACAATTACGATAATAACTTTTGTCTGGCCGCTAGTGTTTATGCTATTTTGGAGGGCTCAGCTTTGAGCGATGCAGTGTTGTTAGAGAAAGCACAACAATGGCATCATGATTTACAAATACCTGAAGGGCAATTAGTATCTTTTAGCGAGATTGTTGAGTTTGAAATGTTTTTAAACATAACAATTAAAGTTTTGTATCACAATAGGAGCCAGTGGCGTTATCATCATACAGGCAATATGGCTAAAGAAAAGACCATCTATATACCACATCATGAAAATCATTATTACAGCATTAAAAATCTAAAAGCTTTTATCGGCGTCAAATATTTATGCGACCTGTGTTGTTCTGTATACGGCCACAAATGCCAACACGGCTGTATGCAGTTTTGCAAAGCGTGTCAGCAGGCCGGCTGTGTTGATCTGAACGATAATGTATGTTGTCTGATATGCATGGTACCTTGTCATTCAGTGGCGTGCTTTGCAACGCATAGAAGCATGTCACTTAGTGATAATGCGCTTTGTAAGAAAAAAACTTTTTGCGTTTTTTGTTACAGATATATATACTGGGGCTCTGAGCACAAGTGTAGCGGTCTAAAATGCAGCGTCTGCGGCGGACTGGTTTGACAAACACATCTGTTAAATGCAGCCTTACAACCCGAAACAAGAGACTGACAAGTACATCTTTTACGACTTTGAGTGCATGCAAGAAAAAAGTATACGAATACCCAATTACATTTACGCGACTACATTATATGGCCCTAACTCCTGGCAATTTAGCGGCAAATCCTGTACGCGTGATTTTGTATGCTTTTTTATCGATGGAAAGTTTTCCAGCTATACGTTCATAGCGCATAATGCGGGTCGTTACGACGCTTATTTTGTTGTACAGGAGCTAATGAACGAAAAATTTTAAATTGACTTTATAATCCAAGGCGGTTGGTTAATGTGCGTTACCCTGACTGATTAAAAAATTTAATTCATAGTTTTGTAGAATTTCATGCCCATGAAGCTCAGTAAGGTGCCCGAAGCTATGGGCTTTTCAGGCGCCAAGGGTTACGTCCATAATTTTTTCAATATGACCGAAAATCAAAATTACATAGGTGTTGTCCCAGACGCAAAGTATTATGGCTGTGATTGCATGATGCCGGCCAAGAAAAAAGAATTCATGCGGTGGTACGACGAACATAAAAATGACACCTTTAATTATCAGGAAGAGCTAAGAGCTTACTGTAAGGCCTCATGCACACAACAGTATTTTTTAACGGTCCGCAAAACGGGGTTTCGTTGTTCCGTGATCCGTGTCTGTTTTTTCTTCCGTGTTTCTTCCGTGATTTTTGGAAGATCACCAGACATGAAGGAAAGTTAAAAAAAATGTTGTTTTGGTTTCCCCCTGGCCGTACGGGGCCAAACGGATCCGTCCTGACTTACAATGCAAGTCAATGGGGATGGATCCGCATATGGTGCAATTGCAAACTGATCCGTCCCCCATTGACTTTCAATGTAAAGTCAGGAGTCCCTATCTGAGTTTTCTCCAATCTGATGGTATATTTTAACTTGAAGCGTTCCCATCACCATGGGAACGCCTCTATGTTAGAATATACCATCAGATTTGAGTTACATCGTGAAAACTCAGATCTGACAGTATATTCTAACACAGAGGCATTCCCATGGTGATGGGGACGCTTCAAGTTAGAATATACTAAGAACTGTGGACATGACTGCCCCCTGCTGCCTGGCAGCATCCGATCTCTTACAGGGGGCTGTGATCCACACAATTAACCCCTCAGGTGAAGCACTGAGGGGTTAATTGTGCATATAATAGCCCCCTGTAAGAGATCACGTGCTGCCAGGCAGCAGGGGGCAGACCCACCTCCCTCCCCAGTTTTGAATTCATTGCTGGCCAGTGCGGGCCCCCCTCCCTCCCCTGTATTAAATTATTGGTGGCCAGTGCGGCCCCCCCGGCCCCCTCCCTCCCCTGTATTAAATTCATTGGTGGCCAGTGTGGCCCCCCCAGCCCCCCCTTCCTCCATCCCTTGTATTAAATTCATTGGTGGCCAGTGCGGCCTCCCCTCTCCCCCCCCCCCCCCGATCATTGGTGGCAGCGGAGAGTTCCGATCGGAGTCCCAGTTTAATCGCTGGGGCTCCGATCGGTAACCATGGCAACCAGGATGCTACTGCAGTTCTGGCTGCCATGGTCACTTAGCAATTTTAGAAGCATTATACTTACCTGCACTGTATGTGACCGGCCGGGCGCTCCTCCTACTGGTAAGTGAAAGGTCTGTGTGGCGCATTACTTATAGCACAGACCTGTCACTTAGCAGTAGGATGAGCGCCAGCTCAGGTAAGTATAAGTTTGAAAATTGCTAAGTAACCATGGCAGCCAGCATGGTTGCTGCTTTGACTCCTGGGTCCCGCCGCCTACCAGGATATCGCCGCTTTGTCATCGCACCGTGCTGCGCCCTTTTGTCAGAGTAGGTCCCACTCAATAGAGGCTTCCTTGACGTGGTGAGTGGGCTTATGCCTTTTGATCAAAATGTACACTAATGCCTCTTGTACAGCATGCAATACGGGGGGCTGTACACTTTTTAGGTCAAAGCCAAGCACTGTGGATGTGCGACCCAGTTCTTTTTTCTCCCCCATATAATTGTTATTTGAATCTTTCTTCTTTATTACTGGTGTCAGCACTCCTCCCATTCGGCACAGGTGGTTTTAATCACACAGGATTGCATATAGTGGTCATTGACCTGTAGCTCCTGATAGTAATGGACATGCTGTGTTAGACAGCTGTTCATATGGTGCAGTACTGTGCGGTGGCCTTTGTTTTTGTGGTGCTGTTCTGGTGGGTTGGTGGGACCCAGTGCCATGGGTGGCATCGTCAGACAGCATGGTTGCTGCTTTGACTCCTGGGTCCCGCCGCCTACCAGGATATCGCCGCTTTGTCATCGCACCGTGCTGCGCCCTTTTGTCAGAGTAGGTCCCACTCAATAGAGGCTTCCTTGACGTGGTGAGTGGGCTTATGCCTTTTGATCAAAATGTACACTAATGCCTCTTGTACAGCATGCAATACGGGGGGCTGTACACTTTTTAGGTCAAAGCCAAGCACTGTGGATGTGCGACCCAGTTCTTTTTTCTCCCCCATATAATTGTTATTTGAATCTTTCTTCTTTATTACTGGTGTCAGCACTCCTCCCATTCGGCACAGGTGGTTTTAATCACACAGGATTGCATATAGTGGTCATTGACCTGTAGCTCCTGATAGTAATGGACATGCTGTGTTAGACAGCTGTTCATATGGTGCAGTACTGTGCGGTGGCCTTTGTTTTTGTGGTGCTGTTCTGGTGGGTTGGTGGGACCCAGTGCCATGGGTGGCATCGTCAGACAGCATGGTTGCTGCTTTGACTCCTGGGTCCCGCCGCCTACCAGGATATCGCCGCTTTGTCATCGCACCGTGCTGCGCCCTTTTGTCAGAGTAGGTCCCACTCAATAGAGGCTTCCTTGACGTGGTGAGTGGGCTTATGCCTTTTGATCAAAATGTACACTAATGCCTCTTGTACAGCATGCAATACGGGGGGCTGTACACTTTTTAGGTCAAAGCCAAGCACTGTGGATGTGCGACCCAGTTCTTTTTTCTCCCCCATATAATTGTTATTTGAATCTTTCTTCTTTATTACTGGTGTCAGCACTCCTCCCATTCGGCACAGGTGGTTTTAATCACACAGGATTGCATATAGTGGTCATTGACCTGTAGCTCCTGATAGTAATGGACATGCTGTGTTAGACAGCTGTTCATATGGTGCAGTACTGTGCGGTGGCCTTTGTTTTTGTGGTGCTGTTCTGGTGGGTTGGTGGGACCCAGTGCCATGGGTGGCATCGTCAGACAGCATGGTTGCTGCTTTGACTCCTGGGTCCCGCCGCCTACCAGGATATCGCCGCTTTGTCATCGCACCGTGCTGCGCCCTTTTGTCAGAGTAGGTCCCACTCAATAGAGGCTTCCTTGACGTGGTGAGTGGGCTTATGCCTTTTGATCAAAATGTACACTAATGCCTCTTGTACAGCATGCAATACGGGGGGCTGTACACTTTTTAGGTCAAAGCCAAGCACTGTGGATGTGCGACCCAGTTCTTTTTTCTCCCCCATATAATTGTTATTTGAATCTTTCTTCTTTATTACTGGTGTCAGCACTCCTCCCATTCGGCACAGGTGGTTTTAATCACACAGGATTGCATATAGTGGTCATTGACCTGTAGCTCCTGATAGTAATGGACATGCTGTGTTAGACAGCTGTTCATATGGTGCAGTACTGTGCGGTGGCCTTTGTTTTTGTGGTGCTGTTCTGGTGGGTTGGTGGGACCCAGTGCCATGGGTGGCATCGTCAGACAGCATGGTTGCTGCTTTGACTCCTGGGTCCCGCCGCCTACCAGGATATCGCCGCTTTGTCATCGCACCGTGCTGCGCCCTTTTGTCAGAGTAGGTCCCACTCAATAGAGGCTTCCTTGACGTGGTGAGTGGGCTTATGCCTTTTGATCAAAATGTACACTAATGCCTCTTGTACAGCATGCAATACGGGGGGCTGTACACTTTTTAGGTCAAAGCCAAGCACTGTGGATGTGCGACCCAGTTCTTTTTTCTCCCCCATATAATTGTTATTTGAATCTTTCTTCTTTATTACTGGTGTCAGCACTCCTCCCATTCGGCACAGGTGGTTTTAATCACACAGGATTGCATATAGTGGTCATTGACCTGTAGCTCCTGATAGTAATGGACATGCTGTGTTAGACAGCTGTTCATATGGTGCAGTACTGTGCGGTGGCCTTTGTTTTTGTGGTGCTGTTCTGGTGGGTTGGTGGGACCCAGTGCCATGGGTGGCATCGTCAGACAGCATGGTTGCTGCTTTGACTCCTGGGTCCCGCCGCCTACCAGGATATCGCCGCTTTGTCATCGCACCGTGCTGCGCCCTTTTGTCAGAGTAGGTCCCACTCAATAGAGGCTTCCTTGACGTGGTGAGTGGGCTTATGCCTTTTGATCAAAATGTACACTAATGCCTCTTGTACAGCATGCAATACGGGGGGCTGTACACTTTTTAGGTCAAAGCCAAGCACTGTGGATGTGCGACCCAGTTCTTTTTTCTCCCCCATATAATTGTTATTTGAATCTTTCTTCTTTATTACTGGTGTCAGCACTCCTCCCATTCGGCACAGGTGGTTTTAATCACACAGGATTGCATATAGTGGTCATTGACCTGTAGCTCCTGATAGTAATGGACATGCTGTGTTAGACAGCTGTTCATATGGTGCAGTACTGTGCGGTGGCCTTTGTTTTTGTGGTGCTGTTCTGGTGGGTTGGTGGGACCCAGTGCCATGGGTGGCATCGTCAGACAGCATGGTTGCTGCTTTGACTCCTGGGTCCCGCCGCCTACCAGGATATCGCCGCTTTGTCATCGCACCGTGCTGCGCCCTTTTGTCAGAGTAGGTCCCACTCAATAGAGGCTTCCTTGACGTGGTGAGTGGGCTTATGCCTTTTGATCAAAATGTACACTAATGCCTCTTGTACAGCATGCAATACGGGGGGCTGTACACTTTTTAGGTCAAAGCCAAGCACTGTGGATGTGCGACCCAGTTCTTTTTTCTCCCCCATATAATTGTTATTTGAATCTTTCTTCTTTATTACTGGTGTCAGCACTCCTCCCATTCGGCACAGGTGGTTTTAATCACACAGGATTGCATATAGTGGTCATTGACCTGTAGCTCCTGATAGTAATGGACATGCTGTGTTAGACAGCTGTTCATATGGTGCAGTACTGTGCGGTGGCCTTTGTTTTTGTGGTGCTGTTCTGGTGGGTTGGTGGGACCCAGTGCCATGGGTGGCATCGTCAGACAGCATGGTTGCTGCTTTGACTCCTGGGTCCCGCCGCCTACCAGGATATCGCCGCTTTGTCATCGCACCGTGCTGCGCCCTTTTGTCAGAGTAGGTCCCACTCAATAGAGGCTTCCTTGACGTGGTGAGTGGGCTTATGCCTTTTGATCAAAATGTACACTAATGCCTCTTGTACAGCATGCAATACGGGGGGCTGTACACTTTTTAGGTCAAAGCCAAGCACTGTGGATGTGCGACCCAGTTCTTTTTTCTCCCCCATATAATTGTTATTTGAATCTTTCTTCTTTATTACTGGTGTCAGCACTCCTCCCATTCGGCACAGGTGGTTTTAATCACACAGGATTGCATATAGTGGTCATTGACCTGTAGCTCCTGATAGTAATGGACATGCTGTGTTAGACAGCTGTTCATATGGTGCAGTACTGTGCGGTGGCCTTTGTTTTTGTGGTGCTGTTCTGGTGGGTTGGTGGGACCCAGTGCCATGGGTGGCATCGTCAGACAGCATGGTTGCTGCTTTGACTCCTGGGTCCCGCCGCCTACCAGGATATCGCCGCTTTGTCATCGCACCGTGCTGCGCCCTTTTGTCAGAGTAGGTCCCACTCAATAGAGGCTTCCTTGACGTGGTGAGTGGGCTTATGCCTTTTGATCAAAATGTACACTAATGCCTCTTGTACAGCATGCAATACGGGGGGCTGTACACTTTTTAGGTCAAAGCCAAGCACTGTGGATGTGCGACCCAGTTCTTTTTTCTCCCCCATATAATTATTAAATTCATTGGTGGCCAGTGTGGCCCCCCCAGCCCCCCCTTCCTCCATCCCTTGTATTAAATTCATTGGTGGCCAGTGCGGCCTCCCCTCTCCCCCCCCCCCCGATCATTGGTGGCAGCGGAGAGTTCCGATCGGAGTCCCAGTTTAATCGCTGGGGCTCCGATCGGTAACCATGGCAACCAGGATGCTACTGCAGTTCTGGCTGCCATGGTCACTTAGCAATTTTAGAAGCATTATATTTACCTGCAC
Source organism: Bufo gargarizans (assembly GCF_014858855.1). Taxonomy (NCBI): domain Eukaryota; kingdom Metazoa; phylum Chordata; class Amphibia; order Anura; family Bufonidae; genus Bufo; species Bufo gargarizans. The sequence continues at coordinate 89,241,082 of NC_058080.1, read as the reverse complement.
TGTATGTGACCGGCCGGGCGCTCCTCCTACTGGTAAGTGAAAGGTCTGTGTGGCGCATTACTTATAGCACAGACCTGTCACTTAGCAGTAGGATGAGCGCCAGCTCAGGTAAGTATAAGTTTGAAAATTGCTAAGTAACCATGGCAGCCAGGACTGCAGTAGCGTTCTGGTTGCCATGGTTGCCATGGTTACAGATTGGAGCCCCAGCGATTAAACTGGGACTCTGATCGGAACTCTCCGCTGCCACCAATGATGGGGGGGGGGAGTTTAATTGGGGGGGAGAGGGGAAGCCGCATTGGCCACCAATGAATTTAATACAGGGCAGGGAGTGAGGGGGGCCGCACTGGCCACCAATGAATTAAAAACTGGGGAGGGAGGGGGGCCGCACTGGCCACCAATGAATTTAATACAAGGGAGGGTGGGCCGGGGGGCGCACTGGCCACCAATGAATTTGAATTTAATACAGGGGAGGGAGGGGGGCTGCACTGGCCACCAATGAATTAAAAACTGGGGAGGGAGGGGGGTCTGCCCCCTGCTGCCTGGCAGCACCTGATCTCTTACATGGGGCTATGATACGCACAATTAACCCCTCAGGTGCGGCACCTGAGGGGTTAATTGTGCGGATCACAGCCCCCTGTAAGAGATTGGGTGGTGCCAGGCAGCAGGGGGCAGAAACGATTTTCAACACCCGATATACAGTGGCTCATGTACATTGAACACACTGAGGGTATTTCCATACAACAGGCCTTAAAGGGTGGTGAAAAACGGTCGGTAAATACTTTTTGGATGGCTATGCGATTGTTAACGGTAAACAAACCGCTTTCGAATTCCAGGGTTGCTTTTATCGTGGGTGCCCCATGTGCTATAATGAGCACGATCGCAACGATCTTACCAAATTATCCTACGGACAGTTGTGCCAATCTTTCCTAGTCAGGAAAAGCCAACTACAGCGACAAGGATTTACCGAGTTTGTATCCATGGGTGCGTCCGAAGACGTACGGCTACAAACTCAACAACGGTAAAGCCGTATTAAAGGTTAAGGGTATAACGCTCAACGTCGATTTGTTAATTTTGACAGTTTAAAAGACCTTGTACTGGACTACTCGCGCAATGACGATCCCGAGACACTGAAAACAATAAGTATCGAGCAAAACAGAATTTTAAGAAACAGAAAGCGTTTGACCGAAGACACAAGACCGTTACGTAAAACGCAAAAGTGCGTCTATACAAAGAGACGCCTGACTGACGACTTTACAACGCTGCCTTTCGGCTATTAAACATGGAGGCTCAATGTCAGCATCCTTTTTCATGTATTTTAGCAGGTCCCTTAAATTCAGGAAAGAGTTTTTTTTTGTTAAATGCCTGCTAACGTCATTTGGTTTTTTCGCTTGCTGGCAGAAATTGTACGATGAACTAACCCGTTTGTTTACAAATATCAGGTTTATCGAGGGAATACCGCAAAATTTTACAGATGCTGATCTATTTCCACCAGACAATGCAAATTTGACAGTCGTTGATTATTTAATGGAGGCAGCTTGTAAAAATCTTGAAATGCAAAACGCATTTACCAAATACGTACACCACAGAAAGTTGAGCATCATGTATCTCGTTCAAAACGTTTTTTGTCAGGGTAAGAAGTAAGAAAAGCCGGACCATATAAAAGCCGGACCATAAATTTAAACACTAAATACATGGTCCTTTTTAAGAACCTGTCACCGCCAGATATCTGAGAAGCTCTGACAAACATTCTTCAGAACTTGCTGCTTGAGGTTCTTTTGTTTTGCTTTTGTTTTGTCATCTCGTTTCCCTCTCTCAGCTGTCATCTAGTGGCACTGAGTGCATCCCTTTAAAACCCCTCCCATACTGCATCACTTTGCGGTTTATACAACTTCCTGGATTGTGTGCATGCTGGATGCTGCAACTGATGCTTCTACATATAAGTCTGTTCCTTTATTTGTGTTTTCCTGTTGGCTTGAACCTAGGTGACCCTGACTCCCTCCGTATTAAAGGGCTTCTGTCACCCCATTAAACCGTTTTTTTTTTCTTTACTAATAATCCCTACACTGCGATCTCATCATACATAAGCTAATTAATGATTTTAGTTCAGTAGAATTAGTTAAAAATCGATTTTTGAAATATGTAAATTACCTTGCTACCAGCAAGTAGGGCGGCTACTTGCTGGTAGCAGCCGCATCCTCCGATGGTAATAACGCCCCCTCTGCTTCTTGATTGACAGGGCCAGCGGACGGGATCTTTCTCTGCTGGCCCTGCCTGTTTTGATTCAATATCTGGCGCCTGCGCCGCAGCCGTACCTCTCTTCAATCTGCGCAGGCGCACTGAGAGGCCGCCACTCGCTCGGCCGCTCCATCCTCAATGCGCCGATGACGTCACATCTACACCCAGCGCAGGCGCATTGAGGAGCGAGCGGCCGAGTGAGTGGCCGCCTCTCAGTGCGCCTGCGCAGATTGAAGAGAGGTACGGCCGCGGCGCAGGCGCCAGATATTGAATCAAAACAGGCAGGGCCAGCAGAGAAAGATCCCGTCCGCTGGCCCTGTCAATCAACAAGCAGAGGGGGCGTCATTACCATCGGAGGATGCGGCTGCTACCAGCAAGTAGCCGCCCTACTTGCTGGTAGCAAGGTAATTTACATATTTCAAAAATCGATTTTTAACTAATTCTACTGAACGAAAATCATTAATTAGCTTATGTGTGATGAGATCGCAGTGTAGGGATTATTAGTAAAGAAAAAAAAATGGTTTAATGGGGTGACAGAAGCCCTTTAAGTGTAGGGAGCCGGTGGTCGTGTCCCCTCACTATAATAGGGTGTTCAGGTGTCATACACTCGAGGCACGAGGGCATGCAATTATCTATCATAGAGATCTTTGCATGGGCTGAGAAGTCAGGGAGAGCGCGAGGGCTTTTGCAGGGCTCACCCTTATGTTCCTTAGTTTGGGATCAAGTCAGTTGGATCTTCATTTGTTGTCGCAACACCATCCGTGACAGAACCCTTGTGATAAATTACAGATTATTACGTTGGCTCCGCAAATGTACCCCGGTAAAACACGTTTCTTTTTAGAAGCTTTTGAAGATGCTATGCATAAGCCTTACGGCTACTTACTTGTAGATTTAAGATCTGACACGTCTGACGAACTACGACTTAGAACGGGTTTGTTCCCGCCAGATCTTCCGGCGGCTTATGTTTGCAAAAATAAGCTCTAAAATGCCCTATTTTACAGAATCCAATGTAATTGGGGTCTTTTAAAAACGCTAGTCAAAACAAATCTGAAGACCCGAAAATCAATATTACGTAAAGCCAGTAATGATTTGATATCGGCTATTGGCGAGATCGCCCTCAATATCCTTAAAGTAAAGATCCCTCTTAAAGAGCGTCAAAAAAATATACTGAAAAGCTGGCATGCGGCTATACTGAAATTGAGCGATTAAAGGAAAGAAGCACATTGTGAATTAGAGCGCCGGTTTTATAGGAGTGCTGCTCGGGTTTGCAATACCTTTAATCACTAGCCGGTGGTTCATAATGCAGTATGCTGAGAAAATGTTCCTGGTTTCCAAAACCAAATTGGGCCGACTTAAAAAGCCATCTGTAGAAACAAACGACATAGGTCAAGCCACCATACAGGCATTTAGACGATGAAATTAGCGAAATACTACACAGAAATGACCTTTCAGATGATTAAAAAATTAAGAGCTACACCACCGTGTTACAGAGATACTTGATGCTCAACAAACAGTCTGATAAAGAAATGTCAACCTTAACTCTAATTACACAGCCTCAACCCGATCAACAACGATTGACAAATGACGCCTCAATCACGCCCAACAATGTTAATATATATTTATAAAAAATGCTGAACTTTTGTTGAACAAACTGTGGCGCTCAGGTGACAAGTTGCACTGGAACTCTAGGGGCGAAATTCATTTACAAAGATCAAGCTATACCCGGCTACAACATTATCGACCTGATTCATACAGCTACGCAGAGCCACGGCTTGTCTAAAACGCCTCACGGTTGGGATAGTTTTATGTAAACTATCGCAGAGCTCAACTGTTATTGCTAATACAAGAACGAGAGAACTTTTCGATAATTTAAAAAGAGTTTCACCCTTTGATGAGCCACGTACTCCTTTTAGACAGCCGCTGTTAGCAACATAGCCATTAACACGTGGGACTTTATTGCCTAAAAAGAGGTTACATCCTTTGTTACAAGCGCCTTGGTTAACGTTGTAAATTTTTACTTTGAATGTATATAAGTGTATTTGTATGTAACGCCTTGTAATATTTTTATTAGTTTTACATAAACAGTTTTTTAAATAAAATGTAGTCTGCTTTTTTCTTTTTACAATAAATCCACTATCTTGATTAGTTAAAATTGCATAAAAAGCTGGGTCACATTAGTTGATAGACGTTGCTTAAAAACGTTGCTAAAATGACAGCTAGTGCCTATATGTTGAGAAAACAGTACTACACGCCAAAAGCTGTCAGCTCTTATGGCAGCGTAGAACCCTTATTCAGAGAAGTACAAACATTTGGAATAAGAAAAGAAGCTGTAACAAATTGGTTCAGCAACAAGAATACTTACACACTGTACAAACCTGTTAAAAAATCATTTAAAAGAAACAAAGTTATGGTTTCTGATATAGATGATCAATGGCAGGCCGATCTTGTGTCGATGATAGATTTTTCTAAAGGAAAAAACGGTGTAAAATACTTGTTGACGGTCGTCAATATTCTTTTGAAATACACTTGGTTATCTGGTCTTTCCAATAAATCCAGGGTCGACAGTGTTGGCTGCTTTTGAGCAGATATTTAAGTTAAACGGTCGGACCCCCAGGAAACTACAGACTGATCGGGTCGTGAGTTTATAAACAAGCCTATGAGACGGCTTTGTGACAACTATAAAGTACATATTTTTTTTACTTCAAGCGCGGTTAAGGCGTCGTTAGTTGAGCATTTTAATAGAACTCTGAAAAACAGAATGTGGCATTATCTTAGAGAACAAAACACGTACAGATACATTGACAAGTTACAAGATCTGGTGTATAGTTATAATCATGCGTATCATAGATCCATAAGGTGTTGACCCGTTGATGTGACGAAAGACAAGATATTTACCATTTACGCTGTAAACACTACGGGCCTTAAGACCACTTTATAAGTTGAAAGATCTGTTTGACAAACTCATTGAAGGCTCGTTCTACCCTGAAGAGGTCCAAAAAGTACCCCTCGATAACAACCGCGTTTATTGGAAAGAAAAAATCGTGAAAAAGAAGAAGGTTAGGGGAGAAACGTCGTATTTGTTAAAGTGGATCGGATACCCCGAAAAGTTTAGCTCTTGGGTGTCTGAAAAACAGTTGACGAGCGTGTAAACTATGGAAGACGGATCCTTTTTTATCACGCTGCCCTGCAACGCCTCCAGTGGTGATTACACCACCTTTAGTGGTGATTACACCATTAATTAGCAAAATCCGTTCATCTTCGGGGCCCTTATGAAGTGGCTTTAGTGGAGATTCAGTACCCCCACACGTGGGAAAACTTTGGTCCCGGAGATGGCGTATTCTATATCGCTCGTCGCGACGAACCGATCAGAAAGTATTTTATTAAATCGGGTTATTACCCAAATATGCACGAACTGATCAAAGCAATTAATAACAAACTTGAATCTATAAAAATGGCGCCTGATCAATTGCACTTAATATATGACAATATTAACAGATCCGTTTATGTAACAAAATCGCGCTTATACGCCTTCATGCCTTGTGAAAGGTTGGGCAATATATTAGGTCTTCAGGGTTATTCGTGTGAACGCACGCTCAAGAATGTAGACTCTGAGCACATCGTTTTGTGCTACAACGACTCTGGTTTACCTGTTTTAGAGCGTTTTGTGGATGCTGATTTAGCTTCAACCAAATATAACGATTCTTTACCTATAAAGAGAGAAATTCATCCCGATATTAAAGCCAGATTTTATACAATGTTTGTTTGTTCCGACATCATTCAACATCAACTTGTCGGCAATAAATTACATTCAGCTTTTAAGAACTGTGGAATTAAGTGGTAAAAATGCCGAAATATTCACGCAAAAGTATAAAAGACCGGACTACATACCTCTCTGCAAGTAACACTTTGATACCGTTGCAATATCGATACTCACAGATCAAGCTAAACCCGTTAAATTCAAATACTGTAAAACTATAGTACAATTACACCTTGTGCTGTGACGACGTATTAAAATGTTGTCTCAGAGACTGTACGGCGACCCAGAGGCCTATACGCATTATTGCATAACGCAGGCTGATCATGGCTTGGAAGGGTTTCACGGCGCCAAATTAATACACGGCTCTGGTCTCACAAGTTTATTTTGTGGCTTGTTCCGACGAGTAGTTCCCCTATTCAGAAAAGGCATAGAACTTGTAAAACCGCACGTAAAAACGCCCGCTAGGGGTATAGCTAAATACGTTGTCACTACGGCGTTGACTGCCTTTATGGATCAAATAAATAGGTCTACACAGGCGCAGGAAGACTCCGGCATTGTGCAAATTCGTAAGAAAACGCAGAAAAGAAAGCGCCGCCATAGTCCTGCCACATTTTATGAATAAAGTATCGCTGCCTAAGAGACGTTGTCGCCAGAAAACAAGAAGTCGTTCACCGGGCGACATCTTCTAATCAAGCGCTATGGCTTTTGTACATGCAACATCCGCCGAGTACGTCAAATCAGAGCTGGATATCTTTCAAATACCACCTACGCAAACAAGTATTAAAAAATTGCTTTATGTTGAGGTCTGGCCAATTGCCGCAATCGCCGACAACACGCCCTTTGAAATTCTTCATCTCGGGCAGCGGCAAATATTATTACGACCTAAATAACACTCTGTTACACGTCATTTGCAGAATCGTTAGTCCCGATAACACAGCCATACCCGACGGGTCCCGCATAGCCCTTATTAATTACCCAATCGCGAGCCTCTTTAACCAATTGGACATAACACTCGGCGACACATTGATTTCAAGAAGCGACAACCATTATACGTATAGAGCGTATATAGAGGCCCTAATAAATTATAATTCTTAAACTTTAGTGGCCCAATTTACCGCCGGCTTATTCAACAAAGACACAGCCGCCCGGGTTCTCGGCAGTCGAAATGCCGGCCTCGCCAAGAGAGAGCGCTCTAGAAGTGTGGAATTATTGGGCCCCATTTACGCCGATATATTTAATCAACCGAAGTTAATACTGAATGGGTTAGATCTAAAGATAAAATTGACCAGAAACAATGACACCTTCTGCCTTATGTCCACCGAGGCGCCCATTTTGAAGTCTAAATACAGCACACTTGCCTGTTTGTCAAAAGAGTACAATTTATCGCCCGCTGTGAGAATCGGGCACAGTTGCGCTCTGTTAACTTCTAACGCAAAGTATCTGGTCGATCACGCGTCGCTTAAAGAGTATAGTATCCCTGCCGGAACATACCGAGAACAGTAATAATAGCGTTTGTGGACAACGGGTCATTTTCAGGTCATTACCAAAGAAATCATTTGCGCTTCAACCACTATAATGTGAATTATGCAGCCTTATATTTGGACGGGAAACAGATACCGCAAAACCGTTTCAATCTAATTTCCAAGACAAATCAGCGGCTCGAGAATATATGTCGCTTGTGCATATTTCGAGAAAGCATAAGGCTGATAATGCTTTATCCGTGGACTGGTCCAAATTTTACACATTGTTCGCTTTTGATTTATCGCCGGATCAAGAACTCGGCGGTCATTTCATGCTAGTAAAAAGCGGAAATCTCAGAGCTGAAATTAGATTTCCCGAGCTGGTTGTAAACACTATTAACATGATTGTGTATTCAGTTCATGAAAACATTATTGAAATAAATAATAAAAAGGAAATTTTGATTTTCAATAAAAATGAATAATTATGAAATTACCCACGTTATTAAAACCGACTTTCATGCCCGTCGTATATTTAAAGGTGTATTTCCGTGTGATTTATTACCTGAAAATAAAATCATTGATCAGCCCGGCAGGCCTACATCGTAAATACAGACAATTCATATCAGCGGGGGCGACACTGGATTTTAATTATATTACAACCTGACAACGTCGCTATATTTTTTGATAGATATGGATTATCGCCGTCAAGTGAGCTATTTTCTGCTAAATTTATGACATTTTTATATAAAAATTCTCAGACTATAAGGTATCAAAACAGACAAATACAGGACGTCGCTAGTTCAGTCTGTGGTAATTACTGTATCTATATCTTACACTGTATAGCTAAAGGAGTGCCTTTTGAAAGTGTGTTAAAAATGTTTACAAGTGATTTTAGAAAAAAAATATTGTGTTGTGCGATCCTTTGTAGCGAGGCAGGTGAAACGATTATGTATACGCTATTGTAATTACACACAAACTTGTGGTTGCTAAAAATGTAAGTTAATGTGTTGTAAATAAAGAAAATTTAATGAAACTTTTTTAAATGATTTAAATTTTGTCATCTTTGATTTTTATTGTATATGCTATTATAATTAAAAGACGCCTGGCCGTGTGGGATACGTCTTTCGGACATGCCCGGGCATGTCTGCGCTGCACGGCGCTGAAAAAAACGCTTGTCCAGACATGTCATTGTCTGTAAGGCATTGATTATAAAAGATTATCATTTGATAAGGACTTATAAAGTGATATGAAAAAGCATGGGCGTATATAAAATTCATATCAAAATGATATCTAAGTGATATCAAAGCACAAAATGATATAAAAGGTATATAAAAGGCATATCAAAATGATATCATTATGATATCAATGCACAAAATCATATCAAAATGTTATAAATGGGATAAATAGTGTTAATAAAAGCTTATCATTTGATAAGGACTTATAAAGTGATATGAAAAGCTTATCATTTGATATAAAATTTATATTAAGCCATATAAAGTGATATGAAAAACATATCAAAGTGTGCAGCATTTAGGCGTGGTTTGGAACGGGCGAGGGGAGAGAAATGGGCGGAGCTGAGTGGGGTTAGGGCATTTCTGGGCGTTTCTGGGAGGGGTTATGGTGTGAAAAAGGGGCGGGCACCTGTCACTTTGAGTTTGACGAGACATGGGTCCCTATACTTCTAGAAATATGACAAGAAAAGCTTTTAGCGCAAATAACACCAAATGTGAATGGCTTGTATTTTTCTCTAGAAATATGACAAGAAACGCTTATAGCGCAAATAACACCAAATGAGAACGGCTTGTATTTTTTTTCTTTTTCTCTAGAAATATGACAACAAATGCTTTTAGCGCAAATAACACCAAATGTGAACAGTGTCTATTTTTCTCGTATTGTACTTAACTGACAATAGTTCTTTTTAGAGCAAATAACATCAAGTGTGAACAGTGTCTATTTTTCTTGTATTGTGCTGAACTGACAATAGATATTTTTAGAGCAAACAACACCAAATGTGAACGATGTGTATTTTTTTGCTTTTTCGCTAGAAATATGACAAACGCTTTTAGCGCAAATAACACCAAATGTGAACAGCATGTATTTGTCTCTTTTTCTCTAGAAGTATGACAAGAAACACTTTTAGCACAAATTATACCAAATGTGAACAGTGTCTATTTTTCTTATATTGTACTGAACTGACAATAGATGTTTTTAGAGTAAATAACACCAAATGTGAACAGCGTCTATTTTTCTCATACTGTACTATAATAGGGCACTAAATGCTTTCACCATATATAGCTTCAGAAGTGAACAGAGTATATATTTCTCTTTTTCCACAGATATAAGCCATCAAAATAGCACTTTTCAACATAACACTTGTACACTTACAACAAATTGCTGGAATGACAAAGCTGTATAATGGCTATTTGGATACCCAAATAATCTTTCCCTGCACTTTGTAAATCGTATTTTTTCTTCCCAATGATGTTTTCTGTATGACTCTCCCTAGCCCCTGCAATGTATATCCCTGCACTAAGATGCTGTGAAATGATTCCTCCTTATCCTTATTGTGCATTCATAAAACACTTTTTTTTTCTTTCACTCTCCTTAGCGCCTGCATAAACATCTGTCCCTGAACAAAGTATGATGGTGAATGGCAGAATCTGAGATGGCTGCCAAATTTATAGGACTGTGACATCAGCAGGCTGGCTGCTGATTGGCTGCATGCATGGCATTATGGGTCATCCCACTCTTCCCAGAGTTTCTTGCCCTATGTCCTCTCACGTGTATCCTCCATTTTAGCCGCCATTGTAGCTACCATGTTAGGAAAAATTGTGATTCGTTCCCACAAAGCAAGAGGAATACATATTCATTCAGAATCAAATTTTTCCTGAAATTTGGAACGAATTGGACTACATCAGCTTCGATTTGCTCATCTCTAGCCAAAATAACCATAGAATGCACTACAAAATTTAGACTTAGTTCCTGACATATATCCTCAGACCAGATTGCACAGTAAATACAAACCCCCAAAGTCCCTAACTAAATTAAACTCTGGCCAATCATAAATAAAATATAGACCTGGGAATAATAAAGATCCCAAAACCCCTAAATAAATGCATACATTTAAACCAAATCTCTAAGTAAATACAGACCCCAAAATAAATATAAACTTAGACCAGACCTCTGAATATAAACCCCAGAATAAAATAAGATCCCAAAATAAATACAGAACCCAGACCGCACAATAAATATAGACCCTTCAAATAACTACAGGCCCCAGACCAGATCCACAAAAAAAATGCAAATCTCTAAAGAAATACAATACTTACAATAGACTATGAAATATAGGTCTCTGAATAAATATGTACTCCAGAATAAAGACCTCAAAATAAATACATACTTCAGACCAGGCCACAGAATACAGACCCCTGAAAACATACATCTGATCAAACCTCAAATTAAGTAGGCCTCTAAAATTATTACACACCTATATGAAAATAGACCCAAGAACAGAAGACCCTCAAGCTAAATTTAAATTTAGTCCAGACTCACTGAATAAATAGACACCTTAAAGACTAAACCTATAACAGACCACATAAATGAAATTCAGACCCCCAAAATACATAGAACCCATGCCCCCAGACCAGAACCCTTAATAAATAAAGACCCCCAACACTTACATACAGTAGAACAGATCCCACTCTATTCCCTGGTAGAATTTTACAGTGACATTCACTAGCTTCAGAACCTCTACAGAGGGTCAAATGACCACAGATCCTTCGACAGTTAAAAGTTCTCCACAAATCTGTACTATAGAAATCATTACACATCATAGTTTCATAGTACAACAAAAATGGGATAGGTATTAAATCCCTGTATTTTTTAAATTGTGCCCCCACTCCCATTCTTTGCTGTATGGTGGCAACTTTGTCACGTCTACCCCTGCCTAACCGTTGTCCTGTCCTGGAGTTGCATCACAGAAGAAAGGAAGAAAATGGCTTAATTATGAACATGATTTTAATATTTCTCTTTACTATAGTAGATTTTATTTTTGATCATATGTTTATGTTAGCATTCTGAGTATTATTCATGTATCCTAAATTGATAATGCTTGCATCTGTATGTATTGCATTTTTTCTTGTAGTGACTGAAGTATGGCTTTGTTTGTATCATTTTCATCAGAGTCTCATGACTGTGTGACTACTGTATTTTTTTTTTTTTTTTATAGTTGAAAAGAATGTTTTTATTTCAGTTCTATCCCAGCCTGTTCTTTGGAGTCCAAATGAATTTCAATGGAACGTCAGGAAATGTGCCAATATCAATTGGTTTTAGTCAGAGAGGAGACATTTCTATTTTGTACTTCTTGCATTGTGCCATTGTACTGGTAATTTAGGAATTTTGTATCATTTTCACCTTTAAAAAGAAGCATTGTGGGTCCCATAATCATAACAAATGTGTGTTCTAAATGCAAGGCAATTAAAGCAAGCCTTTTATTACAACCAGTAAATTGGAGGTTTTTTTTTTTTAGTGTAACTGTGGTTCCAGTTTATTTTAATATTGTGTAGGGACGGGGATGTTAAACATTTTTGTAATATACTTTACTAGGAAAATAAACTTGTTTGAACTACAAAATAGAGTATAAGAGTCTTCTTACCAAAGCTCTAACTAGGCTAGTCTCACACAAGTGCATAATATTCAGCAGGCTGTTCAGGCAGATCTCTCTGCATTCCGGCATTGCCAGAAGCTAAAGTATAGCCGTCTGGCCCCACTATAACGGGGACCAGCGGATATCCTGCCTTAACCAGTCAAATATGCAGAGAATTGACTGGATGAAATCTACTGTGAGCAGGCCAAGAGAGATGCAGGTGTGCAATACCACCATCGCCTGCTCCATGCCCCCCATCCTGTACTGCTATGGTGTTATTATCAATACCATTAAGTAAAAGAAGATGTTTTTAAGTGGTAAGTTCCACAATCTTTATTTTCCTTGTTTTGATATGGACTGTTTATGTCGCTGAGCGCCAGACCATATATTTTTTACTCAAGCAATAGGAAGCAATCACGGGAGTTGGTCTGTTTGCATAGCTGTGCTGATGATTTGTTTCTTTTATATATCATTAAGCTTAAACAACAGTTACACTTCAAGGCAAATGACATTCTGGGCAAATAGCATGGTTCAGCTCTAGAGTTTACTGTAGTCTCTCCAACAGGCAATTTCCTGTTAGGGACTACAACGGTGACTGACCTGACATGATAAAGTTTAAATCAATATTTCAATATTTTAGCCTCTGTTGGCTTATTAGCAAAAAATATTGCTATCAAAATGACTTTTTCAAGATTCGCTCATGTCTCTTCAGCATCACTGGCATGGTTAGTAGGAATATACATCATTGTGCTTGCCAATAGAAGAGGGCTAAGGCCGGGGCAACACGAAGATCTTGGTTGTGAAACTCATCGTGCAAGCTGAGAAGACTTGTCTGCAACCAGAGAATAATAAAAAAAAAAGAGCCAGAAGCTGTATGAGTAATACTCACTGTATTACTCATACAGCCAATGCATTCCAATATAGAAGTATTGGAATGCATTGTAAAGGGATTTGACCCCCAAAAGTGGGACAAAAAAAGTGAGAAAATAAAGTTTCCCCCCCAAAAAATTTAACGTTTCAAGTAAAAATAAACAAAAACATAATTTTCCCCCAAAAAGTTTTAAAAAAATTGGTAGAAAGTAGGGGAAAAAAATAAAGTATACATATTAGGATCACCACATCCGTATAGACCAGCTCTATAAACATATCACATGACCTAACCCCTTAGATGAAAACCATAAAAAATAAAAAATAAAAACTGTTAAATAAACCATTTTTTTGTCACCTTACATCACAAAAAGTACAACAGCAAGAGATCTACCAACCAAAATAGTACCAATCTAACCGTCACCTCATCCTGCAAAAAATTAGCCCCTACCTGAGACAATCGCCCCCCCCCCCCCAAAAAAAAACTATGGCTCAGAATTGGAGACACTAAATCTCGGGTAGGGGCCAACCCGTGGCTCTTGAGCTTCTTCAAGTGCGGCTCTAGCTGTGGACCCGGGAAGCATTTAGGCCGGCTCACTCTCCACACCATGCTCAGATCTCTTTTCCTGATCAGGCACTGTTGCTACTTTGCAGCTCCAGCTCACCCTCCACTACATCCTGATGCACACAGTGTGAGAACGTAGTATTAGGAGACACGCACTATAACCTCACGTTGTACTGATCAAGTCACAGTGGAGAGCGTGTCAGACCTGCAGAGTAGCAGGTGCTTGAGCAGGAGCCCAGTGCCTGATCAGGAGAGGGAAGAGATTTTTTTAAATGATAGAACTGAGCATGGGGGTCTAATCTAAGCATAGGAGATTCTGATCTGAGCATGGGGGGGCCTGATCTGGGCAAAAAGGGTCTGATCTGAGCATGAGGGGGCTGATCTGGCCAATAGGGGCCTAAACTGAGCATGGGGGTCAGATCTGAGCTGGGGGGGAGATCTGAGCATAGGGGGTCTTGTTTGAGCATGGGTTGGTCAGGTCTGAGCATGGGGGGGTCACATATGAGAAGGGGGGAGATCTGAGCATGGGGGTGATCTGAGCATGGGGGGGAGAGCTGAGCACTGGGAGTCTAATTTGTGTTGTCTGATCCGAGCTCTGGGGGGTCTTATTTTGGGGGTCTGATTTGGCTGTCTGATGAGGTTTAGGGATCTTATTAAAGGTCAGATGAGGAATGGGGATCTGATTTAGTAGTCTGATCTGAGGTCTGATGAAAAATATATTTTTTCTCTGCTAATGAAATTTTTTTTTTTTTATAAGACCTCAGATGAGATGAAAAATATATGTTCTCTTATTTTTCTTTCTTAAAACCAAGGTGCGTTTTGTAGATGAGAAATACGGTGGCTCTTGTGTATATGTATAGCTTGTGGCTCCTGGTAGTCATATATATTTATTTTTTTGCTCTTTTTGTCTGTAAGGTTGGCTACCCCTACACTAAAACACCCTTTTTAAAAAAAAAAAAAAAAAAAAGCTGTTATTGTGTAAAACCTATCATATGACCTAACCCCTTAGGTGAATACCGTAAAAAAATAAAAACGGTGTAAAAAAAGCTATCAAAAAGTCACAAGCACCTCAAAATAGTGCTAATAAAACCATAATCTCAACCTGCAAAAATCATACCCTACCCAAGGTAATCGCTCAAAAACTGAAAAAAATTATGGCTCTCAGACTATGGAAACACTAAAACATGTTTTGTTTTTTAAATAAAATAAATCATTGTGTAAAACTTACATAAAAAAAGTATACATATTAGGTATCACCGCGTCCGTGACAACCTGGTCTATAAAAATTTTGGCTCTCAGACTATGGAAACACTAAAACATGTTTTTTTTTTTTTTTTTTTAAATAAATCATTGTGTAAAACTTACATAAAAAAGTATACATATTAGGTATCGCCGCGTCTGTGACAACCTGGTCTATAAAAATACCACATGATCTAACCTGTCAGATGAATGTTGTAAATAGAATATAGATAGGAGGTTGACTCACACCTGGTGGCTATGAGCGGGTGCTGCTAACTCACAACTTGGGTGCCCGGACCCAAAGAAAAATGGTTATTAGAAAAACGAAAGGAGTGAGCACTCACACCATCTGGACCATGAGGTACAAGGATATATTAATTTAATAGGACCTTTTGTCCAATAATCATTCACATATGAACATTCAAATACAATAAAACTAGTAGTAGGTACCAACACATAAAACACATAAAATAATAAAAATCCTTGTGATTCTACACCTGGGGGGCTAATGGTGGATAAGCCACTGAGGTGTCAGTATAACCGCAAACCACAATCAGGATTGAAGTGTCCCGAAGAAAGTCTATATCTTCAATTGGTGTTAAATCTCCTTGTGTATATAGGTGTCATAACAGGAAAAAGTCTCTCCAAAATTGCTTGATATGCCACCCAGAATAGTAGAATTATTGGGCCACTGTCTGCTAGGTAAACAGTTCAGGTTCCTACCTGGTTCCAAGTGCTGTCACCCGCTGGTGCGTCCCTCCACGAGAAGCGAGCAATGCCGGCCGTCTCGGCGTCTCCTGTCGTAAGTCTCGGGTAGATGACGTCACTGTATCGCGGGATCAGACAGGCAGGAGTGATGCCTTAGCAGTGGCAGCCGTAGCTATATTCCGGAACGGTATTTGTGATCAGAAGTATTCTTTATCGCATGGCCATGCAATATTTTACATCAGAATCCAGTGGGTTAGGTTGGCGCTTTTTCTCTCTGTCACCAGACGCGTTTCGGGGCGTCCACACCCCTTCCTCAGTGGTAAAAGCGCAAGTCCTACCTCTCCACCTTTTATACTCTATTTGGTCGTCCGGAAAATCTGGATTTTGGAATATTTAGGTGTGTTTGTTCCATTGCGGTTTTCATGCGGTATAGTTGCGGTTTTTTGCACCTAATTGCGTTTTCTCAAAAATTAGATTGAGGCAATACAGGATTATACCATCCCAAGTTTTAAAGTTACCAGATTATTTTAATTAGCATAAAAACATATAAAAAAAACACAATATATATAAAAATATATAAATAACCATACATTTCAATCACATAAATTTCCTTGTCTGCATACGGTTAAGCGGCCTGGATATTTATTGGGAAATATTAATTACACAACTATATAAAAATAAAATAATTAAAAAAAAATATATAGCATATATTATATATTAGTTGCATGAGAGACTTAGCAGCAATATCAGAAGGTGGGGTTCAGAGGTCAGGGGTGGTGATCCCTACTCCGAGGGGGGGTCCCAGAGCCAATAGATGGCAAACTCCGGGACCCCCCATCAGAGACGGGGCCACCACCCTACAAGAAGCCGAAAATTTCCAGATCCGAATTCAGACCTGCTGGTAATAAACAGCCAAATTCGTAAATATGTCTGGATTCAGCTCTGGACATCCTCTTGATATAATCTCCCCCTCGCCAATCTTTATTAATTCTTTCTAATGCTGTAAAAAATAGTT
This sequence comes from Bufo gargarizans, assembly GCF_014858855.1. Lineage (NCBI taxonomy): Eukaryota > Metazoa > Chordata > Amphibia > Anura > Bufonidae > Bufo > Bufo gargarizans. The sequence goes on along the minus strand of NC_058080.1, from coordinate 89,224,591 downwards.
TAGACGGGTCCCTATTGTGTACTTCGTCATAATGTTTTGAAAGTGAGTGTTTTAAATAACCCTTTTTAATATTTGTGATGTGCTCACTGATTCTAATCTTTAGTAACCTTTTCGTCCTACCAATGTACTGGCGCTTACATGGGCACTGTATCAGATAAATGACTCCAGATGAATTGCATGTAAGGCAGTCATTTATCTCCCAAGTAAAAGAATTATGTGCTGAATGGACAGTGTCTATTTTCCTTTCTTGAGAACTCATCTTACATCCTATGCATCTCCTGCACTTAAAGAACCCTTTAAGGTTCATAAAAGAGCCTAAGTTCATTATAGTTTTTTTCTCCTTTACTGACGGGGCTATTTTTAGTTTTAAACTTGGGGCCTTTGTATATATTATTTTCGGTATATTGGGTAATTGTGAACCAATTACTTTATCACTCAATATGTGATGCCAGTGTTTGGTTATGATATTTTTAATCTTTTTATAGTTACTACTAAAAGGTAGAATCACCTTCATGTCCATCTTGTCGTCCTCCGATGTCTTAGTTGATCCTTTGGTTACAAAAAAGGACTCTCTTTCAAGTTTTCTCACTTTATTTAGGGATTCATCTAAAATAGTAACCGGGTATTTCTTGTCTAGGAATTGGAGTTTCATTTTGGCTGTCTCTTCTTCAAACCTATCTATTCCGTACAGTTTCTTTTTATCCTCCGGAATTGTCCTAGGGGGACATTCAATAACCACCTAGGAAGGTGGCAGCTGTTGAAGAGGATGAAACCATTCTTTGCAGTTGGTTTTTGATATGTGCTGCAAGAGTAGTGGTCGTTCTCTTTTTTTATCAGTAAATCCAGAAATTCGGTTTCTTCCTTAATATTGGATGTGAAAACCAAATTTCTGTCATTTTTATTAATTGTTTCCAAAAATTCTAGCAATTCTGTCTCCCCCTTCCTCCAAATGAAAATTACATCATCGATGTAGCGCCGCCATAGGACCAGATCGGCCCCAAGTCTGGGCTCGATGTTCGTAGCTTCCCATTCCGCCAAAAATAGATTGGCAGTAACTTGGGGCAAATCTGGTCCCCATGGCGGTGCCACATTTCTGCAGGAAATATTCCCCTTCAAAATAAAATAGTTGTGCTCTAAAATATATTGGATCCCTTCCAGTATTAGTTGAATTTGGGGATCTTTGAATGTGCCACTCTTTATTAATTGCCGTTTAACTGCCTCCAACCCCTGTTGATGATCAATAACTGTTTACTAGGGATTGGATGTCCAGTGTCCCCATAATCCAACCCAGGTTCAATCCTCAGTCCCTCCAGAATCTGGATGGTCTGTGTTGTGTCCCTTAAATAGGACTTAGTGTTCTTCACCAAAGGTTGGAGCTGGGTGTCAATATACTTCGATAGGTTGGAGGTGATAGATCCTATCCCGGACACTATAGGGCGTCCTGGAGGATCTATCAGACTTTTGTGTACCTTGGGTAAACAGTAGAAGGTAGGTAACCTTCTTTCTGTGCCCAAGATAAACTCGGATTCCTGTTTTAGAAGGATTCCTTGTTCCAACCCTTTCCTGCACAAGTCCTTCAAACCCTGGTTGAACTTCTGTATTGGGTCACCCTTGAGTTTGTTATATGTCTTATGATCCGCCAGTAGCCTTAGACACTCCTTGTTGTAATGTTCGGTGTCCAGGACTACTGTCGCTCCGCCCTTATCCGCTGGACGTATAGTGACATTGTTGTCTTTCTGAAGTGATTTGATGGCCTGAATCTCCCGTTTGGTTAAATTATTATTATTAGGGGGTCTAATTTAAATCTTTCTCAGGTCATCTTCTACACATTTCTGAAATGTTGCGATTTCCCTACTAATTTCACTTCGTGGGAACATTTTGGATTTCTTTTTAAAAGAGGTGTGATTAAATAGTTCTGTTAATTTTTTCCCTGGAGTTCCCTGATTTGGGGATTTTTTATATAATACTTTTTAAGGCAGAGATTTCTAATAAATTTCTGGATGCCTATATAGGTTGAGAATTTATCTACAGTGTTGGAAGGGGCAAATTTCAGCCCTTTATTCAATAGATTAATTTGTGAGGTGGTTAAAATTTTGGTGCTTAAATTAATTATCGATCCCATCTCTGGGTTTGTGAGTGTCTCTGGTATCGTGGCTCCCTTTCTCTTACTTCTCCTTGTTTTTCTCTTTCTGAATAGTGATGTTGTTGGTGATTGGTTTGGTTGTTGTGATAATATGTGTGCTGATTCCGTGTTTGATAATTGGAGTAAGAGTTCTTTCCTGAGGGTTGTTGGTGCCTGATATTCTTGTGCCTCAAATTGTAAGGTGATCTGTGCCGTGGTGGTGTCTGTTCTCTGTATCTCGTGCGTGTCCTGTGATGTGCTGGGGTAAGGTCTAAAAAATGCTGTCCTGCCAATTCCTCATACCTGTTGCTAACTGGTACATTATAGGTGTTTGTCCTTTCTTTCTCCCCTAAATCCAAATCTAGTGGTCCCTGATGAGAGTTCCTTTCATCTACCTGAATCTCTATAGGTCTCTCCTGTTGTTTGCTATTAAAAACTTCTAGATCCTTTTTTTTTTTTTTTATTATTAATTATATCCACCTCTAATTTGTCTAAACTCTTACACAGTCTATCTTGCCACATGTTAAATTCCGTGTTTTTTAGGAAGTTCTCTATGTGTTCCCTTACGTTCAAAAATCTTTATATTTAGATCCCCCAGGATCTCTGTCCTTCTTTTAATGATTAAATTCATCAGAGCAATCGACTGATTAGTCAGTAAATTGTTCCATTCTCTGGTGAATTAATTTGAAACCAGCGGGTGAGAACATTTGAAACCAGGTAGGAACCTAAACTGTTTACCTAGCAGACAGTGGCCCAATAATTCTACTATTCTGGGCGGCATATCAAGCAATTTTGGAGAGACTTTTTCCTGTTATGACACCTATATACACGAGGAGATTTAACATCAATTGAAGATATAGACTTTTTTCGGGACACTTCAATCCTGATTGTGGTTTGCGGTTATACTGACACCTCAGTGGCTTATCCACCATTAGCCCCCCAGGTGTAGAATCACGAGGATTTTTATTATTTTATGTGTTTTATGTGTTGGTACCTACTACTAGTTTTATTGTATTTGAATGTTCATATGTGAATGATTATTGGACAATTGGTCCTATTTAATTAATATATCCTTGTACCTCATGGTCCAGATGGTGTGAGTGCTCACTCCTTTCTTTTTTCGAATGTTGTAAATAACAAAAAAATAAAAATGGTGCCAATATTTCTTGTTACCTTGCCTCACAAAAAGTGTAATATAGAACAAGCAAAAATCATATGTACCCTAAACTAGTACCAACAAAACTTCCACCATATCCTCTAATTTCTAAAATGGGGTCACTTTTTTGGGGAGTTTCTACTCTAGGGGTGCATCAAAGTCCAGCAAAATCTGCCTTCCAAAAACCGTATGGCATTCCTTTACTTCTGCGCCCGACCGTGTGCCCGGACAGCAGTTTAAGACCAAATATGAGGTGTTTCTGTAAACTACAGAATCCGGCAATAAATATTGAGTTTTATTTGGCTGTTAACCCTTGTATTGTTGCGTGAAAAATGGATTAAAATGGAAAATTTGCCAAAAAATTGAAGATCTGAAATTTCATCTCCATTTGCCAATAACTCTTGTGGAACACCTAAAGAGTTAATAATGTTTATAAAATCAGTTTGTTTTGAATACCCTGAGGGGTGTAGTTTCTTAGATGGGGTCATTTTTATGGAGTTTCTACTCTAGGGTTGCATCAGGCGGCTTTAAATGGGACATAGTGTCAAAAAAAAACAGTCCAGCAAAATCTGCCTTCCAAAAACCATATGGCATTCCTTTCCTTCTGCGCCCTGCCGTGTGCCCGTACAGTAGTTTACGACCACATATGAGGTGTTTCTGTAAACTACAGAATCAGAACCATAAATATTGAGTTTTGTTTGGCTGTTAACCCTTGCTTTGTAAAAGTAAAAAAATAAAATAAAATGGAAAATCTGCCAAAAAAGTTAAATTTTGAAATTGTATCTCTATTTTCCATTAATTCTTGTGGAACACCTAAATTGTTAAAAAAGTTTGTAAAATAAGTTTTGAATACCTTGAGGGGTGTAGTTTCTTAGATGAGGTCATTTTTATGGAGTTTCTACTCTAGGGGTGCATCAGGGGGGCTTCAAATGGGACATGGTGTCAAAAAAACCAGTCCAGCAAAACCTGCCTCCCAAAAACCGTATGACATTCCTTTCCTTCTGCGCCCTGTCGTGTGCCCATGCAGCAGTTTGGGACCGCATATGGGGTGTTTCTGTAAACTACAGAATCAGGGCCATAAATATTGACTTTGGTTTGGCTGTTAACACTTGTTTTGTAACTGGAAAACAATTATTGGAAATGGAAAATCTGCCCAAAAAGTGAAATTTTGAAATTGTATCTCTTTTTTCCATTAATTCTTGTGGAACACCTAAAGGGTTAGTTCACTTAGATATATTGATATTGTAGATGTACTACTCAAAGAGATATTTAACTGCCTATATAAAGTGCGCTAAAAACACTTTATTAAATAATGCTAAAATTAGATCTCCACACAAATAGGCTTGATAGGGTGAATTGGAATATATCACAATAACTCCTTTATATTTAGGAGTATTTTGATGCTAATATAATTCCTCTATTGAGCCACAAGAGCGTTATTCACACTACACATAGCAGGGCTGTGGACCCTTTAAAACAATGCAGTGTTGGATCCCGTACAGGGATGATGGATCCCTAGTAAATTCAATTACATAGAAACTCCTTTATATTTAGGAGTATGTAATCCAATTGGGTAATTTGTGCGGTGATCCTAAAAGGATCTGAATAGCACAGTGTGAGCTGGGCTGCGGACCCTACACAGGATGCCACCCTTAGAGGATTATACTGTTAGGCTCAAAATATCAAAACGAGAGTCAGTCTGCATATGTATCGCTGCAGTAGATTGCTCTACGCGTTTCCCTATCCAACTATTTGTCGGTTCATCAGGAGCACATTGACCAAGTACTTTGCTGGCGCCAAGTATTGTATCCCTGGTGGTGGGTATACAACAAGTATGCAAAGGACTTGGAAGTTATACTGACTAGAGATGCTGCATGCTTCTGATATCGTTTGTGCAGCAACGAGCCTCCGGCATATATTGGCCGTGACGAGTGCAAGGTATGTGCTTGTTTAAATGGAGAAAACTCCTCCCATCTCCATGCCAAGCCTCTAGCTGGCGTCCAATAGAAAGCTCCTTCGCCGCATGACTCCGCCCACTGCTGTCGTCATCACCGAGGGACAGACAGTCCATTGCATTGTCATTACAGAGGGACAGACAGCCGCCTGACTCCGCCCCCTGCTGTCGTCACTATAGAGGGACAGACAGCCCATTATATCATCATTCAGCGTCATTCGTCGGTATGGCAAGGGGGAAGACAGATTTGTGACGTTTGCATGAGTCACCAAGTGGGCGGGGACAAAAGCACTATGAATACACATAAGGATTAAGGTAATCCCGTAATGTCAATTTTAAATTGTTAAATTTGATTCTATGTTCCTGTCTCCTATCTGTTTACCGTTGCTCAATATCATGATCTCTCTCCTATCTATAGATATGTATTGTACCCATTTAACTTCTTGGGCTTATAATGGGTCCTCTATTCCCTGTACACATCTATGAAATGGAACTCCAATATCTCCTTTATTTCCCCAGGTAGTAAATTTATCTTTGCTGCTTTACTATCATAGCCATCTATGGGGATCCCTTTTTGGTCTCTATTGACATAACGGGATTGCCTTAATCCTTATGTGTATTCATAGTGCTTTTGTCCCTGCCCACTTGGTGCGTCAAGCAAACGTCACAAACCTGTCCTCACCCTTGCCATACCGATGAATGACGCTGGGAGTAGGCGGATCCTCGCCGATGATGATATAATGGGCTGTCTGTCCCTCTATAGTGATGACAGCAGGGGGCGGACTCAGACGGCTGTCTGTCCCTCTGTAATTACGATGCAATGGACTGTCTGTCCATCGGTGATGACGACAGCAGTGGGCGGAGTCATGCGGCGAAGGACCTTTCTATTGGACACCAGCTAGAGGCTTGGCATGGAGATGTGAGGAGTTTTCTCCAATTAAACAAGCGCATACCTCGCGCGCGTCACGGCCAATATATGCCGGAGGCTCGTCACTGCACGCACGATATTGGAAGCGTGCAGCATCTCTAGTCAGTATAACTTCCAAGTCCTTTGCATACTTGTTGTATACCCACCACCAGGGATACAATACTTGGCGCCAGCAAAGTACTTGGTCAATGTGCTCCTGATGAACCGACAAATAGTTGGATAGGGAAACACGTCGAGCAATCTACTGCAGCGATACATATGCAGACTGACTATCGCTTTTATATTTTGAGCCTAACAGTATAATCCTCTAAGGGTGGCATCCTGTGTAGGGTCCGCAGCCCAGCTCACACTGTGCTATTCAGATCCTTTTAGGATCACCGCACAAATTATCCAATTGGATTACATACTCCTAAATATAAAGGAGTTTCTATGTAATTGAATTTACTAGGGATCCATCATCCCTGTGCATGGTTCCAACACTGCATTGTTTTAAAGGGTCCACAGCCCTGCTATGTGTAGTGTGAATAACGCTCTTGTGGATCAATAGAGAAATTATATTAGTATCAAAATACTCCTAAATATAAAGGAGTTCTTGTGATAGGGTGTTTGTAGGAATCAGCATATTAACAGTCTGTTATATTCCAATTCACCCGATCAAGCCTATTTGTGTGGAGATCGAATTTTAGCATTATTTAATAAAGTGTTTTTAGCGTACTTTATATAGGCAGTTGGAACACCTAAAGGGTTAACAAAGTTAGTAAAATCAGTTTTGAAAACCTTGAGGGGTGTAGTTTCTAGAATGGGGTCATTTTTGGGTGGTTTATATTATGTAAGATTTGCTTCTAAACTTCTCTAAGCCTTGTAACGTCTCCCAAAAATTCAATATCATTCCCAAAATGATCCAAACATGAAGTAGACATATGGTAATTGTAAAATAATAACTATTTTTGGAGGTATTACTATGTATTATAGAAGTAGAGAAATTGAAACTTGGAAATTTGCAATTTTTCTTTAAATTTTTTGTAAATTTGGTATATATACAGTACAGACCAAAAGTTTGGACACACCTTCTCATTCAAAGAGTTTTCTTTATTTTCATGACTATGAAAATTGTAGATTCACACTGAAGGCATCAAAACTATGAATTAACACATGTGGAATTATATACATAACAAAAAAGTGTGAAACAACGGAAAATATGTCATATTCTAGGTTCTTCAAAGTAGCCACCTTTTGCTTTGATTACTGCTTTGCACACTCTTGGCATTCTCTTGATGAGCTTCCAACAGTCTTGAAGGAGTTCCCATAGATGCTTAGCACTTGTTGGCACTTTTGCCTTCACTCTGCGGTCCAGCTCACCCCAAAACATCTCGATTGGGTTCAGGTCCAGTGACTGTGGAGGCCAGGTCATCTGGCGCAGCACTCCATCACTCTCCTTCATGGTCAAATAGCCCTTACACAGCCTGGAGGTGTGTTTGGGGTCATTGTCCTGTTGAAAAATAAATGATGGTCCAACTAAATGCAAACCGGATGGAATAGCATGCCGCTGCAAGATGCTGTGGTAGCCATGCTGGTTCAGTATGCCTTCAATTTTGAATATATCCCCAACAGTGTCACCAGCAAAGCACCCCCACACCATCACACCTCCTCCTCCATGTTTCACGGTGGGAGCCAGGCATGTAGAGTCCATCCGTTCACCTTTTCTGCGTCGCGCAAAGACGGTGGTTGGAACCAAAGATCTCAAATTTGGACTCATCAGACCAAAGCACAGATTTCCACTGGTCTAATGTCTATTCCTTGTGTTCTTTAGCCCAAACAAGTCTCTTCTGCTTGTTACCTGTCCTTAGCAGTGGTTTCCTAGCAGATATTCTACCATAAAGGCCTGATTCACACAGTCTCCTCTTAACAGTTGTTCTAGAGATGTGTCTGCTGCTAGAACTCTGTGTGGCATTGACCTGGTCTCTAATCTGAGCTGCTGTTAACCTGCGATTTCTGAGGCTGGTGACTCGGATGAACTTATCCTCCGCAGCAGAGGTGACACTTGGTCTTCCTTTCCTGGGGCGGTCCGCATGTGAGACAGTTTCTTTGTAGTGCTTGATGGTTTTTGTGACTGCACTTGGGGACACTTTCAAAGTGTTCCCAATTTTTCGGACTGACTGACCTTCATTTCTTAAAGTAATGATGGCCACTTGTTTTTCTTTACTTCAGCTGCTTTTTTCTTGCCATAATACAAATTCTAACAGTCTATTCAGTAGGACTATCAGCTGTGTATCCACCTGACTTCTCCACAAAGCAACTGATGGTCCCAACCCCATTTATAAGGCAATAAATCCCACTTATTAAACCTGACAGGGCACACCTGTGAAGTGAAAACCATTTCAGGTGGCTAACTCTTGAAGCTCATCAAGAGAATGCCAAGAGTGTGCAAAGCAGTAATCAAAGCAAAAGGTGGCTACTTTGAAGAACCTAGAATATGACATATTTTCAGTTGTTTCACACTTTTTTGTTATGTATATAATTCCACATGTGTTAATTCATAGTTTTGATGCCTTCAGTGTGAATCTACAATTTTCATAGTCATGAAAATAAAGAAAACTCTTTGAATGAGAAGGTGTGTCCAAACTTTCAAACTTTTGGTCTGTACTGTATATATATATATATATATATATATTTTTTTTTTTTTTTTTTTTTTATTTATTTATTACTTTTACTTCATTTTGCCAGTGTCATGAAGTACAATATGTAAAAAAAAAAAAACTATCTTGGAATGGCCTGGATAAGTCAAAGAGTTTTAAAGTATAACTGTCGTATATATATTTTTTGGGAGTATTGGATTGTGGTGATTAATATCTCCTTGGTGGCCCTATTTCAACTTTTCACTGTGTATTCAATTACCCCTTAATTCCACAGTTTAGTTCCCTGTACTGCCTATTTTTATCTGTGCTTAAAATCAGGTTGCTATGCAGGCATCGTCTATGTGTTGAAGGACGGAGGACGCAGAAGCAGGCTGCGTGCAAGGTCAGACTGCAGACAGCCAGGGACTGTGTGTAAATGATTAAATACAGGTCCTCCCCAGCAGCTGATAACAGTGCCTGGGCTGTGTGCTCTTCTCCCTGTCCCTACGCTTGGCAGACGCTCCCTCACTCAGCAGAGCTGGACAATGCAGGGCTGAAGCAGCGCAGACCAGGGAAGGGAGATCTGACATCTGCTCAGTGTATAAATGAAAGCAACATGTGGTAAGAGGACCTCTTTCTGCTGCAGGAGATTAACCCTTTAGGGTGGAGGGCTCTGGTTACTGACACTTTTGGGGGGCTATTGTT